>NC_083358.1:25761395-26073686 GCF_030254825.1 Meriones unguiculatus | reverse complement strand
GACTAATAACTCCATATTATGTAACCTGCTTATTGCACTAGTTTTTTGTTTGTTTGTTTGTTCATTATATTTTGCCAATACTGTTGGAAGGGGCATTGGCAGCATTTTATTTGTTTATTTATTTTTATTAATTACACTTTATTCACTTTGTATCCCCCATAAGCCCCTCCATCCTCCCCTCACGATCCCACCCTCCCATCCCTCTTCAGGCATGCCCCTCCCCAAGTCTACTGATGGGGGAGGTCCTCCTCTGCTTCTTTCTGATCTTAGTCTATCAGATCACATCAGGAGTGGCTGCATTGTCATCTTTTGTGGCCAGTAAGGCTGTTCCCCACTCAGGAACAGGTGATCAAAGAGCAGGCCAATCAGTTTATGTCAGAGGCAATCCCTCTTCCCATTACTATGTAACCCACTTGGACACTAAACTGCCACGGGCTACATCTGTGCAGGGGTTCTAGGTTATCTCCATGCCTGCTACTTGGTTGGAGTATGAGGCTCTGGGAAGACCCCTGTGTTCAAACTTCTGGTTCTGTTGCTCTCCTTGTGGAGTTCTTGTCCTCTCCAGATCTTCCTATTTCCCACTTCTTACATAAGATTCCATGCACATTGCCCAACAGTTGGCCATAAGTCTCAGCATCTGCTTTGATAATCTGCAGGGCAGAGCCTTTCAGAGGCCTTCCGTGGTGGATTTCTAGCTTGTTTCCTGTTTTCTTCTTCTTCTGATGTGCATCTTCTTTGCCTTTCAGGATGGGGATTGAACATTTTAGTCAGGGTCCTCTCTCTTGATTAGTTTCTTTGGATGTAGAGATTTCGGAAGGTCTGTCCTATATTACATGTCTATATGAGTGAGTATGTACCATGTGTGTCTTTCTGCTTCTGGGACAGTACACTCAGGATGATCCTTTCCAGGTCCCACCATTTAACTGCAAATCACATGATTTCCTTATTTTTCATTGCTGAGTAATATTCCATTGTGTAGATGTACCACAATTTCTGCATCCATTCTTCAGTTGAGGGGCATCTGGGCTGTTTCCAGCTTCCAGCTATTACAAATAAAGCTGCTACAAACATGGTTGAACAAATGTCCTTATTGTGTACATGAGCCTCTTTTGAATATATGCCTAGGAGTGGTATGGCTGGATCTTGAGGAAGCGCTATTCCTAGTTGTCTGAGTAAGCGCCAGATTGATTTCCAGAGTGGTTGTACAAGTTTACATTCCCACCAGCAGTGGAGGAGAGTTCCCCTTTCTCCACAACCTCTCCAGCATGTGTTGTCACTTGAGTTTTTGATCTTGGCCATTCTCATGGGTGTAAGGTGAAATCTCAGGGTTGTTTTGATTTGCATTTCCCTGATGGCTAATGAGGTTGAACATTTCTTTTGTTTTTAATTTTTTTTTTCTTTATTAATTGTACTTTATTCACATTGTATTCCCCCATGGTTCTCTCCCTCCTCCCATTGCAATCTCTCCCTTCCTCCACCCTCTGCATGCATGCCTCTCCCCAAATCCACTGATAAGGGAGGACTGCTTTTCCTTCCTTCTGATCCTAGTCAATTAGGTCACATCAGGAGTGGCTGCATTGTCTTCTTCTGAGCATTTCTTTAAGTGTTTCTCTGCCATTCTCTATTCCTCTACAGAGAATTCTTTGTTTAGCTCTGTTCCCCATTTTTTAATTGGATTACTTGGTTTGATGCTTTTCAGCTTCTTTAGTTCTGTATGGTACTGGCATAGAAACAGAATGGAAGATCAATGGAACTGAACAGAAGACCCAGAAATAAACCTACACACTTATGGACACCTGATCTTTGACAAAGATGCCAAAACCATACAATGGAAAAAAGATAGCATCTTCAACAAATGGTGCTGGTCTAACTGGATGTCTACATGCAGAAAAATGCAAATAGATCCACACTTATCACCCTAGACAAAACTAAAGTCCAAGGGGATCAAAGACCTCAACATAAAACCAGACACATTAAATCGGTTAGAAGAAAAAGTGGGGAAGACCCTAGAACTCATTGGTATAGGAGACAACTTCCTGAACAGAACACCAACAACACTGGCTCTAAGCGCAACAATAAATGGGACCTCATGAAACTGAAAAGCTTCTGTAAAGCAAAGGACTTCAGTCATCAAAACAAAATGACTGCCTACACATTGGGAAAGAATCTTCACCAACCCTTTATCTGACAGAGGGCTAATATCCAGTATATATAAAGAACTAAAGAAGCTGAAAAGCAGCATTGCCAGTGTTTCAGAATTTTCTAAAATTTTCTAAACTCTATCTTAATCATTTTTTATAAATCACAAGTGTATGTTTACATAGAGCAGTAGATTTCCACATGATTTTCTTAAAAGACCTTCGTGATAAGTGTCCCTTCCCACATTCACTCCTCTATCTTTCTCACCTATCCAGAGCTTGACTCAGTCAGTTCTGTTGTTCACCATTTCCTCTTCAATGTACCTGTGCTGTATCCTGTCTTCCATAGGCAGTCCTCAAAGTTAGCCTAAGAATAGGTCACTGGTGGTCTTCATCTCCAAGCTTGCATTTAGACTGGCTGTTTACATTGCTTCTACCAAAATGAGATTTTCCTGTGAAATAGTTCTCTGCCCTGCTATTTAGAACCTGTAGTTCCATCCATTCTTGCCTTCTTCACTACCACCACCAAAAGTACCGCATTCAAAAATCTTTCAGAGCGGTCAACTTCAACATCTAGTCCATTGAACAAGCGTATGATGAGAAAAGCATAAAAAGGATTTACATCTTTGAGTCTCTTCCAGAAGATGTTACTTATCTAGCAGTATAGTCTTGATTTGTGATGCATGTGACAGTGAAGGATAGTTTTTTTGTTGAACCTGCAAGGGTAACCAGAATCAGAAATCATTGCTTGATGAAATGAATATTCACGACCATCTGTAAAAATTCTGTCATGTTGTAGGAGCCCTGAGATGGCCAGCAATTTCAACATACTTACAATAATGTTGGAGAAACAGCCAGATGATGAAGAAAAAAAATAAAGCAGAGATAGAGTAATGGATTATTTAAACTTCCTAAGACACCTGTATGCCAAATCTAGGGAAGTATGTGCCAAGAATAGGGAGGTATGGAGAATCTTGGGGAATTTGGAAGAGGGAAAAAACATGGTCCAAATAGATTATAATCAATATTTTAGTAAATGATATTTGATATCAATTGCATTTGTAAACATAAATACGATGGGCCATCATTAGTTTGTAGCTGAGTGTGTATAATCTCAAGGTTCTGTACTCATAACAGTCAATAGTGATAATCTTTACTAATTTAAAGGCATTGTACACTCTGAGCCATGAAGGAGCTAGCTGTACTTTAGAAAGGCATGATATTACAAACCTAAATTTAAAGTTTATCTTTACAGTCCTTAAAACAGAGTAGAGAAAATTAAAGAACCTGTTTTCAAACAAATGCACAAGGAGTGTTCATCAGTGTCTGACCTTTATAATTAGCCCTATCATATTTGAAGGAATATTTTAGCACAACTATTGGAATTGAATTTAAGATATGAATTTCTTCACTATTTGATACTTGCCTTTGAACAATATCCTTTTGTTCTAATGCATATTTTTCTTATTGAAATGAAAACGGGAAAGATTCATGATTGTATGAAAAGTCAGTTATAGCAATGTCAGTTCAAAATCACCATATTATATAAAAATAGAATATTTTCTACTCTTGCATTTTATAGAGTAGCTGACCTCTCAGACCACAGATTTATTTCATCTTAAAGTTCTTCTGTACAATCATAAATTGAAAATGAATGCAAGCCTGCAAACTTGGTAATGAGTATCGGTTCAAAATTCTACTTTGACATACATGAAAATGTGTTAAAAAATAAAACACATTTGATAGGCACAGAGACACTTTTCAACATAAGCATAAGCGAAGTGTCAAACACCAACATAATATAAATTATTTTGAGGGTTTTAGTCACAGCACATATGTACTTTCTCCCTTTTCTACACCAATATCAAATTCTAGCAGCATAAAATCCACTGTAGAATAAATTAAAGGACTGTGAGCCTAGCTTTCAGCACAAATATGCATTCCTAAAATGTTCAGCAAGAATAAATTGCATATTTTTCTTTCTTTTATAAATCCACATTGGCAGTCCACATTCATGCTTTCATCTTAGGCTAGCTCTACCTATGGCAACAATGCCTGCAGAATCTATAGTCCTCATAGTGGTCATTGAAAGGATGGAGAGAATCTCAATGAAAAATGTCAGATTTTTATCCTTCAGTACCGTTAGCCAACAATTTTTTTTCTCCCAATGATAGATGAATTCTTCCATGAACTAGTGTGAAAATAAATGCAGTCTACCCCAGGCAAGCTGCAGGGCTGAGTGTCTAGTTCCTTCCTTAAAAATACAGCTTGTGTTGGTGAAAACAAAAATGTAGTAACCAGGTAAGGGTAAAACTGACAACTTTGATCCACTTTTACTGCTTACAACTATATTTCTAGAAGCTAAGCCGAGACTCTTGCATTTTTAACAAATCCCCCAATTGATTCTTAAGTGGCTGAATAATCATTCACATATATAACCTCTCTACCTCTAGCAATTCCTTACATATTATCCAGAAAAGTAAGGAAATTCATCAATATTTGAGGACCCGTAGCTCTGGAAAGAGAAAAGAGAGGTAGCCTTCTAATGCCACTCCTATGTAGTTCTGGTTGTTTGCATTTTCAGAGTCCTAATGTTTCCTCGGATTCAGAGGCCCTGGGCCTGAGTGATCAGATACAGAGGGCCTATGAAATAGCCACCCATTCTTACTGAAGAAACTACCACCACCGTTTTATTTTGTGTATGTACTTTGAACATTTTTTACAGCAATCTTTTTCATGCTAGAAGGGAGAATGCCTGGGTTGTCTCTAGTCCTCCATTTTGAGCATGTAAATAATGAGGTGCAAGGAAGAAAATCTAGGATCTGGAAGGACATTTAGTCCCTCCGAGTCTGAGTCAGGTCTTACTTCATGCTTGAATTACAGGAAGCTAAAAACTATATCGGACAGAACATACCCTAGAGAATTATCTTTCAGACTGGGCAATCCAATCTTGCTGCAAAGGTACTTTCTATGGCATCTTGCGTCAAGGTCAGGAGTCAGCATATCTTTGCTCAGACTGTGGCCTACTTCCTCGCTCATATAAAATCTAGTTAATCTAGATATGAATAAAATCATGACAGTTACAAGGGAAAAGGTAACTGGTTACCCAGTGTGACTCTCTGGAACCACTAGCCAGAACTTAGGTATGGCTATCTCCTATATGAAAATGTTTAGATTAATGTCGTTGCTTTATTTTGGATTTGATAGACATTTATAAAATTCGATAAGTAATTTTTTAGACTATCCATATATAGAACCATTTAAAGGTTTTAGGAAATTTGAACTGTGTACATTTTGAGGTCAAACGATCCTCTTTAGGAGTAGACCTGAGCAAGTTAGCATGGTGGCATTATTGCTGCTTCTGTAACCCACTAAATATGAGTGATGTACTTCCCTTCTTATGTGCAGCTGGACAAGAAAAATGTGTCTTCAAACATAGCAGTGTTTCTTCATGCCATTGGTAAATCACCTCCATGTAACAATGAACTAATTACTCTTCACTAGATAATATAAAGCAATACAAGCTAGGTGAAATGTAAACCTCAATATTACCCTACAATTTCCGGATACTAGGATCGGGTAGTATTTCTTCTTCTTCTTCTTCTTCTTCTTCTTCTTCTTCTTCTTCTTCTTCTTCTTCTTCTTCTTCTTCTTCTTCTTCTTCTTCTTCTTCCTCTTCCTCTTCCTCTTCCTCTTCCTCTTCTTCTTCTTCTTCTTCTTCATTAAAATAGTCAAGGAAATAATTTTGGTAGATGTTGTTGCATGTTCCATGCTGTCTAGTTGTTATGATTCACAGCATTTGCAAAAGAAAATGTGTGTCTAAATTGCATTTATCTGTAGTCTTGTTATGAGATTTTGCTTTGATAAGTCGTTTTTTTGGTAACTGATTTTCTCAAAACATTTTTTGCCTCTTTTCTCTGCAAACTGCCATGAATTTTAACTTGCTGCTTCCTCCATGCTTGGTATAACTGCAATTATATTTACTCTCTAGAGAATCCTCATGATGGCAACCAGCACCTGATGCATTTCTGTGTGTCCTTGTGTCAGCAGTGGTTGTATATGGTTGAAAATAATGATATGTTTAAATGATTTTGGACAAGAAAATTGCCAGATGCTTGAAAAATTTTTCAAAAAAGAAAAATTGATCCTCCATTGAGCATAAATATAGGTTATGTGCAACTTCTGGCAACAGTCTGAAGCAGTCCAGAAATGGCAGCAGAAAAATAACTCAGTATTCTTTCACTATGTGAAATTCCACCATATATTCAATAAACTCTTGCAAAAAAATCTTTTGTCATTCTGTCTCTACTTTTTCCCATAGGATTACTTTTTTACTTCATACTTAAAATATTCTTATCACAGTAAAGCCCTGGTGTTGCAGATTAGATTAGGCTGTGAGTGCCCTCAATATGCATTGCCATAACTTGTTTAAGTTACAGGTAATTCCACAGGTTATACTCTCATATTGTAGACTAAGGAAGGTCTCATTTTGTCCTCTCTTATTTTTCAAAGAGAGTACAGAAATGTAAAGAAAAATAAGAGCTGTTTGAACATAAAAACAAAGGCCATTACATAAATTCTAAATGATTATGTAATAGATACGGACATATGGAAACCATACTATTCATAGTAAAACTGAAAACTACATGTGTTTGGTTAAAGTAAAGCAAATGAAGTGGCAATGGAGATGTGGAAGAAGAATTCAGGGAAAAATTATACCAGAGTCACATAAAACCTGTAAATGTCTATTGGAACATTTTAGATAGTTCTTAACAAAGCTGCATAATTCTAGAAATGTAAATCAGGCATCATATGTCATGTTAACTATGCCAAGGCAGAAATAAGGAATGCCAACATAATACAAAGTGAGTATACAATTTTAAAATAGGTAAAAATTCTATCAAGACTTGGTGAAACTTGGTAAATGCATTGGTAGGAGGATTTTTAACATGGGTGTGATTCTGAGATGGCATGTTTGGGGAATTTGGCTTACAAGATGGAAAGGCCAGAAATGGAAAACACATGGCCCTCAATATAAGAATTCTGAGACTAAAACAATTCAATCAGAGTTAGGATTAAAGTTTCTATCAGACATTCACGTTAGGGAATTTTGATAATAATGGTACAAAGGCTGGAAAATTGCAGGCAGACTAGACTCCATTACCATATACAAAATTTTCAAGATTCTTCTGATTCTTTTGTCTTGCACCATGACAGTAGGAGAACTTTGTAACACTTCAAATAGGTTCTTATCTGTCCTGCATTGCTTTCTCATGATGTCTTTTTCAAATTAACTATCCATGTCATCTTAACTGTTCAAAGAACATCATACTAAGTGACTGAAACTGCAATTTTCTGGCAAGATATATAAACTGAAGTTCATCAAAGATCAATAAATAAATGAGGCTGAATATGCTTCACTCAAAGAGAATGCTAGAGGAAGGAAAAAAAAGGAAGAATGTCAGCATTATCAATGGTATTTTTGTGTAGTAAATATTAGTAATATTGTTATCAGTTTTATGTGTGTGTACATGTATATTGAGAAGAGAGATAAGCACAAACTCTAGCTTTTTATTATCACTACTGCACCAAGAACCATTGTAAAACTTTTCGTAATTGTAGGTAATGGAGCAGAGCATATGAATAGAAGAAAGGTATGACTTAGGTGTGTAGTATTTTTTGCAAGTGTGTCACAACACCACTATTCTTGAGTGCTTGTTTTGTGCATCCATTTATCTATTATCTAAAAAGAAATTTGTAAAAGAAAGGTCTACAGAATACATGAGTGTAAATTCCCAGGGTCATTAAAATGTCATGGAACTCTACCATCATTTCAACCAAGTCTGAATAACTGTGTGTACATAATTGTTCAAAAGTTCTTTCTCCAGGTAACTCAGAAGTAAACATAATGAAGTTGCAGGTTTCTTTGACTTCCATGATTTTATTAAAAACATTCTGAGACTTCAAAGTACCAAACCAATGAGTCTCCTGTCTGCTGCTCTCTAGAAATGAACTGAAATCACATCCACTTGATTAAGTCTGGCATACACCTGGAAATGAAAAGAGGGAAGAGATGCCCCATGTCTTGTTATACAGATCTGAGATAGACTCCTGATTGATACTTACGGATGGCAGTTTTAGTAAATTCTGTAAATCCAATTGGAGCAAACCCCATAGATAAGAAAAAGTTCTTGACTGCCTGGAATTATGCAGACCATACTGGGCAATCTCCATTTAGGCTTGGCTTGAGGGTTTCAAATGAGACCGCAAAGACCCTTTCCGACTCAAAAGCAACAGGAGCATTTAACATTCACCCAGGAGTTCTCCAAGCTCAGTGAGTCTGCCAATTTCCCCTTTGCATGTTAACAAACTGAAAAAGCATGACAGAGCAAAACTTAAATTTGAAATAATGGCCGCGTGCTAAAATCTGCTGATGTCTGTACCACCTACACTGGCTATTTTCATGTGAAAGGGTGAATATCACGCCCCTCCTCAACTCCCACCTTGTACTCAGATTCTGCCAACAAGCTTTTCTTAGCACACACGAAGGTGAACCCAGAAAATATGTCAAATTGACTTTTAAGTCATTTCATTCATTTTAAGAATAATGAATCTTGGTTGGGGAGATGATTTACTGATTAATGCACTTGCTATTCAAACAAGTGTTAGGAGCTGAGTTTGCATAGCATGATCCCTCTGAGGAGCCCAATGGGTATGGTGACCTACCTCTAATGCCTACAAGGGAGAAGTGATGACACAAGATCCATGGAGAATATGGATAGTGACAATAGCCATGTTTGTGGCTCTGGATTGACATATCCTGCTTCAGTGTACAACATGGAGGAGCAATGGAAGATGGTTTCTGATGTAAATCTTGGGCTTCCACACCACAGGCACCTTATTGCATGTTCACGCAAAAGTATGTTTCCAGAAGTGGACATAAGTGAATGCTATCTGTCTGTCTGTCAGTCTGTTAGTCTGTCAGCCTGTCTATCTATCATCTATCTTTCTGTCTATCTATCACACAGGTTAATAAGATAACAAGATACACAATAGACACATACACACACAGTGAAAGATAGGGCTGTGTAGTGCATGAAACTTCTGTGTACTGTTCCAGATGGGATACAAGTTGAATATACTTACTATTTTCTCCCAAAGAAAGATTTATATTTAACTCTGACCACTGTTGGACTTTGGCCCATATCCAAAGACGATGTCGCACTTTTAATTCTCCTCAAGTATGATAGGCAGGCAAAGCGTAGTCTTAGTTGCTTTTCCAGAGTTGTGATAAAAGCACCATGACCAACACAGCCTATAAAATGCAGCATTTGATTTGTGTCCTCTGGTCCCGGAGAGTCCAAGTCTGTGAGCACCATTGTGGGCATATGGCAGCAGGCAGGCAAGCATAGCACTTGAGCAGTACCTGAGAGTTTACACCTTGATCCACAAACACGAGGCAGAGAAAGAATACATGGGAACCACATGAGTGTTTTGAGATAGCAAGGTAAACCTCTTTTAACAAAGCCATACCTCCTAACCCTTCCAAAGCAGCTTTACCAACTGAGGACTGAGTATGCCTATGTGCATATGTAACATATGTGCCTATGGAAGCAAGTTTCAATTAAACTATCATACAAAATATGATGGTGAACTTCTAATTCTCATTTCTGTTTTGCAAGCAACTCTATGCACTGAGCTACATCCTTGGCCTCTGTAATAAAAATTATAAGACTTTACACTGAAACTCTGACCAAGCTCCTTTAATGGGTCAAGCAGCATAAGGTATTGCCTGCTATGTGTCAGCCTGACCCTAGATGGATAATTTGATGTGGAGTGCCTCCCTATTCTCCAATTTTCTATCTACAAAAAAGTAGTTTGAGAGCTATTGTTCAGGTGATTCAGTGTGATATAATGGCCTGACTATATCTATGTAAAATTCATCTTGGAACTGAGCATGCACATAATCCCAATATGATAGTACAAAAAAATGGAATATTTAAGAGTTCATTAGTTTATAAAGTCTCCAATCTCATGGATGGAATTTGTACCGTTATAAAAGGAGCTCAAGGGAACCCTGAAGTTCTTTGTGGTATTTCTATCACATGAGTATTCCCAAAGGTGCTGCTAACAAAATATCCTCTTACTAGACAATGTATTTGCTGGTGCCTTAATTTTGGATTTTCCATCTGCCGATTTCTGAGAAAAAATTCTGTGTTTAAAAGCTACATCTGTATTTTTCAAGGCAGTCAAGATAGACTAAGTCCTATTTTGTGCCATCTTCTGATGAAGTTATCCACATCATTCTTTATCTATCTTGTATTTTTCCATAGTACATTGGACCTATACTTTCATCACTGATAATGGAAATTTTTAGAATCTTTCTTTCTGAGATATTTGTACTTTCAAAAAATAGTTAAGTTTGAAAATAAAACTCAGTAATGATTACTGTACTTTATGTCTAGAAAAGAAAGACCAACCACCTCTGACAATATTGCTTTAAAATATATTTTGAAGGGAAAAAGAGCATCTAAACACTTAAAGGAAGGCCAGCAAGGACACATGTGGAAGCTTTTTAAGAATGCCCACAGTTTCAGAGAAATTCTGAGAGGGCTCTAGTGTTCTAGTAGGACAGCTTTTCAGATTAAATAATGGAATAATGGTGGCAATCAAATCAGTGTAAGTTGTTATTTTTCTCTGATAAAAGGTATCAGTGTCTGCCTCCTCCTGAGGGCCTAGGTTAGCATTGCTGCCTTATCATTCTGAACAAACAAACAAACAAACAAAAAACAAACAAACAATAAAACATGATAATTCATATCTATTAATGATTGCAGGTTTTTTTTTCTTTTATGTCTAACAGTACAGCATTTTCTAGATTTTCGTTATTACTGGTAGGAGCCAAGACAGTGAGTCAGTGAGGAGGGTGTTTTTGGTCCATTTCTAAGCCAAAGGAGATGTCCTGGTGAAGTTGGTTGTGTGAGACTCTACAGTTTCACTGACACTGATTCTGCATTTGGCTTTGTTTGTATGTCTGTTTGTTTGCTTTGATTTTACTTTTTGAAAATACTTTATTATTATTATTTTAGGATTTATTCACATTGTATCTTGGTTGTAGGCACCTCTCTCATTTCCTCCAGTCCCCACCATACCTTGATCCCCACCCACATCCCTTCCTTATTCCACTGATAGGGGAGACCCTCCTCTCCTTCTACCTGACCCTAGCCTATCAGGTCTCATAAGGACGATACTCTTTCTCCGTGGCCGAGTTAGGCCAGCTCACCATGGGGAGGTGATCAAAGAGCCTATCACTGAGTTCAGGTCAGAGACAGCCCATGTACCCTTACTAAGCTACCCATATGGGGGCTAAGCTGCTGTGACCTACATCTGAGCAGAGGGTTAGGTCCCCTCCATACATAGTCCATGGTTGATTCATCAATCTCTTCAGGACCCCTGAACCCAGATTTTTTTGACTGTGTTAGTTTCCTTGTGGAGCTCCTGTTCCCTGCAGGTCTTTCTATCTCCCCCTTATTCCATAAGATTCCCTGCACTTTGCCCAAAGTTTGGCTATGAGTCTCATCATCTGCTTCAATACCCTGAGGGGTAGAGTCATTCAGAGACCCCTGTGGAAGGCTCCTGTCCTGTTCCCTGTCTTCTCCTACTTCCTATATCTATCCTGTTTGCCATTCTGAATGAGGATTAAACCTCTTACCTAGGGTCCTCCTTGTTTAGCTTCTTTGGGGCTATAGATTTTAGCATGTTTATCCCATATTATATGGCTAATATCCACTTATTAGTGAATATATACCATGTGTGTCTTTCTGATTCTGGTTTACGTCAGTCAGGATGATCTTTTGTAGTTCAATCCATTTGCTTATACATTTTATGATTTTCTTGTTTTTAATTGCTGAGTAGTATTCCAATGTGTAAATGTACCACAGTTTCTGTATCCATTCTTCAGTGGAGGGACATCTAGGTTTTTTCCAGATTCTGGCTATTAAGAATAAGGCTGCTATGAACATAGTTCAGCAAATGTCCTGGTTGTAAATGATCCAATTAAATACACTGTGCCCGGGTGAGCCTGCAGAGACTGATTCTCCAGCTAAGGATCATGCATGGAGAGGACCTAGACCCCCTTTTCAATGGAAGCCCATAGGCTTCTCAGTTTCCAAGTGGGTTCCCTACTAAGTAGTACAGAGGTTGTCTCTAACATGAACTCAATGGCCAACACTTTGATCACATCCCATGGGTGTATGCAGCCTTTCCAGGCCACAGAGGAAGATGATGCATCCAGCGTTGATGAGGCATGATAAGTTAGGGTCTGGTAGAAAGGGAAGAGGTCCTCCCCTATCAGGGAACTAGGGACGGGGCATAGGAGGAGAAGAGGAAGGGTGTGAAGGACCGAGAGGAGATAAGGGGGGGGGGGGGGCTGCAGCAGGGATACAGAATGAATAAATGGTAACAAATAAATATATAAATAAAATTAAGTAAAAAAGAAAAGGAAACCCCTCCATCAAAAAGTAAAAAGTGGTGTACAGAGCTAAACAGAGAATTCTCAACAGAGGAATAGAAATGGTCAAGAAATACTTAAAGAAATGCTTGATGTCCTTCGTCATCCAGAAAATAAAAACCAAAACAGCCCTTGAGATTCCACCTTAGACCCAACAGAATGGCTAAAATAAAAAACTCAAGGGACTACAAATGCCAGAAATGTTGTGGACAAAGGGGAACCGTTCTTCCTCCATTGCTGGTGGGAATGTAAACTTGTACAACCACTTTGAAAATCAATCTGGTGTTTTCTCATACAATTAGCATATACATCTGCTCAGATGTATTACCTCACAATGCTGATATACCACTCTTGGGCATATATCTGGAAGTTGCTGTGGTTTTTCAAAATAGCGTTTCTCTGTGTAACCTTGGCTGTCCTGGACTTGCTTAGTTGACCAGGCTGTTCTGAAACTAACAGAGATCCACCTGCCTCTGCCTTCCTGAGTGCTGAGATTATAAGGGTGCCACAGTGCCTGTCTGCCTTTGTTCTATCACCATCAAATCGCATTATGGTGCACCCATAAGACCTAGCTAAACCTGGGTGCTAAGGGCCTTTCCTGGACATTGACAGAGTGGACTGTGAGGAGATAAGGAGTCAGTGAGGTAGGAGTGAGGGAGGCTTGGGAGTCAGGGAAATCTTGCAGCTCTTATTGACTAGTAATCAGGTTGCCTGTTTCCTTACACAGGATTCACAGAACAAAGACAAACTAGTTATTATCAAAAATGTACAGACAGTATCAAATGTGTCTCTGGACATGTGTTTGATTTTTCATTGCATGTCCAGGGTTATAAGCTCAATCACAATTAGACAGTACAAATAGAAAAAAATGTTATTTTTATTATTGACCTACAACTCCAATTGAAAGAATCTAACAAACATCTCCGCCCAAACAAACAAATTGATTATATGATATTCTACTTTTAGGCTGGCAGTATTTGTAGTTTTAAAGCACTCCAGACAAACAGAAAATATCTGAACTGGTCTTTTTATGAATAGCAAATATTAATACTTAACTTCTTTTACTATATATCATTTCATCATCTATGCTATAAAATAGAAAAAGATTATTTTTGTCAATCTATCTTATTTACTGAGTTCTGTTCCTCCAGGAGTATACTCTGTATGATCCCCTATCTTTTAATTACATTTTTAGAGAGCTGTAAAATGAGGCCTTGAATCAATTAATAATTCTAGCTAAGCAGAGTTTGTCAGTTATCTGTTTACACTGTACGAACAGTACTGTTTATGTTTGCTTAGGGGCCACACTTCAAGAACATTCCTGGAGTCCTGGCCCCATTTAGAACTTTCCAGTTTCACAATCTCCAGGGAATGAGAAAGACTTACAAATAGGGCCAGATCAAGTTATTTCCTTAAATCATAATGGATAGTAACATTAGAACTTTTCTTAAACAAACAAAAAACTCAGATATACTTTTCTTCAGACATACAATATATCTTAATGGAAAAAGTCCCCAAGAATGCTACATGCAGAGACGAAAACCTAAAAGGGAGAGACAGAATGACAGTGATTACAGCCTTCAGCTCAATCTTGTTGGAAATGTGTCAAACAGTTGTGCTAGTTCCATGACTTTTATAATTTTCAGTGGCTATATCTCTGTCTTCCAGGATGCTACTTTCACCAAATAAAAATAGTCATTTTTTTTATTAATTACAGTTTATTTACTTTGTATCCCAACTGAAGCTCTCTGTTTCATTCTCTCCCAAGCCCACCCTCCCTCATCTCCTCCCTGCCCCTCTCAAAGTCCCCTGATAGAAGAAGTCCTCCTCCCCTTCCATCTGACCCTAGCTTATCAGGTCTCACCAGGACTGACTGCAATGTCCTCCTCTGTGGCCTAACTAGGCTGGTCCTCCCACCAGGGTTGGGAAGGTCAAAGAGCTAGCCACAGAGTTCATGCCAGAGACAGTCTCTGTTCCCCTTACTAGGAAATTCCACTTGGATACTGAGCTACCATGGACTAAACCTGAGCAGGGGTTCTAGGTTATATCCATGCATGGTCCTTGTGGAGCTCCTGTCCTCTCCAGGTCTTACTAACTCCCTCTTCTTTCATATGATTGCCTGCACTCTGCCTAAAGTTTGGCCATGAGTCTCAGCATATGCTTTGATACACTGCTAGATAGAGTCTTTCAGAGGCCCTCTGTGGTAGGCCCCTGTCCTGCTTCTCATTTTCTCTTACTTTCAATGTCCATCCATTTGTCTATTTGTAATAGCCAGAACCTGGAAACAACCAAGATATCCCTCAATGGAGGAGTGGATACAGAAATTGGTACATTTACACAATGGAATACTATTCAGCAATTAAACAAGGAAATCATAAAATTTGCAGGCAAATGGTGGGACCTAGAAGAGATCATCTTTACTGAGATGTTCCAGAAGCAGAAAGACACACATGGTATATACTCACTTTTAAGTCGATACTAGACCTATACATAGGATAAACACGCTAAAATCTGTATACCTAAAGATGATAAAAAGAAGGAGGACCTGGGGTAAGATGATCAATCCTTAGAAAAATAGTTATTTCTAAACACTTAAAATAACCATTTAAAAACATCTCTGTTTTATCACTGGGTAATTAATTTCATTCCACAAACATCTATTGATGATAGCTGTTTTGTTGCTATTTTTATCACTGCGTTTACCAACACATTTATAGGAAACATTGCAAAACTTCTATACATTTATAAAATTTACAATAATAACATTAAGATGATTAATATCTCCATATTTTAATCAGTGTGTGAAAATTCATGCCTGTTGTGTATATTTAGATACTTCAAACACTTTTCTTCTAGTTCCTCACATGATACATAGTAGTTGCCATAAAGTGTAGCTATTCTACAGTGCACTAGAAATAATTTCTAAGTATATTTTACTGTAGTCAGTCTTTCCCTATCTCCCTTTCCCAATCATCTTTCTAACCATTGAACATTACTAGTCAAATGCATTGTCAGGAGGACTAGCACTGTTTCTAAAGCTTTTACTATATATGAGGCATCGCTGTTGTTTTGATAGGAACATGTAGCTAGCAGTTTTCCCACATTAGACAACTCTCTGAATTGTACCTTGAAGAAATCTTAGTGAACTTTGTTCCTCATGGACTTTTGTTTTTCTGTTTTTATTTAGTTTGTATTTTCTGTTCAAATGTGTTTAAACATTTTCTTTCTCGACACATCTTCTAAAAATTGAACTCACAAGGAAAGTCTTCCAGATAATATGTACTGGCAAAGCCTTGCCTATTTCAAGTACCTTAATAAAAATTTATTTTGTCACTGTAGTTGCTGCATGTCTTCTTTATGCAATTACTTTTTCTTTCCATTTTATAATCAGTAATGAATGCTATGGATGAAAGTTTTGATTTATGCTCTCACTTTATGCTTCATAGGAAATCCATAAACATTTTCCTCTTACTTTCTCAATGATTGCCTCTAAAGAAGATTTTAGATCCCTGTTCCGAATGTTCTGTGTCAACTCCAAGACTGAAAACTTTAGTCACTATACTTAGTCTACAACCTTTCTAACTGGCAACATTGAAGTAGACTAATCAAAACACAACTTAAAAATGGTTACAGTGTCCCCCTCACACTTCTCCATCAGTGGTAGTACTGAGAGCTGGACATGGAGTGATGAGAGCGGGTGAGTTGGCCCTCCGCTCACCAGCAGCAGCACTAGGGTAAATGGGCCCTGCACCTGACCTGAGAAGCACAGTAGAGCTGGTCCTGGTGGAGGAGGCTCAGGTAAGCCAGTCTGAGGAAAAGAGCATAGGATAGCTGACTTTGAAACCATGAGGTGATGTGAGTGCAGATATGATGCCCTCTCTCCCTCCCCTCACTACCTATGGTAGCAACAGGCATAAGATCATGAGAGCTATCCCTGCTCCTCACTGGCTGTAATACTCTGGAGAGCCCTGAACCTCTCCTGGGCAACACAGTGGAATTGGCCCTGGTGGAGAAGGAACAGGTGAACCAGCCCTGAGGGTGTGAAGAGCAGGAGAGCTGGCCCAGCCCCTTGCAGGGTCCAGCACTTGGGATATTGTCACCCCAACCTTGGCTGGGAAGTATAGCGAAGCTGGCTGTGGAGGTGTGAGGGAGGGAGAGCCATCTCCAAGGACATGAGAGCAGGAGAATTGACCCTATCTCCTGCCAATTGGTAATGTTGGGTGGCCTAGCAAGAACAATGCTACAGTGCTCACCGTGGTGGTGTTTATAAGGGAGAGCTGGTGTGCTGACCAGCTCAGATGCCACTTAGGCTTAGATACAAGGCCCCGGAGTCTGTATCAGCTGCAAATGGCTGGGACGAATTTAAAGGCCAGTCTTCCTGATTCAAAGATGTAGGATGTCCATGACACAGGGTAGCACAGGATAACTGGAAGGAGTTTCAGTGAGGATCCAATATTGATGTCATAGAAGACAAAAATCTCAAACCAGACCAATGACACATAGCAATAAAAGTTTGTATGTAAAGATGTGTAGACAGAGGAAAACACTGTGGGATATATGTGACATACTACAGCCTCCACAATGAGAAGTTTCCTGTGTTTTGTTTGTGTTGGTGTGTGTGTGTATGTGTGTGTGTGTGTGTATTTTGTCTCGTAGGGGAGTTTGTAAGGGCAAAGGGTTAATATGAGGGGACTGGGAGATGAATGGTACTGGGGTGCATATGTGAAACTCACAAAGAATCAATAAAAAGTTTAAAAAGAGGATTATAGTGCTGATGAAAATGTAACGAAACAAGCACTTGCATAGGCTGCTGGCAGAATAAAAATTCATGTAAACTTTCTGGAATATACATCTTTTATATTTAAGGAAAATGACTGCATTAAAGTATAACTAGCTTATAATAAATCTGCTTATATAAAAAATGGGCACATTGATTTTGCTTAGGAAAGATATATATGGAACTGAGAAAAGAATCTAAAACATCTGTATTCATAATGAGCAAAAATAATATATAAAATATTTCTGATTGGACAGAAAAATAAAGATACATTCTTTACAACTGAATCTGTGTTGATCCTATATTCTGTGAACTCATGACAGGGAATAAAAAAACACAACACTTCCTAACTTTTGAATTCAGTTATAGATATATAATGACAAGCAACATATCTGTTGTGTATTAAATACTCAGTAGAGGTGCTGTGGAGGATGATCACAGTGACACCTGTCAGTCCATCTCACCTTCCTGAGATAATATGAGCATATCCTCATCATTCAAAAGATAGTGGATAGAATTTATATGGTGCTGAATCCATTCATATTGTTCGTTATATACACACATAGGTACACTGATATACCTATATATATACAACCTGTCACTATTAAAATGAATTTTTATTTTCATTGTTAAAAACCACTTATCTCAAGAAACAGGGATGCTGGGTTTCTGCCTTAGCCAATTGGCACTTCTTATTATGAGAAGGGATAAATATCACAAAGAATAAGCCTAAAGGAAAACACAATGCCATTTATCATCTTTAAATAGACATGATCTCCTAATTATAGCATAAGGACATTGAAAATCAACAATTTGGCGTACATGAAAGTATTCCTCTTACATGTAAAAATCATATAAACCAATGGCTGCATGGAGAGAGGTCATCCTTGTTCACGTGACTAAATGGTGATAGAGTTTTAAATATACTTAATGAGTTTGCCTTCTTTTCTTGTTGGCTTTCTCAATATGTGCATATGTTGGATGTCCTGGAAGGGATATCGCTACAATATATACAGTAACATACTTATTGGTAGGTCTCCTGTGAAATGACAGAGAAAGAAAACAAACTTGGACAAGCAGGGGAAAAAATTTTACATCATGATGAAGATCAGGTAGAATATCCCAATAAATAAGAATATATCATAGTTTGTCCACAAGCAGAATAGCATATTTAGTGACAATAGTCATATCATTGAACAAATGTCTTCTCTAACAATTTGAAGAAAGTATCGTGGAGGGCCATCTAAGCTAGGAGGTTGTAGAAACGGGGCAGCAAGAGCTTTATGTAGAACTCATAAGCTATCATACTTCTTACAACATGACACTGATTATTTTCCTATTATAACCCGTGGGAGGAGCAGCCTTGTTAGGCCACAGAGGAGAACATTGCAGCCAGTCCTGATGAGACCTGATAAAGCAGGGTCAGATGGAAGAGGAGGAGGACCTCCACTATCAGTGGACTTAGAGAAAGCCAGCGAGGAGCTGAGGGAAGGAGGGTGGGATTTGGAGGGGATGAGGGAGGGGGATACAGCTGGGATACAAGGTAAATAATCTGTAATTAATATAAATAAATAAAAATTTAATTTAAAAACCTGAATGGCTCATCTCATTATTTTACAAAATTGTGTATTTATGTGGAGCCTCAGAATTAAGATTTGTTTTCCTGGTGGGAAGTTTAGGTCATTGAATGACAGAAACTTTATTTCTTCACTTCTCATCTTTAAATTATAATCATAATATTGGTAATCAATTATTCTCATGCTGTTTTTCCCCTCTAAATTTGGTGCTTCTCTGAGAAAACTTTTGTAATAATAAATATTTGTTGCTGTGATAAAATTCTCTGTACAAAATAAACTTCAGAAAGTGTATCTGTTCTGGAGGGCTATCCATCATGATGGGGAAGGCATAGCATCAGAGAGTGGGAACAGGTGACAGGATACCATCCTATCCCAGCTGTTCGTAGGAAGTAGATAGAACAGGAAATTAAGCAAGGCCATAAAATCCAAGAGCTCTCCTTGTGGTGCTCCTGTCCCCTGTAGGTCTTTCTATCTCCCCTTCATTCATAACATTCCCTGCACTCTGCCCAAAGTTTGGCTATGAGTCTCAGCATCTGCTTTGATTCCTTGCTGGGTAGAGTCTTTCAGAGGCCCTCTGTGATAGGCTCCTGTCCTGTTCCCTGTTTTCTCCCTCTTCCAATGTCTGTCCTGTTTGCCTCTCTGAGTGAGGATTGATCATCTTACCCAGGGTCCTCCTTCTTGCTTAGCTTCTTTAAGTGTAGATTTTATTATGTTTATCCTATTTTATATGTCTAATATCAACTTATAAGTGAGTATATACCACTTATACCAGAAAGAGTATCTTTCTGCTTCTGGGATACCTAACTCAAGATAATTTTTTTCTAGATCCCACCATTTGCTTACAAATTTCATGATTTCCTTGTTCTTAATTGCTAAGTAGTATTCCATTGTGTAATGTACCACAAATTCTTTGCCCATTCCTCAGTTGAGTGACATCTGTATTGTTTCTAGATTCTGACTATTACAAATAAAGCTGCTAGGAACATGGTTGAGCAAATGCCCTTGTTGTATACTTGAACATGTTTTGGATATATGCCTAGGAGTGCTATAGCTGGCACTTGAGGAAGTTCTATTCCTAATTGTGTGAAAAAGGGCCAGACAAATTTCCAAAGTGGTTGTACAAGTTTACATTACCACCAGCAATTCAAGAAGTTCACCCTTTCTCCATATCCTCTCCAGCATGTGTTGTCACTTGAATTTCTGATATTAGATATGTTAGAATTTCTGATGGGTTTAAGGTAAAAAACCTCAGGGTTCTTTTGATTTGCATCTCCCTGATGATTAAGAGGGTTGAGTATATCTTTAAGTGTTTTTCTGCCATTTAATATTCCTCTACTGAGAATTCTCTGTTTAGCTCTGTACCCCACTTTTTAATTGGATTACTGGTTTAGTTGGTGTTTAACTTCTTAAGTTCTTCATACATTTTGTATATTATCCCTCTGTCAGATACAGGGTTGGTGAAGATCTGTTCCCAGTCTGTAGGCTGTTGTTTTGTTCTGATGACAGTGTCCATCGCTTTACAGAAGATTTTTAGTTTCATGAGGTCCCATTTATTGATTGATGATATTAGATCCTGTGCTCTTCGTGTTCTGTTCAGGAAGCTGTCTCGTGTGCCAATGAATTCAAGGTTCTTCCCCACTTTTTCTTCTAACGTATTTAGTGTGTCTGGTTTCATGTTGAGGTCTTTGATCCATTGGGCACAAGGGTCTTTTCTGAGACTAGTACTCTAACCAAGGACCATGCATGGCGATAACATAAAACCCCTTTCCAGATGTAGCCCACATCAGCTCAGTCTCTAAGTGGGTTCCCTAGTAAGGGGAACAGGGACTGCTTCTGAAATGAACTCAGTGGCTGGTTTTTTGATCACCTCTGCTTGAGCAAGGGGAACAGCCTTACCAGGCCACAGAGGAAGAAAATGCAGCCAGTCCTGATGAGTCCTGATAGGCTAGGGTTAGAGGGAAGTGGAGCAGGACCTCCCCTCTCAGTGGACTTGGGGAGGGGCATGGGAAGAGATGAGGGAAAGAGGGTGGACTTGGGAGGGTATTACAACTGGTATACAAAGTGAATAAAAAGTAATTAATAAAAAATAGGTAAATAAAAAAATAAATAAAATCTACAAGCACACCCTCAGTGATGAACTTCCTCCTGCAAAGTTTCATGTATTAAATATTTCATAACTTTCTTAAACAACGTTACTAATTGGCTACCAAATTATTCAAATGCATGAGCCTATTGAGACAGTTATCAATTAAAGCATAATTAACTCTGTGTGTGTTTGTGTCTCAATATACTACTAGTATGAAAAAGTAACTAAAATCATAATTTTTTATGTTATAAAGCTGAAGTTAATTAAAAAGAAACATCATGAGTTTTTTTTTCAATACATTTTTTTTTGCATGGTTCTTGGGGTTATATTTCCTCCAGAGTTTAGTCATGTATGAAGGAATGAATGAAAAGCTGTAGTGAGTTAGATAATTTGGAGTAATAAATTCAAATATTCACTTAACACATACTCTTCCAATTAAGTGATATATTTAATCATCTGAACACTTTCTTGAAATTAAATATTTAAGCCCCTTTTCTCAAAAAAAATTGGTAATTTTCTTCTTAGAAATCCACTGGAGCCTGAATACTGAAATCTGAAGAGCTACTCAGTCATAAGTTTTACGAGAAAGAAAGACAAATTTTCCCACATAGTTCTATTTAATCAACTAAGCCTATTTGAGAAATGCAGGGTTAAAGTACTAAGTCATGTTGAAGATTGACCATGTCATCAGAATAAATTACCTTTCTCATCTGAGAAATTTTCTTGGGTGTAGAATTATGGTTAAACTTGCAGTGGGTTCAAGTAAAACAGTATTTAATCTAGCATATACCATATTACCCAAATGAACATTGGAATCCATCATTATGCAACAGTTTATTGGATCCATATTATATGCCATATAAAATGCTAATCTTCAAAGATCTATGAGGATGTATCAATAAATTAAAAGAATTATGTTCTATAATTTTATTCACATAACTCAATGACTGCTTAGCAAAAATTGATTCACTCCTATTGCCTGAAAATTTCCAGTAAAATGCCCCTAGAAAGAAAGGAATCTCTTTCAAAATACAGCACTGTAAAACATGCAAAATACTCAAATGTCTTTGAAATACCATGACTTACAGTGTAGAGGTCCTCCCTTTGGGAAGCAATAAATATGACTAGCCCAAATTCAGGCATGGAGAGCAAAGTGAAGACTGGATGCCATGTTCTACAGCATGGATTCAGACAAGCTTGCAGATAACAAAAAGAGAAATAGCTGATGGAGTGGTTGGGGTGTGTACACAGGGCATTCCATGCCCTCTGATGTGAATGGAAAGAGGAAGAAGAGGGGCACAACATTTGGGCATTTTTTTGTTACTTATGAAGCCACCTCTCTCTCTATCTCTCCCCGTCTCTCTAACACTTTAAAATCTAAGTGAATTTTTAATCACAGCTCAGTCACTTGTATCCCAGCTATAGAAACCTCAGTCTTTCCCTCCCAATCCCATCCTCTCTCCCTTATCTCCTCCCTGCCCCCTTCCAAGTCCACTGATAGGGGAAGGACCTCCTTTCCTTCCATCTGACCCTAGCTTATCAGTTATCATCAGGACTGGCTGCAATGTCCTTATCTGTGGCCTAGCAAGGCTGCACCTCCCTTGAGGGGGAAGGGAAGCTCAATAAGCCAGTCATTGAGTTCATGTCAGAAATAATCCTTGTCCTCCTTACTAGGGAACCCAGTTGGATACTGAGCTACCCTGGGCTAAGTCCAAGCAGGGGTTTTAGGTTACATCCATGCACGGTCCATGGCTGGAGAAACAGTCTCATAGAAGACCCCTGTGCCCTGATATATTTGGTCCTTGTGGGGCTCCTGTTCCCTCTCGGTCATATTAACTCCCCCTTCTTTCATGAGCTGTGATTAAAATTTTGAAAAAAAAGTAAAAAAAAAATAAAGATGAAAAATACATAAAATTAGTTGTTTTATTATTTGTAAATCTGCCATGCTTTTTGCTGTTGTTTTTGTTTTTCTGTCTGTTGGTTAAGTGCATAAAAAATGTTTAATAGTGAATGTGTAAAATCAAATGTGAAGCTTCAAAGTTTTAGTATGACTCCTTTATACAGATTTTTATCAGGACATATAAATTTTGGTTCTTTTAATTTTGGTGCATGGTGTTTCTTATTTGCACACTTTGATAATAAAGTGTATTTAAAACTAGAAAAAAATCTAAGTGAAAGATAAAAGAGATAAGACATCTATATTTTACCTTTAAATTATATTTTCCAAATGAAAAAAAGCAAGCTTTACTTTAAACTGGGAAGATTTAAAATCGAATATTACGAAATAGTTTAATTTTAATTAAAACTAAATTGTGAGAGAATAAAATCCATTATTGTTTATTTCTCTGTTTAGACACTGCTTCATGATACAACTGAGGCTAGTCTAGATTCATTATGTATCCCAAACCTTGAGATTTGGCTTGAACCTGTGCTCTTCCTGAAACTCCCTCTTAAGCTCCAGGGTTATAGGTCTGTTCCAGCACATTGACTGGGAACATTTATGCATATAATTTTATAGTTTTGAAGCTATTTCCCTGCGAAATAGAGATTCATGGTCTTGAAGACTGCGCAGGCACCTATTTATAGATGAAGTTGTGAGAATACATGTGGCAAAGTCATACGAGCTGTGTCGTAGGAAGCAATGAGACATTGAAGTGAGCCCATTCTTGGAAAGGACTGGCCAGCTCTGTTTCAGGCCCTGTACAATCCACTGCTCTGGCCATCATTACCATCTTAGAACGCAAATATTATTTTGAAACTTGCCAACTTAAAAGTTGAGCTAGAAGTTGAGGATACTGTAGTCAAGAGAGGAAATGGGTCTGTGCAATAAGTAACTTGAGTTTATTGCCAAAGAAAATCCATATCACATATTTGTATCATAGCATAATCATCTTTGCAAAGAACTATTTCTGCCCACAAAGACATCTGAAGCAGCACAAATGTCTGTGGATTTTTTTTTTATTTCATGCAAATATATTTTTCTTTCTTTTATAAAATCTGTTCCCATCTGTCCTTTCAAAGAGAGTTCTGTTAAAACAAATACTTAGGGAAGAGCACCTTGTCATTTGTGTCAATTATTAAATGCTTCTCATGTTTTCCATGAATAACACTAGTAATGACTTGCTTTCTGAAGGCTTTACTGCTTTATTTCTTTTACTAATACTGAATCCCTCACAAATGACCACTATGAAAACGCACGCATTTTTAGTGTGCATGTGGCTATAGATAGTGATCTAGAGCATCTGAAGCCAAGTTCACAGCCTAGAAATTGTTAGAATTCTGTTTGAATTTGGGTCTTAACACTATTGACTATGAGAAACTGGGTCATACTAAATGTCAAACTTTCTCACCTAAGTGTTTTTAATAATTAAGGCAGACTCCCTAGCTATCATTACCCTTCACAGATATGTGTATCATAACAACACACATTTATGGAAAGCTAGGATAGAATTAGAGTGTTGCCCTAGATATCACAATAAACAGTGTTGTAGAAGATATTTACAAAATCTAATCCAGTACCTGAACAGACTAGAGGGCTACACAATGCTTATCACAGTCTCTCAGTGTTAATCCTCTCCCCAGTTTCTGGCTAACTGGAGAGCTGCTTGTGGTCAGGACATATATCTTTTCATTTTCTCTTTTCATCTGCAACTTTTGCTTGCTGGGATTTCTTAGTAATAAGTGGTTTTACGACACTTTTTTCTTTGAGTTTTTTTTTTTTTTTTTCTACAGGACATAAAGATGGTGTTGTTGTTGGTGGTGGTGATGGTGTGTGTGTGTGTGTATGGTGTATAATATATTATTGTGTGTGTGTAAAATATATTTTATGTTTATTAATTGATGTTAATTTTTCTGTGTAATTTTATACAAATGATCAGAAATATGATGGATGAATACTTCAATTGGAAATAGGTGATAGTGTCATGAATTGAAGCGAATGGTCTCCACGGGCTTATCTATTTTAATGTTTGGTCCCTAGTTGTTGGAACTGTTTGGGAAGAATTAGGAGGTGAGGTTTGTTGGCAGAGATGTGTTACTGGAGGCAGTTTTGAGGCTTCAGTGTCCATGTCATTTCCATTTAGCTCTTTCTCTCCTTCATCTATATGAATCAGGATGTATGCTCTGGGCTGTTATTCCAGCAACAGGCCTGCCTTCTTCTTCCTTTAATCCTGCCATGAAGCCATGGACTCACCATCTGATACTCTAAGTCCTCAATAACCCATCTCTTATATAAGTTGCCATTCTCACAATATCATAGCACTATCAAGGTACAGCAATAAAAAAATACTGTGACAGGTGGAGAGGGCACTTACATATCAGGATTCTTAAACTTACTAATTAACAGAAGTACACAACTAAGAACAATGTCTCCCCAGAGCAATCATATTTAATAGATGCTATTTTGTTTCAGTCAACATTCCCCTCAGAGATGAATAAAAGAGACATCAAACTGCATCCACCTTTTCTTATCATCTCAGACATCACAATAGGAGGGAGGGGATCTTTCTTTAGCATTTGCTACTTTCATCACCAGCTGTTACTCTGTTAGAAAGATCTCTGGTGCCATTTGCCAGGAGCTCCTGTTAACCTCAGAAGGTGTTTGCAGCCTGCTGCCTTGGGCTTCTGCAACTGCTCTTGTCGTGTACTTTTCTTCCTTTCTGTTCTTCCTTGTCAGCTGTTGCCTTTGGATTCCAGGTTGAAGTCGGTGTCAGACACTTTAACAATATTGCTTGCTGCTGTAGGCTGTTCTTTGAAGCCCCTTTCAGCAAGTTCATGATGTTCAACTGTGCAGAGAGAAGTCTATGCAAATAATTCACAGCACTCGAGTATTCGCAAGCATTTTACCAGTGGCATTGTAGATTTCTATTCCACATTCCTAGATATTAGAAAGTTGATATTTTCTAAACAGAGGCAAATGGGACTTTCATGATAACAAGTTTCTAAATTATTGCAGAACTTTGTGTAGAGGTTTTAAGTCAGTGATACCAAAATAGACTCAATCTCACATTTTCCTTCATCAGGGTAAAATCGTAATCTTACTGTGGTGGAGATTCAATCTCCACAGAAGAACCTACAGTTACTTTCAGCCACCACTAGTATACAGTCTACAGACTGATTATTTTTTAACTAATTAAACAATAAATTTTTGAATGTTTCTTCAGTGCTGGATATGGGTCAACATAACTTGTTTTGATGTTCCACTGCTTGTCCAGTGTATACAGATATTCCCTATGCTATCAAAGGGCGTTTGTTTCCATGGGGATAAATGGATATTAATCAGTATGCACACAAATAAACTTATAATTATAAACTGTGTTAAGTTCATCAACAAAAAGAGCACATGCTGTGAACACAGGAAATAAACCAGGCTACACAGGAGAATACTACAGAAGACATTTTAATAAATTTATATTGAAACAAAAATCTGAAAGTGAGCATGAATGTAAAACATTAGAGAATAAGTAATTCAAACCAAAGTGACTGATATCCCAAGACACAAGAGCAGAGTTGGGAAAGGGGATACAACCCCATCTTAGAATCTGAAAAAAAGCACAAAAAATGAGTAAAATCAAACAAACTTCAGTGCCAAAGCTAAAGAAAATAAGACTGCACTGTTATTCTCAATTCACAATAATTAGAGCAACACTTTAATTCCTGTTTGACTGCAAGTTCTTGTAGTGAGTTCTTCACGCAACAGAATCTTGGTGGAAAAAGGTAGTGGTTCTTGAAAGCCACTCTGATAGCCTACTACTGTCTGTATCTGTGATTCCAACTTTTTCTGCCTTCTCCTCTTAGTAAAACTGATTCTGGATCAGTGGATCTTGTTTGTATTATAATTATAGAGAACGGCTTCTACTCTGGCCAGAAACTAAACTTTATTATTCTCTTGATTGGCAGTCTGAAGGTGCTTTAGTTAACAATTTACTTCCTTCTTTGTAGTGTTCCACAGATCTTAGCTGCTCCTTCTCAGTTCAGACCCCACAATATCATGGTCCAACTTCACCATATTGCCTCCAGGAAAAATAGTGAAAGTCATTGATTATTTCTCTGAAATGTCTAAACATTTAGATTACATTCATGTTACAATGCCTCTTTAAGTTGATATATGAAGGCAATATATTTAATTTGGAATGAGATCTAGTATGTTATAAAATGAGTATTTTACTGTTTGAAAATAAGGTAGTTAAAGGCTTGGGAAATAAAGAAGTTTTTGCATTGAAATGAGGGAAGATGAGAATATATCTGTCACTTAACTATGAAAATATGGACTGAGTCCGGTAAACACATTAATTATAACCTCAGAGATATAAAAATGTAGCAGTGAACATTAAGGGATGAATAGAAAGCACTCTGTATTGGATTAATTTGACCAAAAGCAAGTCAAAATTTGAATTCTCCCCGTTCCTTTGTTTGTCCAAGTTTGTAGGTTTTGGCTTGTCTGTAATTTGTCTTCTGTGTGTCTATCGATGCGTGCCTGATGTCTGACTTCCTCCCTTGCCCGTGTGTTGTAAATCTGTCTCAGTGTTGCTGTCTGGTCTGTCTCTCATTCCTAACATAGGTATTTGCTCTATATTCATTGAACAGCACAGGAAGAATCACAGGGGATAGAATGAGGGAGTCATTAAGAAATATTTAACAGTATTTTTGCAATGTATTGTTTACTCCAACTGACACTAAGTGTATCCAAAGCCCTCAGTACTACACCATACTGTTTATCAAACAATATCCATACATTGCTTGCAACATTTATTGCAGGTCTTTGTTGTATAAGACAACTTTCAACTTCTTTGCTCTTTCAGCAGACAACTCTCTCTCTCTCACACACACACACATACACACATTGCTGTCTGTGTCACTGGTATAGAAGAACATATAACTCAAGATAAAAGCAATACATTAACCTATGCTGTAAATACCAATTACATGCAAGGCAATTGAGTTTGGTTTTCATACTGTTTCTTAAAGAAAAGCTAAACAAACAAACAGAGTACATAACAGAATATCAGGCTAATTTCCTAGGCTTAAATGAAGCTAAAGTGACAAATTTACCATCATATTAGTGAAAATAGAAGACTCTTATATAAGTTTACATTCCCACCAGCAATAGAGGAGGGTTCCCCTTTCTCCACAACCTCTCCAGCATGTGTTCTCACTTGAGTTTTTGTTCTTAGCCATTCTGATGGGTGTAAGGTGAAATCTCAGGGTCGTTTTCATTTGCATTTCCCTGATGACTAGGGGTGTTGAACGTTTCATTAAGTGTTTTTCTGCCATTCAATATTCCTCTATTGAGAATTCTCTGTTTGGCTCTGTACCTCATTTTTTAATTGGGTTACTTGATTTGTTGCTGTTTAACTTCTTGAGTTCTTTATATATTCTGAATATTAGCCCTCTGTCAGATATACGGTTGGTGAAGATCCTTTCCCAGTCTGTAGGCTGTCACTTTTTTTGACAACAGTGATTTTTTTTCTTTTGGAATCAATCTGGTGCTTTCTCAGAAAATTAGGAATAGTGCTTCCTCCAGATCCAGCTATAGCACTCCTAGGCATATATCCAAAAGAAGCTCAAGTACACAACAAGGACATTTGCTCAACCATGTTTGTAGCAGCTTTATTCGTAAGAGCCAGAACCTGGGAACAACCCAGATGCCCCTCAACGGAGGAATGAATACAGAAATTGTGGTATTTTTAAACAATGGAGTACTCCTCAGTAAGTAAGAAAAAGGAAATCATAAAATTTGCAGTCAAATGTTGGAAACTAGGAAAGGTCATCCCGAGTGAGTTATCCCAGAAGCTGAAAGACACACCTCCACTTTTATACTGACTTATAAGTTGATATTAGACATATAAAATAGGATAAAAATACGAAAATCTGTACACCTAAGGAAACTAAGCAAGGAGGAGGACCCTGGGTATGATGATCAATCCTCATGCAGAAAGGCAAAATGGATGGACATCAGAATAGGGAAAAAACAGGCAACAGGACAGGAGGCTACCAAAGAGGGCCGTTGAAAGACTTTACCCAGCAAGGTATTGAAGAGTATTAAGGATTAATGTAGGCATGGCTCAAAATTTAGTTTTTACCAGACAAAGCCTTGGTCAGTTACTATTGTTAGGTGGTTAAATGATAACCATTGGCGAATAGTAACTATTATCAGAAACACTCTGCAACTTTATGACAATCAGACTCATATGTCCAACTGTTGGGCAGAGTGCATGGAATCTTACGTAAGAAGTGGGAAATAGTAAGATTTGGAGGGGACAGGAACCCTACAAGGAGAGCAACAGAACCAGAAAATTTGAACACAGGGGTCTTCCCAGAGACTCACACTCCAGCCAAGTACCAGGCATGGAGATAATCTAGAACCCCCTGCACAGATGTAGCCCATGGCAGTTTAGTGTCCAAGTGGGTTCCATAGTAATGGAAAGAGGGACTGGCTCTGACATAATCTGATTGGCCTGCTCGTTGATCACCTCCCCCTGAGGGGGGAGCAGCTTTACCAGGCCACAGAAGATGTGACAATACAGCTACTCCTGATGTGATCTGATAAACTAAGATCAGAAGGAAGGAGAGGAGAACCTCCCTTATCAGTGGACTTGGGGAGGGGCATGCCTGAAAGAGGGGGAGAAAAGGTGGGATCTGGAGAGAGGAGGAAGGGATTTATGGAGGGATACAAAGTGAATAAAGTGTAATTAATAAAATAAAATTAAATTAAAAAATTCCTTTGATTATTTTTATACCGACTTGTAGTGGATCAGCAGGTAATATAATTTTCAGATACACATTTATAGTAATAGACTCATTCATGGAGTTTAACAGATATATGATACAGTGATTTTCATTAAACTTGTCAGTACAGGGAAAAACTACAACTTTCTCTGAAATTGAACTGAATCTAAACTGTCTGGTAAGAGTTGCATATGTATTCCCTTGTGTATGCTTACATAAACTAACAGTAGTTTGAATGAATAAAAGCAAATACCACGTGCATTGCCAACACTATAGCAGAAGGGGTTGACTATCTGATAATACAGTCAATTCCTAAATATTTTCCAAGATCATTTTTATTCAGTAACACTTTTCCTCAGCAAGAGCTTGGTGTACATTTGTTGTTGGATGTATGAAATATGACTATACCAGAGATGAGTGAAAACTAGTTCATTCCAGAGACAGTAGGGGGGTAATGACAGGGGCAAGGTGAAGAAACTCAGTTCACTCTCAGTGGAATGCATTCAAAGGTGATTTTCCCTCTCCCTGAATGCTTGGTTCTTCAAATCAGTTTGCTGATCTTTAAAGGTGGTGTGGTGTATACTACATTTTAGGGGAGCATCAAAGCAATTTTAGGGGAACATCGAAGCACTAACCACATACCCATAGAAAATATGCAGAAATGAATTATCATTGCAGACCCAATGAACACACACAGACAAACACACAGCAACAATGCTACCAATATCCAACATGCTATTAGCAATTAGTTTTCCTTTTTATTTGAGAATTGTAACATTTTCCTATTAGATAACATGGTATTAGAAATTGTTGTCTATTTGATAGAAAATTAAATCCACATTATAAATTTTAAATCTACTTAAATATTTATTTAAAAGTCAAGCTATTAGCTAGCTAAAATAATAGTCTGTGGTCACAGCTGCTGACAGAATTAACAAATTAGCATGTTCCTGCTTATTTATTCCAGTAACATTTAATGAGCTTCCCTTCTGTTCTGTTCTCCAGTCTTGGCTCTCAAAAATTAAGGACGGATGAATTACAGACCAGGATTTTAAGGCTTTTATAAATATGTGGGAAGGTATGCGCTGTGTATATTTAATTTATAACATGTACTTTAAAAATATATAGTATCAATGTTAAACAGAGACATTCTCTAGATCCAAAAAGTAGAACAACAGGAAATTGGGCAGGGCACAGAAAACTACAATTCAAATGATGGAAGAAAATTGCTCAGACAAGGCTCTTGAAGCAATATACACTTTATAGTGTTTATTTTCATATAACCCACTAGATATGATGTACAATTTCCTGAAATGATGTCTATCTAGTTGAAGTAGTTTCAGACTTCTGGAAGAGTTTCAAACTTACACTTACATTGCTCTTTTAGTTTGGATATACAATGAATTCCAAAGTATGTTCATATGTTGAAGGACTGGTCTCCTTCATTTAAAATAAATTGGATCCTGAAGACTCTGATGGGTTCATTCTTTGATGGGTTCATAGTATGGAAGCCTTGTTTGAAGTTGTGGCTAGATTTGAGGAAGTTTTTTTCTCTGGAGAAACACCTTGGTAGTATAAATATATCTTGTCCCTTGTTTCATCCAGTCTTTGCCCGAGCTTCCTGCTTGTGACAAAATGAGCAGCTTCTTTCATCACGCACTTCAACAATGATGCTCTGCCTCGACACTGGTCCATAAACACAGAGCCAGCCAACCTTGGACAAAATAAACTTTTCTAATTTTGTGTTATTTTGGGGGGGTATCTGAGACAGCAATAGAAAGCCCACTAGAGTAATTTTCAGTTACTTTTATCCCACATCTATTAATAACAACAAACCCCTCAGTTATAGTATCAAAAACAAACATCAAAAAAACAGAGCATGAGAACAATTTTAGAAACTGATATAGCTATATTGCTTTAATTTTGCTGTACATTTTTTATACTACCTGAGCATCTGAGTATGTTCTCTGAAATTAACTACAACAATTAGTTCATTAACAGCCAAAGAACCTAAACTCAGGAATTGTAACTCATTACTGGGAAATGAAAGACTCCTTTATAGAATGTGTTCAAGGCTTAAGACACATTTCAGCTTCAAAAACAGTCCTCAAACAGAGAGAGAATCCTAATTTGGTTACCATGTTAAAAACACACCTGGAGTTGAAACCCTACCCTTACAATTTAGTTACATGATTAAACAAAGTGCTTTATGTTAGCATGCTTTGAAAATTTTTTGCCACATTCTCAGTAAAATAGAAGGCTCTGATGAGTATATAAAACCAATTTTTCCAGAACAGAGAAGGTTAACTCATATATGTTTTACAGTTACTGATATAATTGCATTAAGAAGACAAAGCTATATGTAAACTAAAGGTGACAGAGCTGTGCACTAAGTATGTGACCATGTCAAATTTTGATGAATTTCAGTGATTAATGAGGCATTGTATCTAACACATCTACCCTAGTGATCTAAATTTTATACAAGACACAATGGCAGGACATTAAACGATAATGTCACTTCTTTGTCTCCCAGAATTAGTGGGACAATATCACTGGCCTAATATAACCTTCTTAGGGATAGTTTGCTGAGGGTAGTATCAAAGGAATACCCAAAAAAATAGATCAGGATATATTGCTTTCCTTCTTACTCTCTCTTATGGTAGAAATAATGTTCTAAGAGATTCAAAATCTTCCATTATATTCATAATTTAAACTAGAAGTTTGATATAATAACTACCATGACTTTTTTTTTTCTGTTCCCATTTTTGAGAGTTGAAGCCAAGCTGGGAGCCTGTTTGCCAAGTTTTCTGCCTGGAGGAAAATTGTGTGGCTGAGTTATAAATACATTGATGGATCCAGCTGGAACTGTCTCTTGTAGTTTAATATGCAAAGAAATAATCTGAGTCATAGATGGAGACAAGCAGTTCCTTTTAGATAAGAGCACTCTATGTTTGGCTCTGCAGATGACTTTCAAGAGCCTTCTTCAACAAGTGAACAAGGAATGGTGTCAGGACAAGTGGCAACAAATATTGCTCTTGAAACAAGCATTCAATTGACTTTCTTTGGTCATTGTTATAAATACCAACAAATGAGCAATGCCACCTAAATTATCTCAAATCAAAAGAGAGTCTGAATTACTTTTCAATATTAAAAAGAAATGAATTTTAACATCTGAGAACTTCATATTTTATATTAATTAATTTTATATTACTTATTAATTATAATAATAATTACCTTAAAATCATGAATAAAGTTGATAATGAGTAGTAAGACAGAGAATTTAGAAACATTCATTGCAATTGGGTCATGTCCATATAGAATGTCGAATTTATTACTTAATTCTTTAGGCCTTTGAAATATCCTTTCTTTTTTTCTTTCACTTTTTAGACAAGCTTTTATATAGTCCAGGCTAATTAGGATCTTATAGTGTAACTATGTATAAAGCTAAGAATAATCTTTAATTCCTAATTATCCTCCTTCAACCTCCCAAGTATGGGGATTACAGGTGCATGCTATCCCAACTGACTTGAATATCTCTTAAGACATGACATTTTAATTTTTTTTGTCGGCGGGGGGATGGTTACATGTAATAATTATATTGTGAAGTCAATAATAAGGTTAAATTAATGTGATGATTAGTATGAGCCATATCCATTAGTACTTTCTCAATATGTGATATTATATTTATTCAATTTTATTTATAGCAAGCTCAAAACTTGAAGGCTCCAATACTAAAAATCTGTATATTAAACAGCTTCTTCCACTGATGGTTCATATCAGTGAACATCAGCTTGTACAACTTTGACACCTGGCTCATTAGCAGGTGTTTTTTCCAGAACTACCACCTTCATGATGGAGCTCCATTAGTTTGTCCTATTCAAACTTGGGTTACTTTAGGGTTTCTACTTTGTTGTTATTCTTTTTTAGAGACATGGTTTTTCTATGTAGCTTTGGCTGTCCTGGAACTCACTCTGTAAATCAGGCCAGACTTGAACTCACAGAAATCAACTTGCCTCTGCTTCCTTGAGTGCTGGGATTAAAGGCACGTGCCACTACCTGCTGGATGATATTTACTTTTCTAAGGAAGACATCATGCAAAAGATAAATGGACTATAAAGGCTTTCTTATGTCTTTCTCAATACAATCTGGAATCAATTTATTAACCACATCCTTCAAGACATTTGTCTGCACGTCATGGGCTATAATTTCCATTATCTTCTTCTCGATCTGGCAGACATGCTGATGCTGCAACAGAAAGCCTTGTGTATCAGGTTGCTGTGACTTTTCAAAAAATAAATAATTAATTAGGAGTTATTCACTTTGTATCCCCACTGCAGCTCCCTCCCTCCCTCCCTCGTCTCTTCCCAGTTCCAACCATGAACCCTTTTCTTCCGCTATGCCCTTTCCCTAGTCCCCTATTAGGGGAGGTCCTCCTCCCCTGCTATCTGACCCTAGTTATCAGGTCTCACCAAGGCTGGCTGCACCATCTTTTTCTGTGGCCTGGCAAGGCTCCACCCTTCAGGGGGAGGTGATCAAAGAACTGGCTACTGAGTTCATGTCAAAGACGGCCCCTGTTCCTTTTACTAGGTCACCCATTTGGAAACTGAGCAGCCTATGGGATTCCTCTGAACAGGCAATCTAGGTCCTCTAAATGCATGGTCATTGGTTAGCATATCATTCTCTGCAGGCCCTCTTGGGACCAGGATTTTTGGCTCTGTTGTTCTCCTGTGTAGTAGTTCCTGTCCCTGCCAGGTCTTTCTTTCTCCCTCTTCTTCCATAAGGATTCCAGCACTCTGCCCAAAGTTTGACTATGAGTCTTAGTATCTCCTTCAATACCCTGGTGGGGAGACTCTTTCAGAGGTCCTCTGAAGTGTTGTGGGTTTTTTTGTTTGTTTTGTTTTTTGTTGTTGTTATTTTCATTCTTAATTAAATTTTTATTTTTTCAAATTAATTGCATTTTATTCTCTTTGTATTACAGCTGTAGCCCCCTCACTCATTTCCTCCCAATCTCACCCTCCCTCTCTCATCTCCTCCCATGCCCCTCTCTAAGTCCACTGATAGGGGAAGTCGACCTCCCCTTCCATCTGACCCTAGCTTATCAGGTATCATCAGGACTGGGTAAAATGTCCTCCTCTGTGGCCTGGCAAGGCTGCTCCTTCTTCAGGGGTGGTGGTCAAAGAGTCAGCCACTGAGTTCATGTCAGAGACAGTCCCTCTTTGCCTTACTAGGGAACCCACTGGGAAACTGAGCTGCCATGGGCCACATCTGAGCAGGGGTTCTAGGATATGTCCATGAATAAACCTTGGTTGGAGTATGAGTCTCAGAAAATCCCCCTGAGCCCAGATATTTTGGTTCTGTTGCTCTCCTTTTGGAGCTCCTGTCCTCTCCAGTTCTTATTAACTACCTCTTCTTTCAAATGATTCCCAGGACTCTTAGTGAAATCAAAACAGGAAAGATGAAGCAAATAACCATCAGTTGTCTTGACTTCAACAGTAGCTTCTATCATGGTCTGCTATTCTTTGACCATAGGACACCTTTTGTCCTGGGTAAGATCCATGCCAAGGAAGTTAGTCACATAGTTTTTACCTTGAACATCCTTAATAATTTCCTTGAATTTTTTTTAATATGACTTTGTCATTCTGTAGATCAGCAAGGCTCACTTCAAACATATGACATTTGAGGACATCAGAAGCAATTTTGGTTGTTTGAGTCCCTGTGCCTAGTGTTTTTCCAATGATTCTAATATTGATCATAGTGGGAGCATTCACATCATACCAGTCTTTCTTAGAAAAGGATCTACTACTCAGTAGCCGTCTCTTTGATCATCTCCCCCTGGGGGTTGCTGCCTTGCCAGGCCACAGAGGAAAATGATGCCATCAGCCTTGATGAGACCTGATAAGCTAGGGTGAGAAAGAAGGGGAAGAAGTCTCCCCATCATTGGACTAGGGAAAGGGCATAGGCAGAGAAGAGAGAGGGTGGGTGGGACTGGGAGGAGACTAGGAAGGGAGCTGCAGCAAGGATAATAGTGAATAAATTCTACTAAATTAATTAATTAATTAAAAAATAAAATGGATCTACTCCTTGGCTCCCTTGACTACTCTTCATCAGGCACTTGTTCTTATTTATTTATTTATTTATTCTTTATTATTATTAGTTACATTTTGTTAACTCTGTATCCCAGCTGTATCCCGCTCCCTTATTCCTTCCCAATCCCACCCTCCCTCCATCAACTTCTCCCAGCCCCTTTCCAAGTCCACAGATTGGGAAGGACCTCCTCCCCTTTCACCTGACCCTGTTTTATCAGGTATCTTCAGGCTACAAAGTCCTCCTCTGTGGCCTATGACAGGAGTCTGCCATAGAAGGCATCTGAAAGACCCTACCAAGCAGCGTTTCAAAACAGATAATAAGAGTCATAACCAAACCAGAAGGGGAGAAGGGGAGTTAGTATGACAGGGAAAGGATAAGAGCCCCACAAGGACCAAATATATCTGGGCACAGGGTTTTTTTCTGAAACTGTTTCTCCAACCAAGGAGGACCATGTATGGATATAACCTAGAACATTTACTCAGACGAAGCTCATGGTAGCTCAATAATCACTTGGTTTCCCATAGTAAGGGGAACAGGTACTATCTCTGATAGGAACTCAATGGCAGGCTCTTTGACCTCCCCATCCCCCAAGGGAGGAGCAGTCCTGCCAGACACTTGTTCTTGCTGAGAGTCAAGCTTCTGCTTGGAGAACCAAAACGGCTGTCCTTACTCTTGCACTCATTAATCAGGAAAGTCAAGATGATCTTGGCTGCATGTTAGTAATCAGGACCAGTCCATGTGAATGGAGATTCTCCTTCTTGCCTTTCTTTATCCCTCAGTAACTGACCAGCTTTCTCACCTGACATTGGTTAATGAGATGATAGTGGAAATTCCAAGTCCTCCTGATTCTCAGTCTCAGAATCAACACAGTCATCTTTCACTACTTCCTATATGCTAAAGCCAGTCATGAAGTTTGTCTAGGTTCAAACCAATGGAAAGACAGGCAGGAAATATAAGAAAGTCAAGGCTCTAAGAGGATAAATAGTAACATAAACAGTAAGCAACAGAATTAAGAGGAAATAAAGTCATCCTTGAAGAAAATATTTCTGACTTTCCTTTGATTCGATATTGTTTTCAGTGTAAGTACATTCACTTAAGGTTATATGCTGTTCATCATTTCTGTGATAGCATGTTTGTGGTCCAAGAGACCACAGATGCCAGCCCAGGTTACTATACCCAGCAAAACTTTTAATCAACATAAATGGAGAAAACAAAATATTCTATGACAAAAAAAATATTCCAAGGCAAACTTAAACAATATCTATACAGCAACTCAGCCCCATACAAGGTATGAGAAGGAAAACTCCAATCCAATGAAAACAACTACACCCAAGAAAACACTAGATATAGATATCTTCAAAACAAAAAAAAATTAAAAGAAAACAAGCACACAAACACACTATTACCACCAAGTCCTCAATAAAAGGAACTAACATGCATTGGTGACTATTATCTATCAACACCAGTGAACTCAACTCTCCAATAAAAAGACACAGACTAACAGAATGATTATGGAAACAAGATCCAGCATTCTGCTATATCCAAGAAAAACATCTTTGCAACAAAGACAGACACTTACCTCAGAGTAAAGGGCTGGAAAAAAAAAAAAAAGGTTTTCAAGCAAATGGACACAGAAAACAAGCTGTAGTAGCTATCTTAATATCTATTAAAATAGACCCTCAACCAACATTAATCTAAAAATATGAGAAGGAATATCTCATTCTCTTCAAAGGAAAAACCTGCCTTGAGGACATCACAATCCTAAACATCTGTGCCCTAAATAAAGGAACACCTGCATTTGTTAATGAAAAATATTTTAAAAAAAATACACTGATGAGTCAATCAAGGCATTGAAATTGTAGTTTTGGGTTAAAACGGCGTAGGTGGGGACATTTATCCAGCCACTCGTGGGCTGAATTTACTGAGAGGATAGAGTCCTGACTATCTCTGGTCTACTCAAACTTCAGCCTACCTTATTGTCTGCACCCCAAGTCAATGGAGGATGTAAGTAATGATTTGGCTGAGGAGAACTAAGGGGCACAGGAGTGAAACAATGGAGCTCTCTCCATCTGCTCCACGGTTCCCTCCACAGAGGCTGTTGTATCTGTCCCCACCGAATTCTTCAGCCTCTGCAGATCCTGGTGTAAACCCCACTTTTTTTCTCACTAGCCTGGCAGCTGAGCAACTTGTTGCATTCCTAGGATAATATATAGAGTTTGTTTACACTCAGTCCAGCCTGCAGAGATGTGCACAATTCCTAGTAAAATCTTGTTTCTTCTAAGTGTTTAATACTGCTTTCGTTTGTTTTCCCGATAAGCTATGAACCAATGATATTACTTTGAGGAAAAACTTCGTAAAGAAGATTTTCACTCAAATGGAAAAACAAGATAGAGACTGGAAGTGGTAGAAGAGATGGAACAGAACAGGAGCTTAACATACATCTCCTCTAAAAAACTCCACCCAGCAAGGGATCAAAGCAGATGCAGAGACTCACAGCAAAACTTTCGACAAAACACTGGGAGTCTTATGGAAGAAGGGGGAGAGGGAAGGGAGAGGATAGGAGCCTTACAAGGGGACCTACAAAGGAAAAATATCTGGGCCCAGGGGGGGTCTGCAGAGACTGATGCATTAACCAAAGACCATGCATAGAAAGGACCTAGAACCTCTGCTCAGATATAGCCCAAAGACAGCTCATTCTTCATGTGTGTCCCTAGTGAGCAGACATGAACTCAGTTGCCTTATCCTTAATCACTTCTCGCTGTTGGGGCAATCTAGCCAACCCACAGAGGAAGAGGATCCAGACAGTCCTGATGGGACCCGATATGCTAGAGTCAAATAATAGGGGAGGATGACTTCTCCTATCAGTGGACTAGGGAAGAGGGATAGGGGAAGAAAAGGGAGGGAGGGTGGGGCCGGGAGGAGTTGATGCCCTTTCTTCCAATATGTAGGTCTTGCTGCATTTGCCGGTATGGATTCTTATCCTTTAGACATTATTGAAATATCAGTGTTAAGAATGATCTGCCTTGACATCTTCATGTAAAATGTGTGCTGTGGTTTGATATTCATATCACTTATTACTAATTAAAACATTACTGCCCACTTTCTACATAAAGTCCTGACATTTTATTCTTCATCATATGTCTACTGTATATTTAATAAATGATGAACTAGTGTTTGTCAGGGAAGGAAGGAAAGAATGGCAGAAATGTTACATTACTTCCAAAAGTTTGAATCAGCACATGGGCAAATTCTATATAAATCAAAACTTCCCAGCATGCTGAAAATCCCAGCTGAATCTGTCTCCCTACTGAAAACACCCTTGTTGTCAAGAACCTGCCTGTATTTATCTTAGCATCTGCCCTGATTTGTTCAAGTTCTTTTATCTACCCACCAGGAACTACCTTTACCACTTTGTTCAGTTTCACATGACAACAGATTTCTGTGGATTATTCTTTTCTCCTGTCATCCTTTTGTCTGGATACCTTATACTTTCTTTTTGTGTGTGATTAGGCACACTTCAAAAGCCTACTGTTTTTCTCAATATGGATTATTACAGTCAGACGGCATGCCTCTTCATGAAGCAGTTAATCAGTTCATAACCAGATTTGTTTCCAGGTATTATATCTTGAGAGCAAAATGATTCACAAAAGCACTTGTAATTGTCAATTAATTTGAGTCATATTTATTCTGCCTTTGCCCACAACTGGTTAGTGATTTTGATCAGTCCTTTTTATCTTTGGGTATCTGTGAGCCTCTTTGTCCAGTGATGATTTCAGTATCAGATTCAAAGATGTATCACACAAGCACTTGTTGAATGAAGGAAAGAATGAAATTTTATGTATTGATTGCAGTTTCTAAGCTTTTGCATGCTTCAAAATATTCACAGTCCCTACTGAACTGAAGGGCTGACTAATATTAGATAACTGGTCTCAAGTCTGCTTACTTTACATTATGACTTATGATGCATGTGGAAATTCCAGAAGCCTCTGCCTTCTACAGAATTCTGATCTCTGATGTAATTACTACCATCAATAGTTTCTTCCCTCATGTCTCTAATTCATCACACGTTATCAGTGGAAGACTCATTTCTTTCTGAAATCTGATATACTTAAGTCACAATAAAAACACTGGCACCTATGCTTATACAGTTATTAGAGACAAATAAAAAGGAAAGTAACAAAACTCTCAAGGAAATAGTAACAAATGGAGGCAAATAAAGAGGAAATGAACAAAGCTCTCAAAGAAATACAGGCAAATACAGCCAAACAAATAGAGGCACAAGTAGAGGGACAATTAGTGAAATAGAGAGAGAAAATGAACAAAAAGAAAAAAATAGAAGCCATCATGGAAAGACAGGAATCCACATTCAAACAGATAAACAAAATGGTGTAAGACATGAAAACAGAATTAGAGTCAATAAAGAAAACACATGTTTTTCCAGAGAAACGCCTGGAGCTGGAGAACTTAGAGAAAAGATCAGGAACCAAACAGGTAAGCATCACCAAGAGAACACAAGAGATGGAAGACAGAATTTCAGGTCAAAGATACACTTGAAGAAATTGATATATATCTCTCAAAGAAAAAGTAAAATCAGAAAAGTTCCAAACACAAAACATCCAAGAAATCAAGGACTCTATGAAAAGACAAAATCTAAGAATAAAAGAAATAGACGAAAAAGAAGAATCCAGGCTCCAAGGTCCAGAAAATATTTTCAAGAAAATCATAGAAGAAAATTTTCCCAACTTAAAGAAAGAGATGTCCATAAACTTACAAGACCTACAGAACACCAAATAGATTAGATTAGAGAAACTCCTTATATCACATCATAGTCAAAACATTAAATCTACAGGAAAAAAGAAAAAATATTAAAAGCATCAAAGGAAAAAGGCCAAGTAACATATAAAGGTAGACCAATCAGAATCATACCAGACTTCTCAAAAGAATCTATGAAAGCCAGAAGGGCCTGGGCAGATGTTATGCAGACTCTAAGGGAACACAGATGCCAACCCAGACTACTATACCAAGCAAAGATTTCAATCAACATAAATGGAGAAAACAAAATGTTCCATGACAAAATTAAACTTAAACAATATCTACACAGCAACCCAGCCCTACAGAAGATACTAGAATCAAAATGGTTCTTTCATGGAAATCTCAAGACACTTGCTTTTCTTCCCGTCTTCACCACCACTGTTTAAACTTTAGCTCACCTATTTTAGTCATCGATTCTTCCATTTAGCAATGGTCTGCTGATTATATCACTTGAGAATCTCATGTAGTATATATTTCAGAATTTTTACACCTTTTGTCCTGATCCTACATTAAGACATTGGGTTAAAAACAGAGAACTCAGTAATATTCGTTTTTTTTTTTTTTAATTTTTATTAATGTATGCATGTGTGGGAATGTGCATGCACACCTGTGTAGGTGTGTCACATGTACATTGGTACACCAGATAACCAGAAGGGGGTGTTGGATTTCTTGGAACTGGAGTGACAGGTGGCTATAATTATCTTGGTATGATTGCTTGAAACTGAACTTGGATCCTCTGGAAGAGCACTGAGAATTAACTATTGAGCCATATCTCCAGCCCCAATATATGGAAATCTCATCTAGTCATTATCACTTTCTATTTATTAATCTGGTTTCTCCAAAAATTATTAGGTTGGTAGAATTATTATTATTTTTGTAGCATTGGCATGGGCTTATAACTGATACAAATGAAGTGCTAGAACAATATTATTGTACATCACTCTGCCTTTCTTCATTGTGATTTTTGAAGAGCCAGTGGCCTTGCTTATTAATATTTGCTTTATCCAGTGCCCAATGCCATGCTTATCACATAGTTATATGGCAGACATTTTTAGTTGTATAATTTGTAAAAAGGTACTTGACAAGTGGTGAACATTCCTACTTCTAGAAATGTTCCTTGGATTTCTTTTTTTTAATTAATGTACATACTTTATTATACAACTGTTTTACAATCTAAACTTTTATTTGAGAAATGTTTTTATACCCAGAATTTCTTAAAAGTCCTTTCCTTGAGCACATACCATTAGAAGTACACTAAAATCATTTTGGGGCAAAGGGGTTATAGCCTATCCATCAGTTCAAAACCATCCCCTCATTTGCTTATTTCTTAGATATCTGTGTGTCCACATATGCATGGCTAGTGAAGGATGCTTTTTCCCCAAAGTGGAAAATCTCAGCATCATCTTTAATGGCAGGACAGACTGGAAAAGGCAGTAGGTTAGTTACATTATAAACATGTTGGTCACATCATTAAAAAACGTAATTGAAGAACATGGAGTGTGCAACAGTTGAAAAAAATGTAAACAAGAAGAATTGAATGTTAACTTCTTCCCTGAAAAGCAGAGATAGGAATCACTTCCTGTTTTATTCAGAAAAAAACTAAGTTATCAGAAAGGTGGGATGCTGGTTTCCAAAATGTTTGAAACAGCTGAACACATAGGGCTTTACGGTTCTAAAGTGAGCCCAAAGCTTCAGATACTTAAGTTTCTTATTTATCACAGCAGATGCCATCTCAAACTACCTTTTAAGAATCTAAACAGTGTTCACCAGTTGAGCTTGAGTTATTGAATCCCACCCAAATAACAAGTCAATCTTATAAGAAAAAAGGTAAAACTGAAAGTTTTATAGCAATTATAGTTTGAAACTTACTTCCACAAAATGGAGGAAACAAAATCAGTTGCAGCCAGGACACACCTGGCCAGAAAAATGTGAAGTTCTTGTTTCACATTCTCTTAGTGTTGTCTTCCTTGGATTTCCTACAAATACAGTTCTAGAGTATCATAGAAAATAAGATCATGAAATACAAGGAGTGTTGATTTGAGTGAAAATGGCTCTTGTGAGATTATATATTTGAATGCATTGCCTTGGTTGTTGCACTGTTTTGGGAAAAGTAGAAAATGTGGCTGTGTTGAAGAAGGTGTATTACTAGGAGTGGGGTTTGAAATTTCTAAAGCCCTGGCCAGCTACTGTTCCAACAGAAGGCCTGCCTGCCTGTGGCCATATTCCCTGCCATAATGGTTGTAGATATGCACTGTGAAAATATAAGCAAGTGCCCAATTAAATGCTTTATTTTATCAGATTTACTCACGGTCTCTCTTCATAGAAAAAAAAAAAGTCTTAGACAAGGTAACTATAAGTGAAGAAATCATTGTTTTATCTTTCATCTCTATTAATAATAACATTAGTAGTATAATAATTATTGTTATGTATCCTTATATCCTGTGTATCCCTGGATGTCCTAGACTCATTTTATAGACTGGTGGTCCTCAAACTCACAGAGATCTGCCTGCCTTGTCCTCCCTAAGTGGTGGGAATAAAGGTATGCACCACCATGCCCAGCTCATCTCCTCAACTTTTAAATGAATAGATTTTATTTAATGAGTGGAGTTGAATACAGAGGACATGGCATTCTTAAATACTCTTCCTGATCCATACCCAATCTCACAGCCTTGCACACTCTCAATATTCCTTATGAGACACATCTTTGTTCTAGCACTAATACATCATTATCCACAAGGCCCATACTGTCCATCATGGTTGACTTTACTATGCACTCTAAAGAGTTTGAAATGTATCTAATGATCACTATTCAAGTATACAGCGTCACAGGGGATACTTTCACTGTCCTAAAATGTGCCATGCACTATCTTTTTATCCTTACATTCTCCAAACCAGTGAAACCGGTGATTTTACTGTCTTCATATTTTTGTCTTTTCTACAATATCACATATATGGAATTTTAATTACGTAGCTCTTTGTCCTCCCTTAGTTTCACATTAAAAAAACTTCATTCACTTCTTTCTCTGAATTAATGAAACATTTAGTTTTAGGTTGGTGCTATTTTGTTTTATCTCCAAGATAATTTAGGGAAGATAAAAGCTCTGCATCATAGGTTTTATATCTTAAAAATTTTAATGTGTAGATTCAAAACTTTGGATGCATAAATGATTGAACTTTTCATATACACACATATACAACCTTGATACACATACAAACAGCACCTGAACACACACACAGGAGAATAATAACTCTGAATGTGAAATAAAAATGAAATTTAGCAGATGAAAAAACAGTATACTATGGCACAAAACACAGCACTCAGTAATCATACTGACAGAATCACTGTCCTTGGCATTTTGCTTCCCTACCCGCAGATTCTAAGAATAAACAAGAAAGAACAGCTTGTTAATCTCTTCATATGCTACCCCTAGCATATGTTATCCAAACTTTCTCTTTAAAAATATCATTAAAATTATTAAAGATAAATCAGGTCTTTGTGGGTTTAATTATTCAGTATATTACATTTTAATTATTTAATAATGTTCCATATTTGACAAACATTTCCAGAGAACTGGGGATGTTATAATAAAAAGATTAATTGACCTCATTAATATTCTAGAATAAGCCCAGTTTGCGTATCAACTGGGCAAAGCTCATCCATCTTCTCTCAGGAGAACCCAGGACTCACTTTGTAACCTTGGGAAAATTAGATGCCTTCACTCTCTCATCTGTAAAGAAGAAGTAGCAATAATGTCTTTACTTCAGGGTTGCAAAAGGATTAATGAAATAAAGTATGTTAGGAACTAGAAAAATAACAGGTTCAATAATAGTAGGTATTAATATTATTTCCAGTTCAGGGACTATACATTACACAAATGAATATTATTTTCAGTTACAGGGATGATTTCCATGGTGATGGAAGAGCTCGTTGAATATGGCTTGCGAAGGTGTTAAATATTAGTCTTGAAAGATGAAATGATGTGACAGTAGACAAGGTATTCCATTAGTAGGAGCAGCAGCAGCATAATGCCTTATTAAAAGGTTACACTCTTTGGGGACTGACTGACTGCAGGGATACCACTCAAAATGGAATTCTTCAGCTTTTGTGAGTTGGAACTTCAAAGCAATAATCATAACAGAGAATACACTACAGTAACTGGCAGCCAGTATGTAAGATGAAACCATACCCACTTAGGCATCCCACGCAGACAGAGTTTTATTCCCTTTAATAACAAAGCAGAGTCTCAAGGCAACAGCTTAAATGCAGTCATGTTCTAAGGTCTCATAAAAGGAGTGATATTAACCTTGAACACCTTGGATATCTACTTTAATTCCTTTTAAATTTAGGAGAAAGAAAGAATTTTTGTCCAGCAATAATACTACTGAGTTGAGGTTCTTTTTGTTCTTGATGAGCTAAGTTGTGTCCATTTCCAAGAGCGCTGAAGAGAGGTTGTGGGGATCAGGAACTGGAGTAAGGGAGTTGAGTGGTGATGGAGCCCATGCAGAATCCCGGGATTGAGGCTCCGGAGATCAGACTCAACTTTATTATCCAGCATAACAACCTTTAAATAAGTGAAAGGCCAATCAGACCACCCTATACTAGCTTTAAGCACCAGTTAACGTCAATCAGGTTTGTGCAACTATAAGGAAATATGGGAAATAGGGAGGGACAAGGTCACCTTAGAAGACCTCCAAAAAGAAGGGGAAAACAATCAGCTCCCTAGCCTCAGATCTATTTTGAGACTTTGCTAGTGTACATGGAGTCCTTCGAAGATCAACACTGTGTACAGTGGATCTTCATATTTTTAGGAGTCCTATAAGTCGTTGATGCTTCACTCGCCATTCCCTATAGGCCTCCAAAAGTCTTACCTCAACATTCTCCAGAGATGAGCAGTACTTTACAGAGGAAGGAACAGATAAGTATCAATTGTTTAATATTTGTTCTTTTATGAACATTGCATCATGCATACACTTTACAATCCATCTTCAGATCTTAAAAGTCTATGAGAACAATCATACAAATGTAAATATATGTTAATGAAACTAAGGCACACTGACTCATTTAAAATCATATAAAGAGCAATGCAGATTGTGTTCTAACGCATACAAATATACAATTACAACTCCATGCCTTCATCTGTTCTTTTATGGTGTCATTATAGTATTTCTATGTAATTTATACAGTAAATCATATGAGTCAATTAATCATAGCAGTTACACAATCAACATATAATTGTGGAAGCAAAGGACTGGATTGTCTCACCACCCAGTAACCCATGCTAGTTATTTTTGTGTCACTGTGAGATAAACAACTTCAGGGAATGGATGATTCATTTCAGTTCATTTCCTCAACATGTTCTTTTCATACCTTCTTGTACATGGACCAATCACAAAAGTAACTAATCCAATTGGAGAATATGATTCTCCACCTCATTGTGGACAGAACAGAGAAGAAAGGTTTCAGAGAACAGGTATAATCTTCAAAACAGGTCTCAGTGACCCATTTTCTCTAGCAAGGCCCAACTGTGCAGTTTTCCCTGTTTCTCAACAGCACACCATCAGATGAGAACCAAGTATCACACACGTGATCTTATTGAGAACATATTATATTTAAACTGTAAAATCAGTCTGCCTAATTTTATGTTAAGTTTATGAAAAAAAATGCATCATTTGGGCAGAATTATCCTCATTTAAGAAAATGCCCCAACCAGATTGGCCTGTGGACAACTTGTGGTACATTTTCTTGATGAATGACTCGGACAGAAGGACCCATGTTACTCTGGGCAGTGCCACTTTGGGCTAGTAGCCATGCGTGCTATATGAAAGCAATGTGACAAAAAGCTATGAGGAGAAAGCCAGTAAGAAATATTCCTCTATGGCTTTTGATTCAGTTCCTGCCTCCAGCTTCCAGTCTTGCCCTGGTTTTCCTGCATGGTGGACTGGTTGCCAGCTGTGAGATGAAGTAAGTCCTCTCATTCCTAAGTTGCTTTCGGCCATGATGTTTTTATCCTAGCAATAGAAACCTAACTAAGACATCAATGAACAGGAATAAGTTCACAAGCTCTGTATGCATAAAGGCAGAAGTACTGAAAAATAGCATTTATTTTGTTTAGAGGCTACCCTGGGTCTGGTTCCATTAATCAGAATATAAGTAAAACCCACAGTCTTACGTTTTGGTAAAAATAAATCTTCAAGTAAGTATAGTACCTGAGTAGGTGGGCATGTAATATAATTTAGAATATAGTCTGCATTTTGCATTTGTTACTCACATTACTTTGGGAAAATATTTGGATGCATATCATTCTCAGTTTTGTCTTAAGGGCACTGAGATATTACATGCATCTACCACAGAACTGTTGTGCTTATTACCTCTTTGGGGAGAAATTTAGCACTGTTCCCTGTTGGTAATAAATATTCATTATACATGATTAGTATTGTCCTCCTCAAACTGTCATTTTATGACCATTGGATAATCATTCTTTTACAATTGGTCTTGTGATCTGGAAAAGATTATCTAAAAACAGCTTGGCAGAGAACTAACTCTCTTTTCCAGAGAAAAGGTCAAGAATACAAATTTAAATATTTTCATTAGCCAAAACCAAACTCATCTTCTTTTTTTTTTAATTAAACTGAAAAGAATGCTTACTAGGTAAAATAAGTCAAGTTTTAAAAACAATTAGACATTTGGGGCGTGGAGAGAAGGCTCATCAAGTAAGAGCACTGGCTGCTCCTGCAGAGGCACATGGGCTTGATTTCCAGGACTGACACAGTGTTTACAGCCACCTATAACCCCTGTCCAGAGGATCTGATACCTTCTTCTGACCTTCACAGTGACCAGGCACACACAGAGCAAACAGAAATATGTGAAGACAAAATACTCATATAATAAAAATAAAGATACTTAAAAAAAATTGACCTTTAAGTAGAGAAAAATGAAGAACAATGTAATGACATGGAGGAAAGTTTATAGTTTCTTCTACAAATGTCCCTCATACATCCTATGAATTCTGAGTTATTACTCATGAATATTGATTTATGTGCATCACCTCCACAGTGTTCATGAATGACAGAAATGGGAGAGAGAGAGAGAGAGATCAGGTGCCCATTGAAGCCAGAAGAGAGAATCAGAATATCTTGGAAACAGAATTACAGGTAGTTGTGAGCCACCAGATACAGTTGTTGGGAATTGAACTTTATTCTGTTGATGAGCAGCAATTGCTCTGAACTGCTGAGCCATGTGTCAAGCCCCATTATCTGCTGTTAAAATCTTGTACCCTAATCCCAACTCTCCTCTTCTTTGTCTCACATGAAGATGCATACATTTGTAACTGAGGCTATCTTTGTGAATGCAATAACTTTGCTTTGAAAACCTTACCATAGAGAGTAATGTCACTCATAAACAACAGTTTATTGCATTGTATTCATCGGAGTGCTTTCTTTAGCTTTCTGTATTTTAGTAGCATGTTGAGAATTGTTGTGACCAAAAACTAGGGGGATGAGCAATTCTTAGCTAGAAAAGGATTTTTTCCCTATCTCAGCTTTCTAGAAGAATCAGTGTTGTAGCATGACGCCTCACCCCACCCCCACCAATGAAATTGGATGCTTTAACATATAAAGATTCTGTTCTTCCTTGGGAAAAATCAATGTTTAAATTTTCCACCTGACATGTTATAGTGTTATATTTCATGTCGGGTTGTTTCAGCCATGGCAAATGATGGGAAGCCTCAGTGATACCATGATAGAAACCCTGCAGCTCACATTGAATTATCTCACTGAGACATATCAGCTTGAAAACATATGTGGGGAGGAATCACCATTCTGTAGAACAGAGATAATGTTCATGGGTCCCAGAGATAGCAGTGCTTATAATTCATTTCTGATGGAAGGACAAGGTAACAATACATAATAGTAACACTATTTTCTCACTTTAATAAAATTAAGACAACAGAAAGATTTGTTTTAACTCAATGGATGGATAAAAATAAAATAGTCATGTATAACCAGGAAGTCATAAGCAAAAATTTCCAAAAATAAGAAACTTAATTTATAACTTCATTATTTTGTTCAAATTGCCACAGTTTATATCATGTAGGCTTTATTACATTCAGTCCTCAGTCTTCTTTCAAAAATGAAGCTAAATACATGCAATTAACTTACTTACAACTGTCTTCCTCATCTAGGGTGCAGGTATTTTCTGTTATTTGTTTCTTTGCTTGCTTGAATCAAGAGCTAGAAAAAAAAATGCATTTCTTTATTGTTGTAAACAATACCCTATTTCAGATCTTCATTACCTCTGGCTTCAAGTTTTATAGTTGTTTAAAAAAAACTGCTTTTCTGAAATTTAGTTTCTTCTAACACTTTCAAACATTGCAGCCAAGTTTTTATTATCTTTAAGAATAGCTCCAATCATTCACTCCTCTCCTCAAAAATCTTCAACTGGAATGATTTCCACTTTCAGATGCCATCTGAGTAGCCAAGAATTGCTAGCTCAGCCTTTCCCAATTTCCCAATGAAATAATTAGAAACCTATAGAAATTTCTAGACTTCTCCCAGGCAGTCGGAGAGCTGTGAGAGGATTCTGTAAACAGGGTAGATACCAATACAACCTATTTCGTAAAGAACCTCCGGCATGCAGTCATGAAGGTAGTTTCAGAAACCTAGAGATTATAGTGAAACATTACTACCAAGACACTTTAAATAGGGGGAAATACACAGTCACTAAATATAGGACACAATTCATGGCAGGCTTATGGGAATAGACATTAAAAAAAGAAAGGTTCTGATCAGAAAAAAAAAATTGCTGATATACACATATGTTAAATTTAGTCTGTTTATAAATACCATGGATGCTTATTTTGGAGGCAAAGCTACATGCACAGGAACTGGGCAAATGGGAAGGAAACTAATATTGAACATAAAGTTTATTATCGCCCAAAACCATAAGGATTTTCCAACAACGGGAACTAGGTTAAGCCATTATCAGCATGCATTTCCTCTGCAAGTCACAGAAGTCCATGCTTAGTAATAAGAGTTTCCATGATCTCTGAGCTGACATGTCTTTCCTTGGTTCAGAAATGATGCATGTAACACCCAGCCATCATTCCTCTACCACAGCATGTGTATTTCAGCTGAGATGCGCCCTGGGCTCTTTCCTTCTTTTCCACAAGCAGGATCCATTTTCAACTTGTGCTTTCAAGCAAGAACATGGAGAAAACAGTTGGACAGGAAAGAGCTGCTAGAGAATTGCCCATAAGTTGGCTGGTTGGCAAGAAGCCTACTGGTAGGCAACTGTGTGCAGGCTATTGTTAGATGTGCTATCTCCAAAGCTGGGCTAACAGCCTGAAGTAGTGTATCTCTCTTCTGTCTAGCAGATCTATAATAGACAAAAGAAGGACTGTCCTAAGAAATGTGTCCATTTATAACAGCCAAGTTTCAGAAATTCTAAACAAATTCCAAACTGGGTGGCTGGCAAACTCCAAAACAAATCCCTCTCATTCAGGTGCCAAAAATGAAATAAAACTAAAAATATTGTCTAGTGTGCTGAGTGAGTTTATGTCCATTTGAAACAGACCAGAGTCATCTGAGAAGAAGGAACCCCAATTGAGAAAATGCCTCCAGGAGACTGGGGTATAGGCAGGCCTGTAAAGCTTTCTTTTTTTTTTTTTTTTTTTTTTTTTAATTATGTGTGATTGATATAGGATGATCCAGGACATTTTGGGTAAAATCATCCCTGGTCTGGTTTTCCTGGGTTCTATAAGAAAGCAGGCCCAGTAAGCTATGAGGAGCAAGCCAATAAGCAGCACCCCTGAAGGCCTCTTGATTAGCTCCTACCTCCACATTTCAGATCTGCTTGAGTTTCTGTCATGATTTCTGTCAGTGATGTACTATTGTCTGGAAGTAAGATGAAATAAACCCTTTCCGCCCCCCAAGTGGCTTGGGTCAGTGTTTCATAACCCTAACTAGGACATCTACCTTGATGTCTCTTTAGAAGTGTATTGTGTATTATGGAACAATGGAAATATACAATCCTTCCTTGATATCCATAGGCAATTGGTTCCATGGACCCATTCAGATACCAAACTCCAGTAATGGTCAAGCCAAGTAAAGAGGTGAACTTTTTGCATATCTCCTTTGTAAACAATGCTAATACTTTAAACATCTCTAAAACAATGACAAATTATCTGTGTGTAGATGTGGCTATCAGTTGAATTTGAAGAATCAATACTCAAGGACATGAAGGCTTGACTGTACCTTAACAGCATTCAGAAAATTCTATTTTTAAAGGCTAGGTAAAATCATGACATATGTGTCATTAAAAATCAGAGACATACAAAAGTGCATATGTTGAAACTCCTATCAGTGTTAGCTCCTTCCTGTCTGTTACAAGATGAGGGAGAAGGACACACTAATATTTGAATGGGGGGGGGTAAATACTACATAATTCTTATCTCTTTGTAATGGACTATTTTCTTATATACTTTTCCCTCCATATTTTCAAGTTTCCTTGAAATGTAATGATGGTTTAAAACTCATAAACAGAATAAATAGAACAACATGCAACTACTTCTTATGGGTTAATTAAACAGGCTGCTTCTACTTTACATTCAAAGGTCTTCCATATTGAGTTTTAATTGTCTTTCTGGTATTATCTTCATTACTGTCTTACAAATAAGCCAAGATGCAATTCTCAATTTAAAAAACAGAAAATCTCTGACTAAGGCTCTGAATATTCAGTCAGGAGAAAATATATATTGACAACTTTGTGTTATTTTCACAGTCAGAAAAAATGACATTCAGTATTTAAGTCAAAAAAAGACTTCTGTTTATGTATACATGTCTTGGCATACTCATCTCATTAACAAAAGTTTTATTTGAAAGTGTTTAACATTAAAGGAAAAGATCATCTTGGGACTATTTAATGATATCTGAACATCTGATTCTGTACATAATTTCCTTTTCGATCTTCATTTCTTTTGAATCACACAACCTGTTAACAACAGTCCATGTGTTTATCATCTGTGGTTCTTTTGGCCTCTTGAGTTGGCAAGTTCTCTTTCATCATGTTTGCAAAACAATATCTCACTTCCAAATAAAATGTTGCCCAAAGCTAGAGACAACTGTCCTTCATTTGTCATTCTACAGCTTTCCCTGCACTGTTTTATTGTTTTTTTTTTTTTTGCAAGCCATTTTCCCAACATATTATTTGTAAGAGCAAATATGTGGAAGGCATGAACTAAGCATATCTTTCTCTTTATTCTCTCCTTAGCACTCTGCTAGTCTCTCACAATCAATAAAATAAGTATTTAAAAAGGATTATCCAGAACTTGCAATAGGTATCATATTCTTTGGCAATATTCTAAGGAGCACAGAACAAATATCTCTATGAAGGAAATGGAGCCAGAGGGACCAAGAAGAATTAGAAGAATGCACTGAAACCACCTTTAAACTTTCCAGGTTTTGTTGCCTCTACAGTTTTTGCCTTCTTCAAAATTTTAACCTCAGGCTTAACCCAAGGTAATGTGAGTGATAGAGATAGAACCCTGAAATTGCAATTGATCCCTAACACGGTAACTGGAAAATAACTCTGTTCACTGCAAATAATCAGAAAGAATTGCTAAAGCCAAAGCACAGTAATTCCACTTCCTCTTCTTAGAAATAAAGTAACCAAGAGTTATAATAGGAACAAAAACAGAATAAAAACATCACTACAAATTTCAAGTCCAAATACATTCTTCTTTTTGATTTAAAAATGTTGTAGATTGCAGCTTGTGTAAAGTTGTATGCCATGTGAAGGATGCATGTGTTATCCTTTAGATACAACCACATGGATATGTGAACATTCATGTGTATATTTTACAGGTATATAATTTCTGGATGTGTGTATTTGTGTATGGATACATGTGTATTATATGTATATATATATATGTAATAGGCAATACATATTTTATGTTATATTTCTGAAATAGCTCAGTAGCTTGATTTGAGAAGTTCACCACTTTGACCAAAGTAGTCACACCAAAATATATGTTCATCACCTACTCTTAGACTACATAAAGTTTAACAACTTTTCCATGCTAACATTTATTCAAATATCATATCTTGCTCATTTTCTATTTCAAGTAGTTACCTCTGTAAATAGTAAAAATCCAAGAAATTGTTAAATTGTGAATTTATTTGCAACCTATCCTAAGATGTAAAAGAAATTCACTGCTTATATATGTTAAAAGTTAATTAATTAATTAACTTTTACAGCCTACCACAATTTCACCTCCCTTCTCTCCTCCCAGTCCCTTTCCCCTATCTTTCTTCTCACACACCCACCCCATACATTCCTCCTCTGTTTCTATTCAGAAAAGGGCAGGCCTCCCATGGATATCAAGATGGAGTAACAACAGGCAACTCTTCTCTGATTAAGGCAATATAAGGCAACCAAGGAGGAGAAAGGATCTCAAAGGCAGGCAACAGAGTCAGGCCTTGGTCCCACTGTTAGTAGTAATACAAGAATACTGAAGTAAACAGCTGTGAAATGTGCAGAGAGCCTTGATCAGTTCCTTGCAGGCTCCCTAGTTGGCCATTCAATCTCACTGTGCCTTTGTAAGCCCAAGTTGGTGATTCTGTAGTTTTCTTGTGGTGTCCGTGACCCCTCTGGTTTCTACAATCCTTCTTTCTCCTCTTTCTGAAGATTCTGACTAATGTTTGATGTGGGTCTCTGAATCTGTTTCCATCAGATTCTGGGTGAAGATTCTCTGAAGACAATTGCTCTATGCTCCAATCTACGAGCATAGAATAATCTATATCTCAGAGTATAGAGAGTAGCCCCTCTAAGCAATATGATTGTTTCTGTAGAGATAGTCTTTCTCTTTTCTCTATTTTCTTTATGGTAATCATTATATATTTGTTGAATGTCTCTTCTTGAAACTTACAGAAATGTGGTCAATACCTCCAGCACAATCATTATTTAGGTACAAAATCCACTTTTATATTCTTGCACAAATACAGAATTGCATATGGACTGATTAGGTCTACTTTTTAAAATGATTGGTTGCTAGGTTATGTAATAATACCAGAGGTTGTTATGAAGCAATATCTACCTACCCAGTATGCACAGAAAATGGGGACTAGAGTACTAGACTCTTAGGCAGCAAAGATTCTGAGACCAGATAGCCCAGAGACCAAGGGTAAAAGCAAGCACTGTTCTAAAAAGAGTAAAAAGTGTAAATAAAATGACTTTTTAGTATAAACTAAGATCAGAAGGAAGGAGAGGAGGACCTCCTCTATCAGTGGACTTGGGGAGGAGCATGCGTGAAGAAGAGGGAGGGAGGGTGGGACCGGGAGGGGAGGAGGGAGGGGCTTATGGGGAGATACAAAGTGAATAAAGTATAATTAATTAGATAAAATAAAATTTAAAAATGACTTTTTAATGATATTCTGCTTTACTCATAGATTAGGGCCTTATCTAGTCATCATTAGAGAGACATCCTCTGATGACCTATGAAAGCACATGCAGAAACCCACAGCCAGATATTATGCAAAGAGTAAATGGGAGGTGTTCATTAAATCCCTCCCCTCGGAGCTTAGAGAATTCCAGGGAAGGGGAGGTATAAAGAGCATGAGAGCCAGAGAGAATGGAGGACACCAGGAGCAAAAGGACCTCTGAATCAACTAAGTAAGGCACTCATGAACTCACAAGAGACTGAAGCAGCAAACATAGGATCGACATGGGTCTACACATGTTCTCTGAATATATATCATAGATATCAGCTTAGTATTTTTATGAGTCTCCTGTCCATGAGAAGGAGTAGGTCTCTGACTCTTGTAACTGCTCTTGGGACTCTTCTCCTGCTGCAGTACTTTTGTTTTCTACTTTGATATGCTAATTTTTACTATATCTTATGTTTTATTTAGTCACGTTTGGTCATTTTCTTTTAGAAACCTGTTCTTTTGCAATAAGAGACCAAAAATCAGTGAATCTGGAAGGAGGAGAAGGACTGTGAAAAGTAAAGGTAAATGGAAACTATAACCAGGATACACTATATGAGAATAAATCTATTTAAAAAAAGAAGAAGAAAAAAAAGAGAGGAAACAAAACGACAATGAAACAGCAATAAAATATTATTGTGTGGTCAGCCATCCAAGAGGCCTGTATTTCATGGAAGCTCAAAGTTGTCCCGCTTAGCAGTTTGTAGTGGGAGAAATTTTAGGTAGAGAAATGGGGTACATTGATTCATTGCAAGCGAGTAAGAAGAGAGAAATTGGGGTTTCTGCATAAGTATAAAACATCATGCTTGAAGAGCCAGTTCCAAACTGTCTTTGAGAAGGTTGTAGGGTTTTCTTTTCTCCTAAAAAACAATGATAAACCTACTACAGTATGTACACATAAAAACTAATCTAGAAGAAGGTCTCTGGCTAAAATGCTCAATCCCCATTGCAAAACGCAAAGAGGATGGACATCAGAAGAAGAAGAAGAAAACAAGAAACAAGTTAGGAACCTGCCACAGAGGGCCTCTGAAAGGCTCAGCCCTGCAGACTATCAAAGCAGATGTTGAGACTTACAGCCAAACTTTGGGCAGAATGCAGGAAATCTTATGAAAAAAGTGGGAAAGATCTGGCAAGGACAGGAGGTCCACAAGGAGAGCAACAGAACAAAAAAATTGAACACAGGGGTCTTTCCTGAGACTTATACTCCAACCAAGTACCATTCATGAAGATAACCTAAAACCCCTGCACAGATGTAGTCCATGGCAGCTCAGTGTCCAAGTGAGTTCCATAGTAATGGGAAGAGGGACTGCCTCTGACATAATCTAATTGGCCTGCTCTTTGATCACTTCCCCTTGAGTGGGGAGCAGCCTTACCAGGTCATAGAGGAAGACAGTGCAGCCACTCCTGATGAGACCTAACAGACTAGGATCAGAAAAAAGAAAAAGAAACCCTCCCCTACCAGTGGACTTGGGGAGGGGCATTCGTGGAGAAGGGGGAGGAAGGGAGTGATTGGGAGAGGAGCAGGGAGGGAACTAGAGGGGGGATACAAAGTAAATAAGCTGTAATTAAAAATAAAATAATAAAAAAATAATTTAAATACTATTAGTAAAGTCATTTGTATCTCTCTTTTTGAAAGCCTTAACTAATTTTAATATCATTCTATTTGATTTCTGAAATTTTCCTAAAGGATCCTATATATCCATAATTCTTTCCAATCTGGATTTGGGAATGGTCACTGCCAACTGAGGAATAAAGTGTCCCTGGAAGCCCACTAGGATCGGTGCCCTTTTCTAAAGCAGAAGTGACTTTCAGACAGTTAATAGCCAGTACCACAACCCATGGCAAAAACACAGCAGTTTTCTTTCACTTTGCTCTCTAGCAAACACAGTGAAAGGGCTTTGGAAAGCTACGGAATACTCCATCAAATTCCAAATGTGACTGCAGAAGAGCAGAAGAAGCCACGGGCTGAGAAAATAACTTAAAAAAAAAACAAAAACAAAAACAAAAATAAAATAAAAACAAAAACTGACTGGAGGAACAACTGCAACAATAACAACAACAACAAAAGCCCACAATAATCTAAAGGCAAATCCAAGAACAAACTATTAAGAAACAGACATATAATATAGGATAAACCTACTAAAATCTGTACACCTAAAGAAACTAATCAAGAGGGCGGACTCTTGCTAAAATGCGCAGTTCCTATCCAAAAAGGCAAAGAGGATGGACATCAGAAGAAGGAGAAAAGTGGGAACAAGTCAGGAGCCCGACACAGAGGACCTCTGAAAGGTTCTGCCCTGCAGACTATCAATGCAGATGCTGAGACTTATGGGCAACCTTTCAGCAGAGTGCAGGGAATCTTAGGAAAGAAGTAGAAAACAGTAAGATCTAGAGAGGACAGGAACTCCACAAGGAGAGCAACAGAACCAAAAAATCTTAGCACAGGGATCTTTCCTGAGACTGATATTCCAACCAAGGACTATGCATGGAGATAACCTAAGACCCCTGCACAGATGTAGCCCATGGCAGTTCAGTATCCAAGTGGGTTCTATTGTAATAGGAACAAGGACTGTCTCTGACATGAATTTGATTGGCCTGCTCTTTAATTACCTCCCCCTGGGGGGAAACAGCATTACCAGGCACAGAAGAAGTCAATGCAGCCACTCCTGAAGAGACCTAATTGATTAGGATCAGAAGGAAGGAAAAGAAGACCTCCCCTATCAGTGGACTTGGGAAGGGGCATGCATGCAGAGGGTGAAGGAAGGGAGGGATTGGGACAGGAGGAGGGAAAGAACCACGGGGGAGATACAAAGTGAATAAAGTGTAATTAATAAAGAAAAAAAAAATAAAATTAATCATTAAAAAAAGAAACAACAAAAGCTAAGGTAGGAAGAGGGTCAAAAGCCTGTAGTTACTGCGTGATTAGACCCTCCCTTCAGTAGCAGCAGCAGCAATGACAACAAACATTTGGCATGCAAAAAAATAGGACAATATACTCTGTTCCAAAGGTGAAAGTTTTTAAAGGTCACCAAGCCTATCGAAAAACATGCAGCATGGTAGAAATATCTCCCTCCCTAATAAGTGTTCTTGTTTGCCTAGCTGTTGCTGCAATAAAACTCTGATCCACAGAAATTTTTGAAGAAAAAAAAATGTTTATTTTGTTTATATGTTATGCCACTGAGGGAAGAGGACCGGGACTCAAGAAAGAACCTGAAGGCAGGGACTGAAGCTGAGAAGGTGTAGAAATGCTGTTGCTTACTGACCTGCTTTCCAAGCTTGTCTTATCCAAGTGAGGACATCTTTACCTAATTTGTAACCACCTATAGGGGCCAGGCTTTCCCTTTTTAATCATTAACCCAAAAAATGCTTCACAGACATGTCAGTCTAATAGAGGCAATTCGTTGGCCGAGATTCCCTCTTCTAGGAATGTCTACATCTTTGTGTTGTTTCCCCCCCTCCAGGTCAAAAATCTAAGCAAAATCACTAACTTTAAATGTATCAGCAGAACATGGCTCAGGGAAGCACACTCGACTAAGATGTATGAGGACCAGGGTTTGATTCACCAGCCCCAAGGGAAGAAAATCCTTTAAATATAAATTGATTTTTATTTTCCAGGCATAAGACAGATTGGCAAAATAGATAAAACAAACAAACAACAACAACAAAAACATGACAGTCTTTCTATAAAATATTCACTTTAAATATAGATGGGGGAAACTGAGAAGAATTGGGGCAAGTAGAAAGTTTTTCATTGTATGAAAATGATTTTTTTTTAAATTAAAAAAATTTTCTTGGAAATTCAGGTGCACACCTGTAATTTCAGCACTCAGGAAGTAGAGGCAGAGGAATCAGAAATTTATTGTCACATTCAGCCCTGAATGGTTACTCCATCCTAGTTTTGAAAACACAAAGAATTTTTTTCCCATTAAAAAAAAAGAAGTGTGGGATTGGGATAGGAGGAGGGAGGGAACCACAGGGGGGATACAAAGTCAATAAAGTGTAATTAATAAAGAAAAAAAAAATAAGTGCACAGGAGTCTACCATGGAGGGCTTCAGAAAGGCTCTACCCTGCAGGGTATCAAAGCACAAACAGACTTATAACCAAACTTTGGGCAGAGTGCAGGAAATCTTATGAAAGAAAGGGGAGATAGTAAGACCTAGAGAGGACAGGAGCTCCACAAGGAGAGCAACAGAGCCAAAAAGCCTGGACACAGAAGTCTTTTCTAATACTGATACTCCAGCTCAAGACTATGCATGCAGATAACCTAGAACCCCTGTACAGATGTAGCCCATGGCAACTCAGTGTTCCAGTGGGCTCCATAGTAATGGGAACAGGGACTGCCTATGACATGAACTCAGTGTCAGACTCTCTGATCACCTGATCTGATAGAGGAACAGACTTACAGGGCCACAGAGGAAGATAATGCAGCCACTCCTCATGAGACCTGATAGACTAGGATCAGAAGGAAGAAGAGGAAGACCTACCTTATCAGTAGTCTTGGGGAGGGGCATGCATGGAGAATGGGGAGGGAGGGTAGAATTGGGAGGGGAGGTGGAAGGAAACTATGGGGGGGGATACAAAGTGAATAAACTATAATTAATTAAATAAATAAATACAAAAAACAAATTGCATAAAAATGTTCTCTTAGGGATGAAACACACCCGACTGCAGAGAAGGAAGAAAAGGAGACTGAGGAAATTTATAAAAAAATCAACAAGAGTTGGTAAGCTCAATGAATAGGATTCACTAGGCATATCACTGAGATTATTAAAAAAAATGTAATTATGTAAAAAAAATAGCATAAGCAGTGAATCAATGTTCCTGAGTTTTCTCATTATCCAGGATGGACTGTACTTTACACAGTTATTTGAATTTAACTTCTTTTTGATATTTTTATTTTCATTTTTATTAATTATGCTTCATTCACTTTGTATCTCCCCCATTAACCCCTTCCTCCTCCCCTCCCAATTCCACCTTCCCTCCCCCTTCTTCACGAATGCCCCTCCCCAAGTTCACTGATAGGGGAGGTCCTCTCCTTCCTTCTGATCCTAGTCTATCAGATCTCATCAGGAGTGGCTGCATTGTCTTTGAACCTGCAATAAGCCACCACTCATGCTTTCATAAATAACCCTAAGCAACATATATTTTATTTTTATTTTTTAATTTTATTTTTTTATATATATTACAGTTTCTTCACTTTGTATCCCAGCTGTAGCCCCCTCTCTCATTCCCTCCCAATCCTACCCTCCCTCCCTCATCTCTTTCATGCCCCTTTCTAAGTCCATTGATAGAGAAGATCTTCCTCCCCTTCCATTTGACCTAGCTTATCAGGTGTCATCAGGAATGTCTTCATCATCTCCCTCTGTGGCCTGGCAAGGCTGCTCCCCACTGAGGGAAGGTGATCAAAGAGCCAGTCACTGAGTTCATGTCAGAAACAGTCCCTTACTAGAGAACCCCCTCAGATACTGAGCTGCCATGGGCTACATCTGAGCAGGGTTTCTAGGTTATCTCTATGCATGGTCTCAGAAAAGACCCCTGTGCCCAGATTTTTTGGTTCTATTGCTCTCTTTGTGGAGCTCCTGTCCCTTCCAGGTCTTATTATCTCCCCCTTATTTCATAAGATTCCCTGCACTCTGCCCAAAGATTGGCTATAAGTCTCAGCATCTGCTTTGATACCCTGCTGGCTAACGTCTTTAAGAGGCCCGCTGTGGAAGGCTCCTGCCCTATTCCCTGTTTCTCCTTCTTCCAATGTCCGTCTGGTTTGTCTTTCTGAGTAAGGATTGATCATCTTACCCAGGGTTCTCCTTCTTGCTTAGCTTCTTCAGGTGTGCAAATTTTATTATGTTTATCCTATATTATATGTCTAATACCCACTTGTGAGTAAATACCATGAGTATCTTTCTGCTTCTGGGATATCTCACTCAAGATGATCTTTTCTAGATCCCACCATTGGCCTAAAAATTTCATGATTTCCTTGTTTTTAATTGCTGAGTAGTATTCCATTGTGTAAATGTACCACAAATTCTGTACCCATTCCTCAGTTGAGCGACATCTGTATATTTTCTAGATTCTGGCTATTACAAATAAAGCTGCTATAAACATGGTTGAGCAAATGTCCTTATTGTGTACTTGAGTAGGTTTTGGATATATGCCTGGGAGTGTTATAGCTGAATCTTGAGGAAGCGCTATTCCTAATTGTCTGAGAAAGCAGCAGATTGATTTCCAAAGTGGTTGTACAAGTTTATGTTCCCACCAGGAATAGTGGAGTGTTCCCCTTTCTTCACAACCTCTGTAGCATGTGTTGTCACCTGAGTTTTTCATCTTGGCCATTCTGATGGGTGTAAGGTGAATCTCAGGGTCGTTTTGATTTGCATCTCAATGATCACTAAAGATGTTGAACATTTCTTTAAGTGTTTCTCTGCCATTCTATATTCCTATACAGAGAATTCTCTGTTTAGCTCTGTACCCCATTTTTTTAATTGGATTACTTGATTTGTTCCTAAGCAACATATTGTTTTGCTAAGTTGGACTAGATTGAAATATTTTTGGCCTATCCATTTAGAGTGAATAAAGGAAATTTCCCTAACTTAAACAAGTTCAAGGAGATGCCATTTTAAAATTCAGATGGATTCTTCCATGAAGATGAACCTTATAGGCACAGTACTGAAGCAGAAGTTATAGAAAGTGCAGTTACACAATTTAATGAATGTAACGGCAAGAATTCACAGCCAGCACACAAATAATAGACATGGTTTCTTATGATGACCTATTCTTCTTGAACAAAAAAAGGGTAATGAATTTATTAGAGAGGTTTTCTAATAGTCATATGGGGAGGCACTTTGGGGAGGTTGGCATTCTGTATACATTCAGTTTAAGATACTTTCTCCAGAGAAAGTTCAATGTGTGAGCTAACTTTATGTCAACTTGATACAAGCAAGAGGCATTTTGGAAGAGGAAATTTCAACAGAGAAATGCCTCCACTAGGCTGTCCTACAAGCAACACTGTGGTGGACTTTCTTGGTTTATGAATGATGTGTGAGAGTCCTGCTCTTGGCAGGCAGGAACACATCAAGATGGATGGTAACAAATAATGTATATATATATTATATATAACACACACAAAACAAAACAAAACACTCCTAGGCATATATCCAAAAGTCGCTCAAGTATACAAAAAGGACATCTGCTCAACCATGTTTGTAGCAGCTTTATTTCTAATGGTCAGAAGATGGAAACAGCCCATATGCCCCTCAGTTGAGGATTGGATACAGAAATTGTGGTACATCCACATGATGGAATATTATTCAGAAATAAAAACAAGGAAATCATGAAAGTTGCAGGTAAATGACAGGAACTAGAAAAGATAATGCTGAGTGAGGTATCCCAGAAGCAGAAAGACACACAGGGTATATACTCACTCATAAGTGGATATTAGACATACAATATAGGATAAAAATCCTAAAATCTGTACACCTAAGGAGGCTAATCAAGAAGGAGTACTCTGGCTAAGATGCTCAATCCACATTTAGAAAGCCAAAGAGGATGGACATTGGAGGAAGGAGAAAACAGGGAACAGGACAGGAGCCTACCACAGAGGGCCTCTGAAAGACTCTACCCTTCAGGGTATCCACGCAGATGCTGAGACTCATAGCCAAACTTTGGGCAGAGTGCAAGGAATCTCATAAAAGAAAGGGGAGATAGTAAGACCTGGAGAGGACAGGAGATCCACAAGGAAAGCAACAGATCCAAAAAGTCTGGACACAGGGGTCTTTTCTGAGACTGATACTCCAGCCAAGGTCCACTCATGGAGATGGCCTGGAACCCCTGCACAGAGGTAGCCCAGGGCAGTTCAGTGTCCAATGGGTTCCGTAGTAATGGGAACAAGGGTCTGTCTCTGACAGGAACTGATTGTCCTGCTCTTTGATCACCTCTCCCTGAAAGGGGAGCAGCCTTACCAGGCCACAGAAGAAGACAATGCAGCTACTCCTGATGAGACCTGATAGACTACGATCAGAGGGAAAGGGAGAAGGACCTCCCTTATCAGTAGAATGGGGGAGGGGCATGGGTGGAGAATGGGAAGGGAAGGTGGGATTGGGATGGGAGGTGGAAGTGAGCTACAGGGGGATACAAAGTGATTAGACTGTAATTAATGAAAATAAAATAATTAAAAAAACCGCTAAGTAAGGCATGGAACAAGCCAGTAAACCTTACTCCCTCATAGTCTGAATTATCTACTATCACTAGGTGACTAAGTTGCCCTCCCTCAGTATTGGACTCTTATCTGGAAGCATAAGATTAAATAAACCATTTCTCCACAAGTTGCTTTTGGTTATGGTTTTACACACAGAAACATAAACCCTAACTGAGATGTTCAGTTATGGCCATACCTCAATAATAAGTCATGCCAGAAAAGCATGGTGCTATATACATTACAAAATACAGGAAAGTTGTTGGGGAAGTTGGCTTTCGATAAAACAAACAAATGAAAATCACAAAAAAGAACCTTTTGAAAAAGACAACACAGAGATTCAGCAAGAGTCCCCAAACTTTTGTGGTACGAACATTAGCTCTCCTTAGAGAGAATGGCCTATGGCAACATCTCAAACTGGTTATTTAATCATATTAGCAAAGAAAATGGTCTAATCAATAGCCAGAAAAAACTGTCAGTGTTAGAAACTGGCAACAGAAGTCAGAGGAGGCTAAGCAGGGTCAACAACTGCTGTTTGGAGACCATCAGAATGAACAAAAGTTGGGACATTCCAAACACAGACAAACTCGAGTTTAAACACATTAGCATCCTTAACTGACATAGCTTTGTGTCTATCTCCCTTTGGGTTACAGAAGCATGCTTAGAGGCTGTGGAACTCCCATTAGCTCCCCTTTTGAAATGGTCAGAGGATCACCCAAAACTCTACAGAAATGAACTCAATCTTTGTACAATTTCTAACAAAAAGCCTCCTAAAAAGCAGCAAGCACTCATAACCCTTAATCTCATCGAACCCCTAATCCTTATTTTTATTACCTGAAAATTGAATCCTTATTTCTTATAGCCTGTCTAACATATATAAAAGTCTCAAAAATATTTGCTGAAAAGAATTGCTAATATATCACGTGTGTATTTTAAAATCTGGCTTAAATAATTTCTGCAATGTCCACCACCCTTACTCACTAGACTTTTTCCTCTGTCCCCTCTGTACTCATCTGGGCCCTTGTTAGATGATCCCTTATTCATCACAGTACCTGAGTATGCTTCTCAGCAATTCATAAGATCCATAATGAAACAAGCATCCCCAGAGAAATGGGTATAAACAGAAAACAGCTATTAAGTCAAGCCTTTGATGACTGCAAATCTCACACAGGCAAGATGTAACTAGTCCAATACTGTTCACCTGTAACTAAGTACCTGCTGTAACTTGAAGACTTTATGTTAAGTCAAAGAAAGGAAAAATAGAAAGCATTCTTGTGACTATGGATGAAAATAGATTTTTAACATGAAATGAGATGAATCTCAGTAAAATAATCCAAGAGAGTTTAAATTTGAATTGTCAAGATAGAGAAAAGAGTGGGCACATCAATGGAAACATGACAATGGACATCAGTCTGGCTTAAAAAACAAAAAATGTTATGGCTGGTCAAACAGTTAGTGGTGCAGTGTAAGTTGCATAACACCTAATCAAATCACCGCAAAAGTATTCAGTGGTATTTTTCTGAAGATAAAATACCATTTATACATTAAAAATACACACACACACACGCACACACACACACACACAAAAGACAACATTGGGGAGGGGCATTGCCTCCCCCACATAATAAAACAAGTGGAGGATGACAGTAAGATAAGCAAATAACAGAATATTACAGGTTGATTCCAATGCATATGCAAACTCATAAAAAAGTAAGTCCAATCGAGTGTTCATCAAAACCATCCTCTCGTCTCAAGACTAGGTGGAATGTTGCATAAGTTCATGAACCAGTCCCATTCAAGAGAAAGAATGGAATGGGTTAAATACCAGGCCATGGCCACTGCCCTCATCTTTATTTGGTAATATGATATTATATGAAAAATTCATTGTTTGTGAAATCTATGCTGCAAATAAAAGTAATAGTATTTTTATGAAAAAAAATGCATTTGTGAATTATCTGAAAGACATTTCCATTGCTATTTTCACCTGTAACGGTCCCAAATTGCACTGAATGTGAATTATGTTAATATTTATTTGAGTGTAAAATCAATGCAAACAGCATCAGGAATGGTAACTTTATGAATGCCACAAAACATACTGCCTCCAATGCAAATATTCCTTTTGAGATACATGTATGGATGGCTTAGAACTCATATAATTCTTTTCTGACACACTTTAAGGAATCACTCAAAGCAAACAGAATTCATTGAAGAATATTACAAATTGGATGGATCATTTTTACTGCTTTATAGCTTTCATGGGGGAAAGTAAAGTCAAAATTCACAAATGACCTCTTTATCTCACATGACAGTAATTAGAAACTTTCTACCAAAGACCCCCAGTGGACAAATGTGCAGAGACTCTGTTAGTAGATTTTTCACTATCCTTCCTGTCCTACATTAAGATCTATCCTGTCCCGTTTTGAACACCAGCAGCACAGGCTATAAGATCAACAATCAATAAATGGGACCTCATGAAACTTAAAAGGTTCTGTAAAACAAAGGACACTGTCTTCAGAACAAAAGGCCAGCCTACAGACTGGGAAAGGATTTTCACCAACCCTATATCTGACAGAGGGCTAATATCTAGAATATATAGAGAACTCAAGAAGTTAAGCACCAACAAACCAAGTAGTTAAAAAAATGAGTAAAGAGATATATAGAGAATTCTAAACAAAGGAATATAGAATAGCAAAGAAATAAAGAAATGTTCAGTGTCCTTAGTCATCTGGGAAATACAAATCAAAACGGGTCTGAGATTCCACCTCAAAACCATCAAAATAGCTAAGATCAAAAACTTGAACTGATTGGCCTATTCTTGGATCACCTCCCCCTGAGGGGAAAGCAGCTTTACCAGGCCAGAGTAGAAGACAATGCAGCTACTTCTGATGAGACCTAAAAGACTAGGATCAGAAGGAAGGAAAAGAAGACCTCCCCTATCAGTGGACTTTGGGAAGGGCATGTTTGGAGAAGGGTAAAGAAGGGAGGGATTGGGAGTGGAGGGAGGAGGAACCTACAGAGAGATACAAAGTCAATAAAGTGTAATTAATAAAAAAATAAAAAAGAATACAACTATTATAACCATAGAACTATGACAAAATTGAATAAATTCAAGTAATAATTCATTAAGTGCAAAAAATATAAAATATCATCATATAATACAAAATATGTCACAAATATGTATATCAGAGTTTTGAAAATATAGTTTACTTTCCTTTGTTATAAAAGGGGAGTTTTTTTTTTTATTTTTTACTTTACCTTACACCCATCAGAATGGCCAAGATCAAAAACTCAAGTGACAACACATGCTGGAGAGGTTGTGGAGAAAGGGGAACCCTCCTCCAATGCTGGTGGAAATGTAAGCTTGTACAACCACTCTGGAAATCAACCTGGCGCTTTCTCAGACAACTAGGAATAGTGCTTCCTCAAGATCCAGCCATACCACTCCTAGGCATATATCCAAAAGAGGCTCAAGTATACAAAAAGGACATTTGCTCAACCATGTTTGTAGCAGCTTTATTTGTAATAGCCAGAACCTGGAAACAACCCAGATGCCCCTCAACTGAAGAATTGATACAGAAATTGTGGTACATCTACACAATGGAATATTACTCAGCAATGAAAAATAAGGAAATCATGACATTTGCAGGTAAATGATGGCACCTGGAAAGGATCATCCTGACTGAGCTGTCCCAGAAGCAGAAAGACACACATAATATATACTCACTCATATAGACATATAATATAGGAATAACCTACTAAAATCTGTACATCTAAAGAAACTAATCAAAAGGGAAGACCCTGACTAAAATGCTCAATCCTCATCCCGAAATGCAAAGAGGAAGGACATCAGAAGAAGAAGAAAACAGTAAACAAGCTAGAAACCTGCCAAGGAGGGCCTCTGAAAGGCTCAGCCCTGCAGACTATCAAAGCAGATGCTGAGACTTATGACCACCTGTTGGGCAGTGTACATGGAATCTTATGTAAGAAGTGGGAAATAGTAAGATCTGGAGAGAACAGGAACTCCACAAGGAGAGCAACAGAACCAGAAATTTGAACACAGGGGTCTTCCCAGAGACTCATAATCCAACCAAGTACCAGGCATGGAGACAACCTAGAACCCCTGCACAGATGTAGCCCATGGCAGTTCAGTGTCCAAGTTTGTTCCATATTAATGGGAAGAGGTACTGACATACTCTGACATAAACTGATTGGCCTGCTCTTTGATCACCTCGCCCTGAAGGGGGAGCAGCCTTACCAGGCCACAGAAGATGACAATGCAGCCACTCCTGATGAGATCTGATAGACTAAGATCAGAAGGAAGGAGAGGAGGACCTCCCCTATCAGTGGACTTAGGGAGGGGCATGCTGAAGAATGGGGTGGGAGGGTAAGACTGGGAGGGAAGGTGGGAGGGGCTTATGGGGGGACGCAAAGTGAATAAAGTATAATTAATTAAAAAATTAAATTAAATTTTAAAAGTTTATAAAAAATTAAAAAAAAAAAAAGAGGAAGGGCCCTGACTAAAATGCTAAATCCCCATCCTGAAAGGAAAAGAGGATGGACATCAGAAGAAGAAGAAAACAGGAAACAAGTTAGGAACCTGCCACAGAGGGCCTCTGAAAGGCTCTGCCTTGCAGACTATCAAAGCAGATGCTGAGACTTATGGCCAACTGTTGGGCAGAGTGAATGGAATCTTTTGAAAGAAGAGGGAAATAGTAAGATCTGGCCGTTGTGAGCCGCGTGAGTGCTCGCCAGCAAGAACGCACACGGACAACAGGATCCTTCTGCAACAGGCTTTATTACAGTCAAGCGATGAAAGGAGGAGAGAGCGAGCCCCGAAGTGGCGCTGTTTATATAAGCTCTGGTCGCACCTAAGTGACGTGTCATACCCTGATTGGCTGCTCACTCTTCACCCCGTCTGATGGCCTGGGCTAGGGCAGTGGCTTGGCGTGCTTTCGCAACCCGCACATGAGCTCTAGAGGTTCTTTACAGTTCTGAGGGCGGATGTCAGCGCCACTAGATGGCGTCTGAGTCTCAGCTCTCCACATCTGGGGAGGACAGGAACTCCACAATGAGAGCAACAGAACCAGAAAATTTACGCAGGGGTCTTTCCTGAGACTCATACTCCAACCAAGTACCATGCATGGAGATAACCTAGAACCCCTGCACAGATGTAGCCCATGGCAGTTCAGTATCCAAGTTTGCTCCATAGTAATGTGAAGAGGGACTGACATACTCTGACATAAACTGATTGGCCTGCTCTTTGATCACCTCCCCCTGAGAGGAGAGCAGCCTTACCAGGCCACAGAAGATGACCATGCAGCCACTCCTGATGAGATATGATAAACTAAGATCAGATGGAAGGAGAGGAGGCCTCCCCTATCAGTGTACTTGGGGAGGGGCATGTGTGAAGAAGGGGGAGGGAAGATGGGATTAGGAGGGGAGGAGGAAGGGGTTCATGGGGGGATACAAAGTTAATAAAGTGTAATTAATAAAAAAGAAAAAATGAAGGTAAAGAAATAAAAAAAATAATAAAGTAAGCACTAATAATTAAAAAAAAAACTTAAGGGACTAAACATGCTGGAAAGGTTGTTGAGAGCCCTTGTCCATTGCTTCTGGGAATGTAAATTTGTACAACCACTTTGAAAATCAATCTGGTGCTTTCTCAGAAAATTCAGAATAGTGCTACCTGAAGATGCAGCTATATCACTCCTGGACATATAACTGAAAGATGTTCAACCATAAAATAAGGGCATTTACTCAACCATGTTTTTTAGCAGCTTTATTAGTAGTAGCCAGAATCTGGCTCCATTGATATCCTCAACGGAGGAATAGATACAGAATTTGTGGTACATTTACACAGTGGAATACTACTCGGCTATTAAAAACTAGGAAATCATGAAATTTGCAGGCCAATGGATAGAACTAGAAAAGATCATCCTGAGTGCTGTAGCCCAGAAGTTGAAAGACATACATGGGATGTAATCACTTATAAGTGTATATTAGCCATAAAATATTGAATAAACATACTAAAATGTATAGTCTTAATTTCAGGTTGTACTTCAGATCTATAGTAATAAAGGGAATAGTATGCCACTGGCATTGAAACGAACACATTGATAAGTGGAATCAAATTGAAGACCGAGGTATAAGTCCACACAACTATGAAACCTGGTTTTTCACAGACACAAAAACATATTGGGGAAAACACAGTACTTTCAAAAAATGAGATTTGTCAGTCTGCATGTCTGTGTATATAGAAGAACACAAATAGATCTGCATTCATCACCTTGCACAGAACTCAACTCCAGATTGATCAAGGACCCCAACATCATATCAAATAGTCTGAGTCTGATAAAAGAAAGGGTGGAAAATAATTTTGAACTCATTATCTCAGGAAAGAGTTTCTGAAAGGACAATTATAGTACAGACACTAAGAATAACAATTAATAAATGAGACCTAAACACCTACTTCATGGCGAAGGACACCATCATTTTGACAAATGGGCCTACTAGAGAATGGAAAAATAACTGATACAGGGTTGATAGCTAAAAGATATGAATTATTGGAACAAAGTATATCAAAATAAACCAATAATATATGGAGTACAGGACCAATCTCAAAATATAAAACAATCTCAAAAGGTAAATCGCAAGTGGCTACAATGTTCAGCATTCTTAGTCATCAAGAAAATGCAAATCTGTTGGAGCTACCACCAGGGCATTAGCCATGAGTCATACTGGGCAGACTGCTCAGACACTGAATAATCATTTAGCCAACGTAGCTCATGCCTTAGTTGTACATAAAGGAATTAATGCTCAACTAAAAGAAAGCTTGATGGTGTTCAATCAGAGGATTGACCTCTTGCAGGAGCAAATTGATACCCTATGGCAAATCACTCAACCTGGCTGTCAATGAAAGTATGCTGGACTTTGTGTCACTAGCATACAACATGAGAATTTTTCCTGTGCTGCAAATCTGTCTAAACAATTGTCGAGCTATATTTTAGGTAATTGGACTGGAGAATTTGATACTACGATGGAGCAGCTGAGAGTGGCCATTGTCACAGTAAATTCTACCAGAGTGGACACAGGACTAGCCACAGGATTATCAACATGGATTGCTGCAGCCATGAATCATCTGAAGGAATGGGCGGGCATGGGAGTGTTAGCAGGCCTTCTGGTGTTGGTCTCCTTGGTTTGCCTGTGGTATATATGCAAGATTAGAGTCTCACAACAGTGTGATGCAGCCATGATCATTCAGGCCTTTACAGCCATTGAAGCAGGACATTCTCCCCAAGCATGGTTGGATACCATAAAAAGCTAAAATGATACGCTCAGGATGCGAGGCTAAGCACTGCACTCAGGGTCAGCTGCTTTCGACCCAGAGAAGAGCATGTCTGATTGCATGCGGGTTGATGCCCCAGGTCCCACCTCTGAGAAAAAGGTATCGGACGGGTATGATGCTCTTTGGGTGGATGACACCTAAATGAACATCTGTACAAAGTCCCAATTTATTTCTAATATCAGAGATCAGACCTCTACTCTTGCCTGATGCGTCTAAAACAAAAAGGGGGAACTGTAGAGAGCTGCGGAATGCTATGCCTTAAAGATGGAGCTGGTTTCTGCCTTCCACCTTCCCGATGGTGAGTGCTCTCTGTCACGAACAACTCCACATTTGGCTAAGGCCGAGGATCTGGCTTGCTTCCATGTATGTGGACCTATCTGCATTGCCCCCGTGGCATGCCTGGGTTGGCTACCCAGAGGCTATTTAAGCTGTGGGCTGGCCTTCCCCGGGGTCCGAGGATTGTTCAATGTTCCTGAATAAACTGCATTGAAAAAAAAAAAAAGAAAATGCAAATCAAAAGTACTTATTTTGGTCAGAATGCTCAAGAATAATAAAACAAATAACAGTTCATTCTGGTGAGGATATAAAGAACAGGTTACACTCATTTACTGCTGCTAGGAGTGCAAAATATACAGCTATTTTAGAAATAAATTTAATGGTTTTGAGGTGGGTCCAGATCTGTCTCAATATACAACTATACCATGCTTGTAAATAATACCCAAAGGACTCTGCATCCCACTACAAAGACACTTGCTCATCCATGTTTATTGCTACTCTATTCTTAATATCCAGAAAATGAGAACAGCTATATGTCTAGAAAGAGCTAAATGGATTATGAAAATGTGGGACATTTATACAATAGAATATTATTCAGCTGTTAAAATTTGAAATTATGATATTTGCAGGTGAATGAATGAAGCTAGAAAGATGTATCCCAGACAAAATGGACAAGATGCCCCCAAATAAATATTTTGTGTTTGAAGCTTTTAATATGCATACAACCCACATATGTATAGAGATAGATATTTAGTAAGCAGCTAGGGAAGAAAGGAGACTCTCCAAAGGAAGAGGAAATGGAATCTAAGTAGTAGAGGGACAAGGTAGAGACTGAAGAGGATGGCTTTAATAGGGAGATAGATGTAAGAGAGGAGTAAGGAAGAGAGTGTGGGGAGGGACAACCAACATTAAGGGCCATTTGAGGATCATATGGAAACCTACCACTCTTATAGATTTCAAAATTAAATATGCAGTCTCCAAGTAATTGGGAGGACAATGCTCTAACTAAACATTATTTATTTCTTTATTTGCCTCCAAGTAAAACCCACTAGTGCTAAGAATCAGTAGTATATGTTGAATAGTTGGCCAAAGGGAAATATGCTACATCTCCCAAACACCATAGGCTATTATTAAGGCTATTGCTTGTTCTCTGTAATCTGATAGTAAGGCTCTACTGCTGAAGAAAACACTTGATTATGTCATCACACATGGAGAAGTCAAGCTGGTGCCTAACCTCAATTAACTGCTGTTGATCTGTGTTGTTCCTGACCCTGGAAGGTACTCTGCATGCTACTGGAAGTGAAAGTAACTGTCAATAATACCCAGTTACAAGCCCTATGACCTACAACAGTGGCTTGACTGCAAAATATGAGGGTGTGATAGTGACACAAATATTATGGGCATAACAAACCACTCTCTGCCTCTCTTTGAGGCCCAATTCACAAACTGAAAGTATAGGACAAGGGCTTAGGGTAAAAGTAAATACTAATGTTCTGCAGAAGGAATACGGCAATAAAGTGATTCCTTGTGCTATTCTTCTATTCCCATAGATGAAAGCCTTGCTCAGCCATCAGAGAAACATCCTCTTGCAATAGATGACAACTTACACAGAGACCCACAACCGGATAAGAGTGCAATTTGCAGAGTAAGAAATTTTTGCGCTTACTTCTAAATTGGATGTCTTTGTTTCATCTCGGTTTCTATGGCTGTGAAGAGATACTATGACCACAACAACTCTTTTTCTTTTTTTTCTCAACAACTCTTATAAAAGAAAGAGTTATAATTGGGCTGCTTGCAGGTCAGAGGTTTAGTCTATTATCACAGTTGGAAACACGGCAGCATGCAGGCAGATATGGTACTAAAGAAGGAGCTGAGAGTTCTATATCATGATCAGTATGAGGCAAGAAGAGAACCAGCTTGAGATTCTGAGACCTCAAAGCCCATCCCACAGTGACAAGCTTCCTCCAACAAGGCCACACCTCCTAATAGAGCAACTCCTTATGGGCCGTGCATTCAACTACATGACTCTATTGGGGCCATTTCTACTCAAACCTCCACAGTCTTCATCAAGGCCCTTCTCTTGAAGTTCTGAAAGCTATAGAGGCAGAAATAGTTAAGGTGTCAGAGGAAATGGATGACTTCAAGGAAACAATGTACTACAGACAAGAGAGTACCTCTGCATATAGGAACTCACAGAGACTTGGGCCTCATGCACAGGGCCTGAGTACATTCAAGGTAGATGGGGTCCCAGTGATGAAAACAGAAAGTGGACATGGACTCATAAACTTAATATAGAACCTGTTTTCAATCGGTCCCCACTTGCAAAGAAAATATTAATAACTTCCAGTGTAGTATCAACGGCATGTTAACCACACTTCAGGGGAGGCCAGAGTCCAGCAATAGATGGTCAGGACACTCAACGATATTTTAAAAGACTGCCTCATTTTGTTTTGTTTGGACATTTTTTTTTTGTCTTTTAACATTTCATTGTATATTATGGTCTCTAAATTTGTGTTTCTGTGGATATTTTTTTTAGTATGTGTATATGAGTTTGTGTTTTTGTTTTGTTTTATTTTTAATGTCTTGTCTTGGTTGTTTGAGAGAGAGAGAGAGAGAAAAAGAATGAAACTCAGCAAGTGAAAAGGAGGGGAAGACCTCGAAGGAGTTGGGAAAGTGAAGTGTAATCAGAAAATGTTTTTACGTTTTTTTTTTTTTTTTCTTTTCTGTAGCACAAAACTAAATTTTGAAAACTTTAGTAATGTCATTCCCCTTTTAGGCTGAAGTCAGTTGATGAAGATTTTTTTTTTTTTCGTATTTTCAGTGCTTGTCCTGCTTTAGAAACTCAGGACAGGAGAGCAGGACTTCCTATTCTCTGTGTTCTCATTATCTGTGTGCTGTCTTGTGAAAACATATAATACTACAGCATTATTTTCAAATAAAAATATCAAATCTGAAGAGATGTGATTTTGAAGTTCAAAGAAGAATCATTTTAGAGTGAACATTATTTAACCAGACACTAGAAAAAATTATGTTTGTGCTATAATACAGTGAAAGCATCTCCCACATTTGACACACTAACCTCTGAATAACCAGGGTCTTATTCATTTTGGGGGGGTGTGGTAATAGCATATTGTGTGATCACATTTTTATTTTGTCATTACGTCTAGAATTAAGTCTACTGATATAAATGACGAGCTAGCCCCAAGTGAACAAATTAGGAGACCAAATGAACATCTACACATGTCCATATGGAATTTTAATAATTCCCAATAATATGTTCTATGAGTTGCTGTTATTTAATATATGTAAATATGACTTTAGGTATAGAATTTAAAGCTCTCATTCTGTTACTGAATTTTAAATACAAAACAACCTCAAACATGAAAAGAAGAAGATGCACAAAAAGCATGACTTATTTCCTGTGGGAAATGGGAGCTGTCTTCTGGCACTATTGCTTCCTTGGAATTCTGAGAGGTGTACAGTGAATACCTCATGATAGTCAGGCTGTATGCCATGCTTTGAAATTTGTTTTGTTTTGTTTGCAGCGCAGAGAATAGGGTTTACCTTTGTTAGGACCAGAGTAAAAGTGCTCGTTACTACCAAATGAAGGAGTGGTTGGCTTTTGCCTAAAGTCCACACACAGCTGGCACTGTTTTTCTTTTTCTTTTTCTTTTTCTTTTTTTTATTAATTTAAAGTAAGTCATTACAATTACTACCTGGTCCTCATTCTGGAGTATAAGAAATATGTAAAAATGTGAGAGAAATAACCCGCTTGCAAAAACTGTTCCATAATTACAGCATAACTTCATTTAGCTTGTTTTATAACATTATTTTATTTCAGAAATCATAGAACTTTCATTTCTATTTGATTAATCCAGGATTTTAAAAAATTGTTTTAAAGCCGTAGAGCGTCTTTAATAGCATATTCAATAACACTGTTTGGGGAAGAGTGAGCTAGCCTGTTTATGAATTATAAAACACACTTTTATATACTTGTTTTTACTAAAATGTATTATTTGAAGTATCATGTTTAGCTAATTACCGTGGATACGGAGGATGAAAAACATTAAGCACATGAAATTAAGTAAATACAGCCTGTAGGAAGCAGAAAGGACTCCCTCTTTCCATCTCTAATGTTTACATAAACACACCTGCAGAATTTAAACTAATGAGTAAGGAAGATGCCATCCTCTTCCCTTGTACCTTGAGGTGTGCTGTTGTCTGAACTCAGAAGTTTCAAAAGAGTTTTCATCATATTTTATCACCTTTGATAGGCATTGCTGTAGACTGCGTGTTAGTGCACTAACAGGTAGGATTAGGGTAGGCTATGGAATCCCCTACCAAGGTCTTTTAGGCTAGAGGTTCAGGAAACACATCAATAGTTGGAAAGGAATGGGAAATGCAGGAATAGAAATACGGTGTCACAAATGATTTAAACTCATCTGGGAGAAAAGTGCCTATGATTGATTATTAGAGAGAATGACGTAAAGAGCACAAGAAAGAGCTGTTAGAGAGAGTTATTGGACACGAAGGCAGAGAACGCCACGTCCAGGTTGCACAGACATGCTCAGAACTGCTTTGTGTATCCTGCTTAAGTCTCTCAACATTTGTCTGCTTAAGCTATGTAGACACAAAGAGCTCTCTCACATATGAAGTTATTTTCCAAAGTTTATTATCTTGAGTCAGTTCCCATACATTTTTGACATGTTCTTTTGATTTTTGTGTGCAACATTAGACAACAAATCTACTTTTATATTTTATTAAAATATTTATGAGGTCTCTTCGGAATTCCAGGTCTATGACTAGCTTACAGGATAAAAAGAGGGGCAAATAACGTGAATCATCAGTCGTGCAGCTGGACAGCAAATGTCACAGTAGAGCAAAGACTTAAATAATGCATGTGCACAGAGAAGTGTGTGAAGGAGTGACAGCAGCAAATGTCTACCTGGAGATGGTGGTATGAAAGGTCCCAAGGAATTATTAGGTGTTTTCTGAGCAGACCTGAAAGAAGTACTTGGGTCTGTCCTACATATTTTACTTTTCGTGGGAATGCAGGAAAGGATTTGAACATAACAATGAATTGATATAAACCTGACATAGTCAGAGAGAGTTTATATAGTATATTTTCAAGGGAGTTTACTAAACCCACATTCAAATTACACTACAATTAAAAGTGTTTCTTCATCATAAATTCAGCATAATTTACCCAAATCACAAAATTTCTGATTTTCTCATTAAATGCTTTTTAAGTGAAAGAAATATTACCAAGAATATGAGTTATTTCTAAAGGGGGGGTACAGACCACATTCCATGAATATAGAAAAAGGGAACTGTATAAATGTGTGAGAGTGCCTATTTATATGTTTTAACAAGGACTAAATTCTCTAACTAGAACAAAATTTAATAATGTATGAAAGAATGATGTTTGGAAATTAAAGGAGGCCAATTCATACATTTTATTCATTAAGACTTATTAAATATGAGACAAATAAACAAGCTGCAGACATTTGCAATTGTTTACACAAATAACATAAAAAATGCTTTGCTGTGTACTTGGAAGGTTTTTTAGATTTCAGTTTGTTCAAGAAATACTAAAAGGTTATATATCATCAGAATGTTTCAAAACAGAAATCATTTAAGGGTAAAGAAAGCTTGCAGTGTGTAAACTGTTTACTACACCACCATGAGGCTCATATTTTGATTCTCCAGACCCTTATAAATGCTGTATTTATTAGCATAAACCTGTATTTTGACTGTTCTGTGTTGAAATGGACGATGGATATAGAAGAGTCCTTGGAACCTCATAGGCCCACTGGTCCAGTATGTATAACACACACACACACACGCACACACACACACAGACACATACATAAACATATATGTATGCTATACACATAGCATAGCAGAAAACAACACAGAAATACTGTCTTAGACTAAGCAGAACAAGGCCAACATTGGAGATGTCCTTTGGACTCACCATTTGCCTCATGGCATACACAGTTGGGCCATGCATATACATACAATTGAGAACACACACACATACATGTACACACAAATCATACATATTAGTAGATTTTTTTCCATAAACTAGGTAATAATAGGCTGAAAAATGTCATGTGTCCCTTTACCTGATTTGGATTTTCTTTCTGTTACTCTTTTAATTATTGCATTACCATTACTTGTTTATTTTTGCTTTTTATTGTAAGTTCACATATTTTGAATGACAGAAATGGCGTGTCTTTATGAGTTGCTTTGTGGTATTTTGACACCTGTATATATCGCTGAATGACCACAATGAGCAGCATTTCTCACATCTTAAATATTTATAGTTTTCTACAGTGAATATATTGCCCATGTAGCTGTTTTGCGATAAGTACTGCATGACTGTTCCTACTGTGGAAGAGAAACCTAGAAATCATTGTATTCAGTGACTCTCTCCTGTTCCTCCTCACTCATGCACTGACCAGCTCCACCATCCTTTTTTCCTCATCACAGGTCTACTATCAGAAGCTGTGAACCTGGCTGTTTGGATGTTTGGTCTCTTTCCCCTGGCATGCTATTCTCCAGAGCCATCTCCCCAAAATTCTACCAATCTAGTCAATTGCAGAGATGGTCTTTATTTGAAAATATTTCACATATATAATTTAAAACACCTTTCTTTAGTCATTTCTTTTACCTACTTACTTCCAAGCACAGCATAGCATGTTAATCACCAGAAATTTCCTATTTCAAACCTGAAGCTTTTATTTCTTGCCTGCATCTTTCTACCTTTCTCAGAGATCAATATTCTAGTCTTCATTTTACTGAAATTGTATCTGTCCTTCTGTTACCGGCTTATTTCACTTATCAAAATGTCCAGAAGTTTTAAATATACCATTGCATAAGGCAAAATTCAGTGTTTAAAAAGACTGTATAATATTTCTTTTCAAGGTTAGTTTGTTTTCATATCTTCAATAATGTGGATAAAGCTGAAATAAACATGGAAGTCCAGGAAAAACAGACAAATTAACTAACCTCAGGTATATAAAAAGTTACTTGGTATTTGTGATCTTTAAGAGAATAAAACTTATAATTGTGATAATGTAGCAAGTTTTAGAACAGAGATTATAAAAATATATATGTAAAAATAATATTTCGAGTATTCATGGTGAAAGGTTGGGACATTTGTATACTGTCAGTAGGAAATATAAGATGCTTGCCCTCTGTGGAAAACATAATGAGGTCTCTCAACAATGATCTAAATGACTTACCTCATGACATATACTCAAAATTATTGAAACTAGAGACTCATGAAATATAGATACCTGTGTTTTTAAATACCTTATCATGACAATGCTTTTTCCTTCATGGAAGGGTCAAGAACTGATTATCCTGTCTCTCTTTTTCTAGTTTGTCTGTTTTTGTAAAACATCTTGTGCTGAATGGTAGAAAGTAAAAAGTAGGTGTATTGGCAATTAAAATTAAGGACAAAAATAAGACCTAACTTCTTTCTCATTTCTATGTCTTTGGGTTAAGATATATGGTATGATTTTTAAAGAATAATTGACATGCAAATAAAGCCTATATTAGAGGTCTGATCAGCTAGGTGTGGAGAATCATTCATTAATTTATTAGACAAAGACAATAAATAAATAAATGTATCTATCATTAAATGAAGTGTGCTTTCTCTTTCATGTATCCTGGGTTCACACACTTCCCTGTTGGGACTTTTGTTTTCACCTTTCTCTTAAATCTCCTTTAATACAAAGTAGAATTTTAATATTTTACATGAAAAACTAACAAATCAATTCAGGAACCAATGCAGGATTTCCCACAGCTAGCTCTGTCAGATTGGAAGTTTTGTTTTGTTTTGTTTTGTTTTCTAAAACCTCTAAGGCTCAACAGACTTATTACAGCTGTCAAAATGATATTAGACAAAGCATGCCTAATGTAAATAAGTGGTCTCTCACCTTTGAAATTCTAACACTCTGCAGAACACAGAGTGCTCAAAATAAATAAGAAGAAATGCTGCCCTGAAACAAGGATGATACAAACAAATACAAATATAAGAACATATTTGACGTGGAATGCTTTTCTCATGATTATGTAGTTGAAGTTAGAATTAAAACTACAGATACCCCAAATGCAATGCCATTAGGAATACCAGGTTTGCATGCTTTTTATTATTATTATCATTTATTACAATTTATTCAATTTGTATCCCAGCTATGGCCCCCTCCCTCCCTCCCTCCCTCCCTCCCTCCCTCCCTCCCTCCCTTCCTCCCTCCCTCCCTCCCTCCCTCTTCTTCTCCTCTGCTTCTCCCCTACTCCACTGATAAGGGAGGATCTCCTCCCCTTCTATTTGACCCTAGCCTATCAGGTCTCATCAGGACTGGATGCATTGTCTTCCTCTGTGGCCTGGTAAGGTTGCACTCCTCCCTCCCCCAAGAGGGAGCTGATTAGAGAGCTTGCCACTAAGCTCATGCCAAAGACAGCCACAGTTCCCCTTACTAGGGACAGCATTTGGAAGCTGAGTCTATGGGCTACATCTGAGCCTGGATTCTAGGCCTCTCCAAGTGGAACTTGGTTGGGGTATCATTCTCTTCAGGGCCCCCAGGGTTCAGAATTCTTTTTTTTAAATTTTTGGCTCTGTTCCTTTTAGAGTTCCTGTCCCCTCTGGGGCTTTCTATCTCCCCCTTCTTTCATAAGATTCCCTGCACTAGTCGAGACTCTCAGAAGCCTTCTGTGGTAGGCTACTGTACTGTTCCCTGTCTTCTCCTGCTTCCCACGTCTCTTGCATTTTTCTTTCTGTATGAGGATTGAGTATCTTCCCTAGGGTCTTCCTTGTTGTTTAGCTTCTTTAGGAATATTGATTTTAGTATGTTTATCCTATATTATTTGGCTAATAACCACTTATGTTTGAGCATATACCATATGTGTCTTTCTGTTTCTTGGTTACCTCACTCGAGATCTTTTCTAAGCACCATTTGTATGCACATTTAATGATTTCCTTGTTTTTAATAGCTGAATAGTATTCCATTCTGTTAATGTACCACAATTTCTGTATGCATTCCTTCTCTGAGGAACATCTAGGCTGTTTCCAACTTCTGGCTATTACAAATAGAAGTGCTATGAACATGGTTGAAAAATGTCTTTATTGTATATTTAAGCATAGTTTGGAAAAAATGCTTTAAAATGGAATAGCTAAAGTACCTTAGTGTGACTCTAAGCAAGCAAGTGAAAGACCTTTCACTTGCTTGGTTAGAGTCACACTTCAAGTCTCTGAAGAAAGAAATTGAATAAGATATCAGAAGATGGAACAATCTCCTGTGCTCATGGATCGGTGGGATTAACATAGTGAAAATGGCCACACTACGAAAAGCAATCTAAAGATTCAATAAAATTCCCATCAAAATACCACACAATTCTTTACAGAACTTGAAAGAACAATTCTCAATTTCATATGGTTTTATATGCTTTTTAACCCACTCTTTACCCTCAAGTCATCTGAGGACTACAGAAAAGCCACAGCATTCACATGGTGGCTCTACATTCACAAAAGATGTTAAACATGACAAATTATGAATAAAAAGAGAATGAAATATTTCAGGAGTTTTTGAAATCACATTAGAGTTTCATAGAATTTCAAATTATTTTATAATAATATAATAAAAATCTGTAAGACACTGAATTATTTTGTGAAAAGATTCTAATAAATATTTCAGATTGATTTGTCAAAATATAATCATGTTTATTGCTATAAACAAAAGTGTTATCATAAGTTTGTATATTTAATTAGCATGTAAAGTTAATTAGCATGTAAAGTTTTTATAGATATTGAATAACAGCATTCAAAAAGATTAAGTTAGTAAGCAGAAAATAATTTAAATATAATGCTATAAAAAGAAACATAATATGTTGAGGTAATTAATAAAACTTAATATTGAGAGCACAGAAAAAAGCGTTCAGTTCTATGATCTTAATATATTTTACACTGAATTTTCTGGAAAGAGAATATTGTCTGCAATACTGACTAATTTTGAAGAATCATGGTCATGTTTAAATGGTATGCTATAATATATTTAGGTCTAGAATCTTATTTTTTTTTTGAAATCAGAGATACTTTAATAGCTGACGTGATAAAACATTTGGACTACTACTAGTGTTGCCAAAGGGGAGAAGAAAACAGACCTTCTGATGACGTGTCTCTGATACATAAAATCAGAGTTAAATTGCCTTATGTGCTTTCTACACTGCATAGGATTCATATACTATAGTCATCACACTATAATATAAAGTTTATCTGGCTACATTCAAAACTCCCACATGGAGCTGCTCTGAATGCATACTCTACTGCATTTTGAATCCCTCCTGTAAAGATTTGGCTCTGTCTAATTTCCTGCCTTTAAGCAGCCCCTTGAAAGAAGTAGTTAATTGGATTATATATGCCCATTCTTTTCTAGCACTTAAAACATGGCTGTTCATGGTAGCTGTCAGTGTTTTTTTGTGTATTTGTTTGTTGAGTATTTTTTTTTTCAATGCAGTTTATTCAGGAACCTTGTACAATCATCTGACCTTGGGGAAAGCCAGCCCACAGCTTAAATAGCCTCTGGGTAGCCAACCCAGGTGTGCCACGTGGGCAATGCAGATAGGTCCACATACATGGAAGCAAGCCAGATCCTCAGCCTTAGCCAAATGTGGAATTGTTCGTGACAGAGAGCACTCACCATCGGGAAGGTGGAAGGCGGAAACCAGCACCATCTTTAAGGTATAGCATTCCGCAGCTCTCTTTTTTCTTATCAGTTACATTTTATTAACTCTGTATCCCAGCCGTGTCCCGCTCCCTCATTCCCTCCCAATCCCACCCTCCCTCCCTCATCTCCACCATGCCCCTTTCCAAGTCCACTGATGGGGGGGACCTCCTCCCCATTCATGCAATACTGTTTTATCAGGTATCTTCAGGACTGGCTGCAAAGCCCTCCTCTGTGGCCTAAAAGGACTGCTCCTGCAGTGGAAGATGGGGAGGTCAAAGAGCCAGACATTGAGTTCCTGTTAGAAATAGTGCTTGTTCCCCTCACTATGGGAAACCAATTGGTTACTGAGCTACCACAGGCTACATCTGAGCAGAGGTTCTAGGTTATATCCATACATGGTCCTTGGTTGAATGTCAGTCTCAGAAAAGACCCTGTGCCCAGATATATTTGGTCCTTGTGGAGCTCCTATCCTTTCCCCATCAGACTAACTCCCCTTCTTTCATATGATTCCCTGTACTCTGCCAAAGGTTTGGTCATGAATCTTTGTATCTGCTTTGAAAACACTGCTAGTTAGAGTCTTTCAGATGCGCTCAGTAGACTCCTGTCATACGTTCAATGCACATCACATCTATTTTTTAAAGGAGGATGGGTCATCTTACCCCATGTCTGCTCTCTTGAATATCTTTTTTAGGTGTATAGATTTCATTATGTTTATCATATCTTATAGGTCTATATAAGTGAGTATATACCGTGTTTGTCTTTCTCCTTCTGGGATATTTCACTCAGAATGATCTTTTCTGGATCCCACCATTTGCCTGCAAATTTCATGATTTCCTCCTTTTTGATTGTTGAGAAGTATTCCATTGTGTAAAAATACCACAATTTCTGTATCCATTTCTCCATTGATGGACATCTGGGTTGTTTCCAGGTTCTGGCTATTACAAATAAAGCTGCTAGAAACATATGGATGAGCAAGTATCCCTTTTGTGTACTTGAGCAAAGTTTGGGTATATACCTAGCAGTGGTATAGCTGGGTCTTGAGGAAGCACTATTCCTAATTGTCTGATAAAGTGACAGATAGATTTCCAGAGTGGTTGTACAAGTTTACATTCCCACCAGCAGTGGAGGAGTGTTCCCCTTTCTCCACAACCTCTCCAGCATGTGTTGTTACTTGAGTTTTTCATCTTGGCCATTCTGATGGGTGTAAGGTGAAATCTCAGGGTCGTTTTGATTTGCATTTCCCTGATGGCTAATGAAGTTGAGCATTTCTTTAAGTGTTTCTCTGCCATTCGATATTCCTCTACAGAGAGTTCTCTGTTTAGCTCTGTTCCCCATTTTTTAATTGGATTACTTGGTTTGCTGCTTTTCAGCTTCTTTAGTTCTTTGTATATACTGGATATTAGTCCTCTGTCAGATAAAGGGTTAGTGAAGATTCTTTCCCAGTCTGTAGGCAGTCATTTTGTTTTGATGATGGTGTCCTTTGCTTTACAGAAGCTTTTCAGTTTCATGAGGTCCCATTTATTGAATGTTGCTCTTAGAGCCTGTGCTGTTGGTGTTCTGTTCAGGAAGCTGACTCCTGTACCAATGAGTTCTAGGCTGTTCCCCACTTTTTCTTCTAACAGATTTAGATTATCTGGTTTTATGTTGAGGTCTTTGATCCACTTGGACTTTAGTTTTTTGCAGGGTGATAAATATGGATCTATTTTCATTTTTCTACATGTAGACTTCCAGTTGGACCAGCACTGTTTGTTAAAGATGCTGTCTTTTTTCCATTGAATGGTTTTGGCTTCTTTGTAAAAAATGTAGTATTCATAGGTGTGTGGGTTTATTTCTGGGTCTTCTATGCAGTTCCATTGATCCTCCTTTCTGTTTTTATACCAATACCATGCAGTTTTTATTACTACTGCTCTGTAGTACAACTTGAGACCGGGGATGGAGATACCTCCAGATGATCTGTTGTTGTACAGGATTGTTTTGGAGATTCTGGGTTTTTTGTTTCTCCATATGAAGCTGAGAATCTTTTTTTCAAAGTCTGTAAGAATTGAGTTGGTATTTTGATGGGAATTGCATTGAATCTGTAGATTGCTTTTGGAAGGATGGCCATTTTCACAATGTTAATCCTTCCAATCCATGAGCATTGGAGATCTTTCCATCTTCTGATATCTTCTTCAATTTCTTTCTTCAGAGACTTGAAGTTTTTCTCAAACAGGTCTTTCACTTGCTTGGATAGTGTCAACCCAAGGTACTTTGTGTTATTAGTGGCTATTGTGAAGGGTGTTGTTTCCTAATTTCTTTCTCAGCCCTTTCGACTTTGGTATACAGGAGGGCTTCTGATTTTTTTTTTTTTAGTTGATTTTGTATCCTGCCACTTTGCTGAAGGTGTTTATCAGCTGGAGGAGTTCTCTGGTGGAATTTTTGGGGTCACTCATGTATACTATCATATCATCTGCAAATAGTGACACTTTGACCTCTTCCTTTCTGATTTGTATCCCCCTTGATCTCCTTTATTTGTCTTATTGCTCTGGCTAGGACTTCAAGTACTATGTTGAAGAGTTATGGAGACAGTGGGCAGCTTTGCCTTGTCCCTGATTTCAGTGGGATTGATTTAAGTTTCTCTCCATTGAGTTTGATGTTGGCTATAGGCTTGCTGTATATTGCCTTTACTATGTTTAGATATGTGCCTTGTATCCCTGATCTCTCCAAGATTTTAAACATGAATGGGTGTTGGACTTTGTCAAATGCTTTTTCAGACTCTAAGGAGATGATTATGTGGTTTTTCTCCTTCAGTTTGTTTATGTGGTGGATTACATTGATGGATTTCTGTATGTTGAACCACCCTTGCATGCCTGGGATGAAGCCTACTTGGTAGTGGTGGATGATATCTTTGATGTGTTCTTGGATTCCGTTTGCAAGTATTTTATTGAGTATTTTTGTGTCAATGTTCATAAGAGAGATAGGTCTGAAGTTTTCCTTTTTTGTTGGGTCTTTGTGTGGTTTAGGTATCAGGGTGACTGTCATTTCATAGAATGAGTTTGGTAATGTACCTTCTGTTTCTATTTTGTGGAATAGTTTGAGGAGAATTGGTGTTAGCACTTCTTTGAAGGTCTGGTAGAATTCCGCGCTGAACCCATCTGGTACAGGGCTTTTTATGGAGGGGAGACTGTGAATGACTGCTTCAATTTCCTTGGGGGATATAGGGCTATTTAGTCTTTCTACCTGATCTTGACTTAATGTTGGAAGATGGAATCTATCAAGAAAATTGTCCATTTCATTTAGGTTTTCAAATTTTGTGGCATATAGGCTTTTGTAGTATGACCAAATGATTGTTTGAATTTCCTCAGTGTGTATAGTTATGTCCCCCTTTTCATTTTTGATTTTGCTGATTTGGATAGATTCTCTCTGCTTTTTAGTTAGTTTGGCTAAGGGTTTGTCTATCTTGTTGATTTTCTCAAAGAACCAGCTTTTTGTTTCATTGATTCTTTGAATAGTTTTATTTGTTTCTAATTGATTGATTGCAGCCCTGCATTTGATTATTAACAGCCATCTGCTCCTCTTGGGTGTGTCTGCTTCTTTTTCTAGGGTTTTCAGTTGGGCCATTAAGTTGTTTGTATGTGATGTTACGAATTTCTTCTTGCAGGCACTTAGTGCTATAAACTTTCCTCTGAGCACTGCTTTCAACGTGTCCCATAAATTTGGGTATGTTGTGCCTTCATTTTCATTGAATTCTAGGAAGTCTTTAATTTCTTTCTTTATTTCTTCCTTAACCCAGCTGTCATTGAGTAACAAGTTGTTCAGTTTCCATGTGCGTGTCAGCTTTTTGTTATTTCTGTTGTTGTTGAGGTCCAGCTTTAGTCCATGGTGGTCAGATAGAATACAAGGGATTATTTCAATCTTTCTGTATCTGTTTAGGCTTGCTTTATGACCCAAATATATGGTCTATTTTGGAGAAGGTTCCATCCGGTGCTGAAAAGTAGTTATACTCTTTTGAGTTTGGATGAAAAGATCTGTAGACATCTATTAGGTCCATTTGATTTAGGGACTCTGTAAGTGTTTTTATTTCCCTATTTGTTTTCTGTCTATTTGATCTGTCCCTTGGTGAGAGGGGAGTGTTGAAGTCTCCCACTATTAAGGTATTAGGATCAATGTGTGATTTAAGCTTTAATATTGTTTCATTTATGAATGTAGGTGCTCTTGTATATGGGGCATAGATATTCAAAGTAGTGATATCCTCTTGGTGGATTTTTCCTTTGATGAGAATATAGTGGCCCTCCTTATCTTTTTTTATTAACTTGGGTTGAAATTCTATTTTATTAGATATTAGGATGGCTACTCCAGCTTGTTTTCTGGAACCATTTGCTTGAAAAACATTTTTCCAGCCCTTTACTCTGAGGTAGTGTTTATCTTTGTTGCATAGGTGTGTTTCTTGGATGTAACCGAATGTTGGATCCTGTTTCCCAACCATTCTGTTAGTCTGTGTTTTTTTATTGGGGAGTTGAGTCCATTGATGTTGATAGATACTAGTGACCAACAATTGTTATTTACTTTTGATGTGTGGTTAGTGGTGTCACTGAGTTTCATTGCTTGTATTCTTTTGATTTTTTGGTTGTGTAGTTATTTATTTCCTCTGTTTCTTCAGATGTAGTTGTTTCCTTCTAGTAACTTCTGTAGAGCTGGGTTACTATGTAGATATTGTTTAAATTTGTTTTTGTCATGGAATATTTTGAATTCTCTGTCTATGTTAATTGAAAGTTTTGCTGGGTTAATTGAAAGTAGTCTGGGTTGGAATCTGTAGTCCCTTAAGGACTGTATGATTTCTGTCCAGGCCCTTCTGGCTTTCATAGTTTCTTTTGAGAAGTCTGGTGTGATTCTGATAGGTCTACCTTCATATGTTACTTGGCCTTTTTCCCTTGCTGCTTTTAGAATTTTTTCTTTGTTCTGTAGGTTCAGTGTTTTGACTATGATGTGACGTGAAGAATTTCTTTTCTGGTCTAGTCTACTTGGTGTTCTGTAGGCCTCTTGTATGTTTATGGCCATCTCCTTTTTAAAGTTGGGAAAGTTTTCTTCTATAATTTTCTTAAAAATATTTTCCGGACCTTTGAGCCTGACGTCTTCTTTTTCTTCTACTCCTGTTATTCTTAGATTTTGTCTTTTCATGGTGTGCTTGATTTCTTGGATGTTTTGTGTTTGGAACTTTTCTGATTTTATTTTTTATTTGAGAGACGTGTCAATTTCTGCAAGTGTATCTTTGGCTCCTGAGATTCTTTCTTCCATCTCTTGTATTCTGTTGGTGATGCTTACCTTTGTAGTTCCTGATCTTTTCTCTATGTTCTCCAGCTCCTGGTTCTTCTCTGTTTGTGTTTTCTTTATTGATTCTAATTCTGTTTTCATGTCTTGCACCATATTCTTCATCTGTTTGAATGTGGAGTCTTTCTTTTCAATGACAGCTTCTATTTTTTTGTCTGTTTCCTTTCTATGCATCACTAATTGTGCCTCTACTTCTTTGGGTATAATTGCCTGTATTTCTATGAGGGCTTTGTTTATTTCTTCTTTATTTGCCTTCATTTGTGTGGACATTTCTTTGAGAGCTTTGTGCATTTCTTCTTTGTTTGCCTCAATTTTCATGGTCATATCTCTGAGAGCTTGATTTGTTTTCTCTTGGTTTGTCTCGATTTCTTTGGCTATTTCTCTGAGGGCTTTGTTCATTTCATCTTTATGGGGCCTCTAATAGCTGGAGAAACATAGTTTTGAGGTTGTTTTCTTGTATATCTAGTGAATTGAAGTGTCCATTCTTTTGTGGGGTTGCTGGTGAGGTCATTATGTCCTGATTTTTGTTGGGAGTGTTCTTTTTTTTTTTTTTTTTTTTTTTTTATTTATTTATTTTATCAGTTACATTTTATTAACTCTGTATCCCAGCCGTGTCCCGATCCCTCATTCCCTCCCAGTCCCTCCCTCCCTCCCTCCCTCATCTCCACCGTGCCCCTTTCCAAGTCCACTGATGGGGGGGACCTCCTCCCCATTCATCTGATCCTGTTTTATCAGGTATCTTCAGGACTGGCTGCAAAGCCCTCCTCTGTGGCCTAACAGGACTGCTCCTCCCTTCGGGGGTGGGGAGACCAAAGAGCCAGTCATCGAGTTCCTGTTAGAAATAGTCCCTGTTCCCCTCACTTTGGGAAACCAATTGGTTACTGAGCTACCACAGGCTACATCTGAGTGGAGGTTCTAGGTTATGTCCATACATGGTCCTTGGTTGAATGTCAGTCTCAGAAAAGACCCTGTGCCCAGATATATTTGGTCCTTGTGGAGCTCCTAACCTTTCCCCATCAGACTAACTCCCCTTCTTTCTTATGATTCCCTGTACTCTGCCAAAGGTTTGGTCATGAGTCTTTGCTTTGAAAACACTGCTAGTTAGAGTCTTTCAGATGCGCTCAGTAGACTCCAGTCATACGTTCAATGCACATCCCATCTGTCTTTCTAAATGAGGATTGATCATCTTACCCCATGTCCGCTCAATTGATTATCTTTTTTAGGTGTATAGATTTCATTATGTTTATCATATCTTATAGGTCTATATAAGTGAGTATATCCCATGTTTGTCTTTCTCCTTCTGGGATATTTCACTCAGAATGATCTTCTTACGTCTGCCTCTAGCCATCTGGTTATTTATAACTCCAACTGTTTGTTCCTCAAGTTTGTAGTTCGGGTTATGATCGCCTCTTTCTGTTTTCTGGATCGTTTTTTTCAGAAAGATGAGAGAGGTTCACTGGTTTGGGAGTATGTGTTGTGGTTTCAGTTTTGCCTAAGTAAGGAATGTGATGCTGGCGCTATTTGCATGTGCTTTTAGTGGGCGCAGTGTGCATGGGCGGATTCTTTGACTATTGCAGTGGTCTGCAGGCCACTATTATGCAGTTCTGTCTGAGATACAGGGATTGTTTGCCTGGATTACACTGGTGGACCCACAAGGCAGAGGCTTCAGTGTTGGGGTTGCTATCCCAAGAATCCCTATGATGCCCACACCAGGGTTGTGGGTGGCAGGGATCTCGTCTGGTTGCTTCTGTGGAGAGGCCCTGGGTCTGGGGCAAACTCTCCCTAGAAGGCTCACTCACTCTCTTGCAGGACCAGTTGGAATGCACAGGGGTTCCCCTTGCTCTCTGCTGTCTGATTTGGTTCTGCTGCGGAAAATGTGCGGGAAGGCTAACAGTCAGCTCTGTGACACTGTGGCCGCAGGACTCAGTGTCCACCTTTCCTGTGTTCTCCCGGAGCTGCCATCTTGGCCCCCCCTAGAATCTTAATTTTTAATTTTTTTCTGATGCTTAACTTTTAATCTATTTTTCCTTTTCAAATTGTTTTTCTGTCAAATTCATAAAGATGCTTAAATTAAACATTTTAAGATACCAGCATGAATACAAACATTTTCTCATATCAGAAAAAAATCATTTATTTATCAAAGAGTTTTCTAAAAACTTTATATTTGAAAATATAAATCTATCATATATTTGTGCATATACATGTAATTACTTTTATTAAGATGCTGGAGAGAACACGTAGTAGAAAAAGAACATACACAAATGTGAAGGACAGGCTTCAATAAACAGCAAGCACAGAGCACATAAATACTGGATGGGTGCTGTGGTCTGTCTGCGTTTTTAGAGCTCAAGACAGGCATTTCCTAAATCAAGCTAGCTCCCAAAGTAGCCAAATTGCCAAGTTGTGAATTTAAATAAGAAATCTAACTTCAACAAATAATGAATAGAAGGAACTTAGTATCAGCTCCTGGCACACATATATTCACATCCTTCTTACATATGCATGTGAATAAGTGAAAACACATGCATGTGTGGCACACACACACACACACACACACACACACACACACACCTGGGGGCTCTAAACTTCAGAGGGTGTTGACTGATACACTGCAGACTCTAAGAGATGACAGATACCAGCCAAGTCTACTATACAGACAGTACTTTTGATCACCATAGATGGAGAAAATAAGACATTCCATGATATAATCAAACTTACACAAAATATATCTACAAATTCAACCCTACAGAAATATTAGAAGAAAAAGTCTGACCCAAGGAAGTTAATGAAACCCATGAAAACACAAATAATCTCACACAAGGAAAAGAAAAAGAAGGGAAACACAGACATGGACACATGCACACAGGCAAGCACACACAGGCACACTCACACTCACACAGGACCACTACTACCAACAACAAAATACCAGGAATGAACACAGATTGGTCACTGGTATCTCTCAGTATCAGTAATCTCAACTCACCAAAAATAATAAAAAATAAAACAAAAAAAAAAACCAGCAACAACAACAACAAAAACACTGACACTAAGAGAATGGATGTGAAAACAGGGTCCATCCTTCTCTTGAATCAAAGAAACCCACCTCACTATCAAGGATAAAGATTTCCTCAGGGTAACATGCTTGAAAAAGATATTCCTCTAATGGTCTTAAGAAATCTGCTGACATAGCCATTTTTATTTCTAAAAAAAAAAAATAGAGTTCAAACGAAAATTAATCAAAAGTGATAAGAAAAACACTCCATATTCATTAAAGGAAAAATCCACGAAGATGCCATTTCAAGTCTTAACATCTATGCCCCATACACAAGGGCATCCAAGTTTGTAAAAGAAATGCTACTACAGCCTAAATCACATATTGGACTTCAAATTCTAACTTTTGCTAACATAGAGGTAACGCAGACAAATATTAAACAAACAAACAAACAAAAAAAAAACACTGGAGCCGACAAGCATTATAAAACAAATGGTTTTATACAGTATAAAGCAAATGTCTACAGAACGTTTCACCTCAAAACAAAATAACGTAACTGTTCTCTGTAGGTACCTTATGGAACTTTCTCCAAAATTGAGCACACACTCAGACAAGTCTAAATGGATATAAGAAAATTGAAACAACTCCCTGCATCCTTTCAGGCAATAGTGGTAATCTCTTAAAGGGGGGCTGCCCTTTTGACAGCTCCGCTGGCTAAGATTAGCCCTTTCTCTCAAAATGGGAACTCAAGAACCTTGTTGCCTTGCATGGTCTTTGCCTCCTGCTTCCCCTGGCTCCAGCCCCATCCTAGATCTCTAGGAACTTGAAACAGAAAATGCACAGTGTAGGGCCAGGCTTCAATTTGCCTTCTAACCTAGTCTGGTTTTCTTTTTCCTTCTGCTCAGACACCAGGTCTGAACACATATGTTCTCACTTTTCTAGTGCTATTTGCTTCCCAGTTGTGTCAATCTCTACCTCTCCCTTTGCATCTTAGATCCCTCCATATCCATCTGCAACTTTTTTCAATTGCACAGCAATTCTCTTTTTTTTTTTTGAGATTTCTTTTTTAAAATATCTTTTTAAAAATTATTTATTTATTCATTCACTTTCCATACTGATTGCAGCCCCCTCTTCTCCTCTAAGTCTACCTCTCACACAGACTGGTCCCTCCATTCTACCCTCTCCTTCTCCTCAGAGAAGGGGGAGGACCCGATGGGTAACAATCTGGCATGCACATTAAGTCAGTGCAGAACTAGTCACATCCGCTCTCACTGAGGCCAGACAAGGCAGTCCAGTTAGGGGAACAGTACCCAAACAGAGGCATCAAAGTCATAAAGGGTTCCTGCTCCAGTTATTAGGAAATTCAAATGAAGACCAAGCTGCACATTTGGTACATATGTATCTAGTATTTGGCTGTGGGTCTCTGCATCTGTTTCTATCAGCTGTTGGCTGAAGTCTCTCAGAGGAGATATGCTGAGCTCCAGTCCATTATCATAGCAGAGAAGCATTCAGAGTGTCAGGGATTGGTTCTCTCCAGTGGGATGGGTCTGTAGTAGGCTCAGTGTTTAGTTGGCCTTTCCCTCAATCTTTGCTCCGTCTTTATCCCTTTATATCTGTCCCTGTATATGCATATTTATGATCCTGCAAAAACCCTCAAATCCATGTGGGTCAAAGACCTCAAGATAAAACCAGATACACTAAATCTTAGAGAAGGGAAAGTAGGGAATAGCTTTGAGACAACTTCCTGAAGAGAACACCAAAAGCTCAGGCACTAGGATCACCAATTAATAAATGGGACCTCATGAAATTGAAAGCTTCTGTAAGGCATAGGAAGCTGTCAATAGGACAAAACAGCAGCCAAGAGAACAGAAAAAGACCTTAGCCAACTCTACATCTGACAAAGGGATAATATTCAAAATATAGAAAGAACTCAAGAAAATAGACAACAAGCCAAATAATCCATTTGAAAAATAGGGTACAGGTCTCATCAGGACTGGTTGCATTGTCTTCCTTTGTGGCTTAGCAAGGCTGTACCCCCCAGATAGAGGTGATCAGAGAGCCTGCCACTGAGTTCATGAAAGAGAAAGCCCCTGTTCCCCTTGTCAGCATCTCCACTTAGATACTGAGTCTATCGGCTATATCTGAGCATAGAAGGGGTCCTTCTCTATCAGTTAACAAGGGGAGGGGCATAGGGGGAGAAGTGAGAGGGTAGGATGGGGAGGAGATGAGGGAGGGTGTCACAGCCAGGATATAAACTGAATGAATAAATTGTAATAAATGATAATACTAAAAATGTTATAATGAAAAAAATTAGGGTAAGACCTAAACAGAGAATTCTCAAGAGAGAAACCCTGAATGGCCAAGATATGCTTAAAGAAATGTTCAATGTTCTTAGTCATCAGGGAAATGTAAATCAAAACAACAGTAAGATTCCGTTTTTTTATAATTTTTATTTTTTATATTAATCACAGCTTATTTACTTTGTATCCCAGCTGTAGCTCCCTCACTCATTCCCTCTCAGTCCCACCCTCCCTCCCTCATCTCCTCCCTGCCCCCTTCCAAGTCAACTGATACGGGAGGTCCTCTTCCCCTTTTATCTGACCCTAGCTTATTAGGTATCTTCAAGACTGGCTGCAATGTCCTCCTCTGTGGCATAGCAAGGCTGCTCTGCCCTAAGCGGGGAGATGTCAAAGAGCCAGCCATTAAGTTCATGTCAGAAATAGTCCCTGTTCCCCTTACTAGGATACACACTTGGATACTGAACTACCATGGGCTACATCTGAGCAGGGGTTCTAGGATATATCCATGCATGATCCTTGGTTGGAGAAACAGTCTCATAAAAGACCCCTGTACCCAGATATATTTGATCCTTGTGTTGCTCCTGTCCTGTCCAAGTCATACTAACTCTCTTTTCTTTCATATACTGTACTCTGCCAAAGGTTTGGTCATGAATCTCAGCATTTGCTCTGATACACTGCTAGGTAGAGTCTTTCAGAGGCCCTCTGTGGTAGGCTTCTGTCCTGTTACTTGTTTTCTCCTACTTTCAATGTCCATCCCATTTGTCTTATTAAGTGAAGACTGATCATCTTACCCCAGGTTCTCTTGCTTGTTTATCTTCTTTAGGTGTACAGATTTTAGAATCTTTATCCTATCTTAAAAGTCTAGTACCCACTTATAAGTGAGTCTGAGATTCCATCTTACACCTGTCAGAATGGCTAAGATCAAAAAGTCAAGTGATGCTATCTTTTTTTCTTTCCACATTGTATGGTTTTGGTTTCTTTGTAAAAAATCAGGTGTCCAGAGGTATGTGGGTTTATTTCCGGGTCTTCTATTTGATTCCATTGATCCATCAGTCTGTTTTTTTTTCTTTATTAATTACACTTTATTCACCTTGTATCCCCCTGTGGTTCCCTCCTTCCTCCCCTTCTGTCCCTTCCTCCACCCCTTCTTCCACCATCTGTATGCATGCCCCCCCAAGTCCACTGATAGGGGAGGTCTTCTTCTCCTTCCTTCTGATCCTAGTCAATTAGATTGCATCAGGTGTGGCTGCATTGTCTTCTTCTGTGGCCTGGTAATGCTGCTTCCCCCGCAGGGGGAGGTAATTCAAGACAGGCCAATCAGTTCATGTCAGAGACAGTCCCTGTTCCTATTACAATGGAACCCACTTGGATACTGAACTACCATGGGCTACATCTGTGGAGGGGACTTAGGTTATCTCCATGCATAGTCCTTGGTTGGAGTATCAGTCTCAGGAAAGACCCCTGTGCTCAGATATTTTGGTTCTGTTGCTCTTATTGTGGAGTTCCTGTCCTCTCTAGATCTTACTGTTTCCCACTTCTTTCATAAGATTCCCTACACTCTGCCCAAAGGTTGCACATAAGTCTCAGTATCTGCATTGATATTCTGCAGAGCAGAGCCTTTCAGAGGCCCTCTGTGTCAGGCTCCTGACTTGTTTCCACTTTTCTCCTTCTTCTGATGTCCATCCTCTTTGCCTTTCTGGATAGGAATTGAGCTTCTGTAAAGCAAAGGACACCGTCATCAGAACAAAACGACTGCCTACAGATTGGGAAAGGATCTTCACCACCCTATATCTGACAGAGGACTAATATCCAGTATATATAAAAAACTAAAGAAGTTAAAGAGCAAAAAATCAAGTAATCCAATTAAAAAATTGAGTACAGAGCTAAACAGAGAATTCTCAATAGAGGAATATCAAATGGCCATCACTCTATTTCTATGCCAGTACCATGCAGTTTTTATTACTGTTGATCTACAGTACAGCTTGAGATTTGGGATGGAGATACCTCCAAAACTTTTATTACACGGGATTGTTTTAGTTATTCTGGGTTATTTGTTTTTCCATATGAATTTGTGAATTGTTCTTTCAAGGTCTGTAAAGAATTTTGTTGGTAATTTGGTGGGAATTGAATTGAATCTGTAGATTACTTTTTATAGAATGGCCATTTTTACTATGTCAGTCCTACTGAGCCATGAGAATGGGAGATCTTTCCATCTTCTGATATCCTCTTCAATTTCTTTCTGCAGAGACTTGAAGTTGTTTTTTTTTTTTTTTTTTTTTGGTTTTTTGTTTGTTTGTTTGTTTGTTTTCATACAATTTTTTTCCTTGCTTGGTTAGGGTTACACCACCATACTTTATGTTATGTGTGGCTATTGTGAGGGGTGTTGTTTCCCTGATTTCTTTTTCATGGAAGGATGTGAGGAAGGGAACTACAATCAGGATATAAAATGAATAAATTGTTAAAAAAGAAAACAAAAAAATTAAAGTGAAAGCATGTTGAGTGAGTTTGTGGAGAAAGAGAACACTCCATCACTGCTGGTCGGACTGCACACTTGTACAACCAATTTAAATTAAAATTTAAAAAAAAATTTAAATTTTTTTTACACTTTATTTATTTGTATCCCCCCATAATCCCCTCCCCGACCCCTCCCGATCCCACCCTCCCTTCCCCTTCTTCACTCATGCCCCTCTCCAAGTCCACTGATAGGGGAGGTCCTCCTCTCCTTCCTTCTGATCTTAGTCTATCAGATCTCATCAGGAGTGGCTGCATTGTCATCTTCTGTGGCCTGGTAAGGCTGCTTAGCCTGAGGGGGGAGGTAATCAAAGAGGAGGCCAATCAGATTGTGTAGGAGACCGTCCCTCTTCTCATTACTCTGTAACCCACTTAGACACTAAACTGCCATAGGCTACATCTGCTCAGGGGTTTTAGATTATCTCCATGACTAGTCCTTGGTTGGAGTACGGGTCTCTGGGAAGACCCCTATGTTCAAATTTTCTGGTTCTGTTGCTCTCCTTGTGGGGTTCCTGTCCTCTCCATAACATACTATTTCCCACTTCTTACATAAGATTCCATGCACTCTGCCCAACAGTTGGCCATAAGTCTCAGCATCTGCTTTGATAGTCTGCAGGGCAGTGTCTTTCAGAGGCCCTCTGTGGCAGGTTCCTAGGTTGTTTCCTGCTTTCTCCATCTTCTGATGCCCATCCTCTTTGCGTTTTGGGATGGGGATTGAGAGTTTAAATCAGGGTCCTCTCTCTTGATTAGTTACTTTAGATGTACAGATTTTAGTAGGTTTATCCTATAAGTCTATATGAGTGAATATATACTGTGTGTGTGTTTCTGCTTCTGGGACAGCTCACTCAGGATGATCCTTTCCAGGTCCCACCATTTACCTGCAAATTTCATAATTTCCTTATTTTTCATTGCAGAGTAATACCCCATTGTGTAGATGTACCACAATTTCTGCATCAATTCTTCAGTTGAGGGGCATCTGGGTTGTTTCCAGCTTCTGGCTATTACAAGTAATGCTGCTACAAACACAGTAGAGTAAATGTCCTTATTGTGTACTTGAGCCTGTTTTGGATATATGCGTAGGAGTGGTATGGCTGGATCTTGAGGAAGTGCTATTCCTAGTTGTCTGAGAAAGTGCCAAATTGATTTCCAGAGTGGTTGTTCAAGTTTACATTCCCACCAGCAGTGGAGGAGGGTTCCCCTTTCTCCACAACCTCTCCAACATGTATTGTCACTTGAGTTTTTCATCTTGGCCATTCTGATGGGTATAAGTGAAATTTCATGGTTGTTTTGATTTGCATATCCCTGATGGCTAATGAGGTTAAGCATTTCTTTAAGTGTTTCTCTGCCATTCGATATTCCTCTACAGAGAGTTCTCTGTTTAGCTCTGTTCCCCATTTTTTAATTGGATTACTTGGTTTGCTGCTTTTCAACTTCTTTATTTCTTTATGTATACTGGGTAAGAGCCCTCTGTCAGATAAAGGGTTAGTGAAGATTCTTTCCCAGTCAGTAGGCAGTCATTTTGTTTTGATGAGGGTATCCTTTGCTTTACAGAAGCTTTTCAGTTTCATGAGGTCCCATTTATTGATTGTTGCTCTTAGAGCCTGTGCTGTCGGTGTTCTGTTCAGGAAGTTGTCCCCTGTGCCAATGAGTTCTAGGGTATTCCACACGTTTTTTTTTCTAGCTGATTTAATGTATCTGGTTTTATGTTGAGGTCTACTTGGACTTCAGTTTTTTGCAGGGTGATAAATATGAATCTATTTTCATTTTTCTACATGTAGACATCCAGTTGGACTAGCACCATCTGTTGAAGATGATGTCTTTTTTCCATTATGGTTTTGGCATCTTTGTAAAAAATCAGGTGTCCATAAGTGTGTGGGTTTATTTCTGGGCCTTCTGTTCAGTTCCATTGATCCACCATTCTGTTTCTATGCCTGTACCATGCAGTTTTTCTAACTGTTGCTCTATAATACAGCTTAAGATCAGGGATGGAGATACCTCCAGAAGATCTTTTATTGTAGAGGATTGTTTTAGCAATTCTGGGTTTCTTGTTATTCCATATGAAGTTGAGAATTTTTCTTTCCAGGTCTGTAAAGAATTGTGTTGGCAATTTTATGGGAATTGCATTAAATCTGTAAATTGCTTTTTGTAAGATGGCCATTTTTACTATGTTAATCCTGCCAAGCCATGAGCATGGGAGATCTTTCCATCTTCTCATATCTTCTTCTAATTCTTTCTTCAGAGACTGGAAATTTTTTTCATAAAAGTCTTTGACATGCTTGCTTAGGGTTACACCAAGGTACTTTATGTCATTTGTGGCTATTGTGAAGGGTGTTGTTTCCCTAATTTCTTTCTCAGCCCTTTTGTCTTTTGTATACAGGAGGGCTACTGATTTTTTTGAGTTAATTTTGTATTTGGCCACTTTGCTGAGGGTGTTTATCAGCTGTAGGAGTTCCCTGCTAGAGTTTAGAGTTTTTGGGGTCACTCACATATACTATCATATTATCTGCAAATAGTGATAATTTGACTTCTTCCTTTCCAATCTGTATCCCCTTGATCTCCTTCATCTGTCTTTTTGCTCTAGCAAGGACTTCTAGCACTATGTTGAAGAGATACGAAGAGAGTGGGCAGCCTTATCTTGTCCCTAATTTCACTGGGATTGCTTTAAGTTTCTCTCCTTGCAGTTTGATGTTGGCTATAGGTTTGCTGTATATCGTCTTTACTATGTATAGATGTGTTCCTTGTATCCCTGATGTCTCCAAGACTTTAAACATGAATGGATGTTGGATTTTGTCAAATGCTTTTTCAGCATCTAGGGATATTATCATTAGTTTTTTTTTCTTTCAGTTTGTTAATATGGTAGATCACATTGATTGATTTCCATATATTGAACCACCCCTGCATACCTGGGATGAAGCCTACTTGGTCATAGTGGATGATATCTTTGATGTGTTCTTATATTTGTTTTGAAAGTATTTTTTTGAGTATTTTTGCATCAATATTCATAAGGGAGATTGGCCTGAAATTCTCTTTCTTTGTTGAGTCTGTGTGAGGTTTAGGTACCAAGGTGACTGTGGCTTCATAGAATGAGTTTGGTAATGTTCCTTCTGTTTCTATTTTATGAAATAGTTTGAAGAGAATTGGTGCTAGCTCTTCTTTGAAAGTCTGGTAGAATTCTGTGCTGAAATAATCTGGTCCTGGGCTATTTTTGGATGGGAGACTTTTGATGACCACTTCTATTTCTTTGGGGGATATGGGACTATTTAATTGATTTACCTGGTGCTGATTCAGCTTTGGTAATTCAAATTGATCAAGAAAATTGTCCATTTCATTTAGATTTTCAAATTTTGTGGCATATAGTCTTTTGAAGTTAGTCCTAATGATTGTTTGGATTTCCTCAATGTCTGTAGTTATGTCTCCCTTTTCATTTCTGATTTTGTTGATTTGGGTGGTGTCTCTCTGCCTTTTAGTTAGCTTGGCTAAGGGTTTGTCGATCTTGTTGATTTTCTCAAAGAACCAGTTCTTGGTTTCTTTGATTCTTTGAATTGTTTTATTTGCTTCTAATTGATTGATTTCAGCCCTGAGTTTGATTATTTCCAGCCGTCTACTCCTTTTTGGTGTGTCTGCTTCTCCTTTTTCTAGGGTTTTTAAGTGAGCCATTAAGTTGCTTGAATGAGCTGTCTTGAATTTCTTCTTGAAGGCACTTAGTGCTATGAACTTTCCTCTTAGCACTGCTTTCATTGTGTCCCAGAATTTTGGGTATGTTGTGTCTTCATTTTCATTGAGTTCTAGGAAGACTTTAATTTCTTTCTTTATTTCTTCCCTGACCCAGCTGTCATTTAGTAATAAGTTCAGTTTCCATGTGTGTGTAGGCTTTTTGCTATTTCTGTTGTTGTTGAGGTCCAGCTTTATTCCATGGTGATCAGACAAGATACAAGGAGTTATTTCAATCTTCTTGTATCTGTTGAGGCTTGCTTTGTGACCAACCTTGTGGTCTATTTTGGAATTTGCTGCGAGTGGGGTGTTGAAGTCTCCCACTGTTAATGTGTGGGGATCTATATATATTTTCAATTTTATTAATGTTTCTTTTACAAATGTGGGTGCTCTTGTATTTGGGGCATAGATGTTCAAGATTGTGATGTCTTCCTGTTGGAATTTTCCCTTGATGAGTATGAAGTGTCCTTCCCTATCTCTTTTTATTAATTTTGGTTGAAAGTCTATTGTATCAGATATTAGAATGGCTACTTCTGCTTGCTTCTTGGGTCCATTTGCTTGGAAAGTCGTCTTCCAACCCTTTACCCTCAGGTAATGTCTATCTTTGTGCCTTAGGTGTGTTTCTTGTATGCAATAGACTGCTGGAGTTTGTTTACATATCCATTTTGTTAATCTGTGTCTTTTTATTGGAGAGTTGAGTCCATTGATGTTGAGAGAGATTAATGACCATTGGCTGTTAGATCCTTTGATTTTATGTTGGCTGTGGTCATAAGGTTATGTGTTTGGTTGCTTTTTGTTTTACTGTAGTAAGGTTAATTATTTCCTTTGTTTTCTTGAAAGTAGCTAATTTTCTTGGGTTGTGTTTTCCCTTCCAGTGTCTTCTGTAATGCTGGATTTGTGTGTAGGTATTGTTGAAATTTGTTTTTGTCATTGAATATCTTGGTTTTTTCCGTCTATGAGGACTGACAATTTTTCAGGCTATAGTGGCCTGGGCTGACATCTTTGTTCTCTTAGGGTCTGCATGATATCTGTCCAGGCCCTTCTGGCTTTCATAGTCTCTGTTGAAAATTCAGGTGTGATTCTAATGGGTTTGCCATTATATGTTACTTGGCCTTTTTCCCTTGTAGCTTTTAGTATTTTTTTTTCTTTGTTCTGTATACTTACTGTTTTGATTATTATGTGGCGGGAGGATTTTCTTTTCTGGTCAAATTTGTTGGGTGTTCTGTAGGCCTCATGTATTCTTATTGGTCTCTCCTTTAATTTGGGGAAATTGTCTTCAGTGATTTTGTTGAAAATATTTTCTGGGTCTTGGAGAAGGGAATCTTCTTTTTCCTCTATTCCTATTATTCTTAGGTTTTGTCTTTTCATATTGTCTTGGATTTCTTGGATGGTGTGTGTTAGGAATTCTTTGGATTTCACATTTTCTTCGACAGATACTTCGATTTCTTCCATTGTATCTTCTACACCTGAGATTCTTTCTTCCATCTCTTGTAGTCTGTTCGTTATGCTTACCTCTGTAGTTCCTGCTTTCTTCCCTAAATTTTTCCTCTCCATTATCTCCTCCATTTGTGTTTTCTTTAATTTTTCTAGTTCTATCTTCAGGTCTTGAGTTGTTTTGTTTACTTCCTTCACCTGTCCGATTGTATTTTCCTGTTTTTCTTTTAGTTCCTTCAACTCTTTTTCTTTTATTTCTTCCAGTGATTTAATTATTTCTTCTCTGAAGGCCACAAACTCTTTGGCTGCATCTTCCTGTATTTCTTCACAGATGGCCATAATCTGCTTGTCTTTAACTTCCCCCTTTTCTTTATGGATAGCCATGATCTGTTTGGTTTTATCTTCCTCTAATTCTTTATGTATTTTATTTGTTTCCTCTATTATCCTCTTCATCAGCATAGATGTGAGGCCATCTTCTTGTTTTTCTATTATGTTGGGTTGTCCAGGGCTGCTTGCCCCTGGATGACTGGGTTCTGGAGATGCTATATTGCTCTGTCTTTTGTTGGTTGAGCTTTTATGCTGACTTCTACTGATTAGGCTGTTTTAGGTGTTGGCTGTTAGTTTCTGTGCTTCCTGGAGTCCTGAGATAGGGAGAATCCCCTTGGCAGGAAGATGATTTTTCCTGAAGGAGGCCTCCTCTGCTTTTTGTGTATGGTCACTGTATGGCCAGTGTTTCTCAGGAATTGCCATTTCTCACCTCAGGTGTATAGCCCTGAGTAGTAGCTGTGGTCTTTGTTAGGCAGGGGGGCTCTCCTCTTACCCATAGAAGTTCTCAAGACAGCTGCCCTGATGCTGAGTTTCTAGTTCTGAATTTAGTGAGCTGCTGTTGTTGTTACAGTTTTTCAGGTACAGCCCTCTTGAAGAACCTGCTGATTTCCTAGCTGTAGGGTTTTCTACCAACAGGGAAACTCAGTCTGTTATCCTGGGGCACACAGTTCTGTCCAGGAAAGTGAGAGGATCGCCCAGCAAGTATCTGGGCCAGAGGCTTAGTGCTCTGCTCTGGGCCTGGAGAATGTGCACCTAGGTTGAGTTGGCGCCTAGGGGCGCCGCTCTGGTCTGGAGGCTGTGCACCCTGGTCTGGGATGGTGGCTGGGGTTGCCGCTTTGGTTCAGGAGCTATGCACTCTTCTCTAGGCTGGCAACTGAGGGCTCCACTCTGGTCTTGAGGCTGGGCACCTCACTCTGGGCCGGAAGCTGTGTGTTCCTGTCTGGAATGGCGGCTGCGGGTGCCGCTCTGGTCTGGAAGCTGTGCACCCGGGTCTGGAATGGTGGCTGCAGGAGCTGCTTTGGGTGCTGCTTTGGCCCAGAGGTTCTATGCTCTGGTCTGGGCTGGGTGTGTGTGTCCCCTTCTGGGCCAGATGCTGTGCACGCCTCTCTGGGCTGGCAACTAAGGGCTCTGGTCTGATCTGGAGGCTTGGCGCCTCACTCTGGGTCAGAGGCTGTGTGTCCCTGTGTGTGCCGATCTTGGGAGGCGGGTGCACCCTCGTTCCCCAGGACCCTTACCCGTTATTGACTGGGTGATCTGAGGTCGGTCCCAATTGATTTCCACACTGTAGGCTTTCCTCTCACCTGGCAATCACGAACGCCGGTGTTTTAGGTCCCTGGGTTCAGTCTCCTGGTCACTGTGCCAACACTGCTGTCCTGCTTCCCAGACACAGTGTCCTCTTGGTGCTGCAATCTTCCCGTCCGAAAATCGAGATTTAAAATTTTTATTTTGAAAGAAAAGACAAGCATTTAAAATATGTTTGGTTAGTTTCTTTGTGTTTTTCATAGTTAATGTAAAATAACATACATATTAACACATATTAACTGTAAGAATATTCTTTTTGATAGTTAATTTACAAAGAAGAGAGTTTTATTCTCATATTTCAGAAATTTGATCCATTCCATGCCTTTTTCAGGCCCCATATCTATTGGTCCCAAGAAAGCACTTTGTGAACAAAATAATTCTAGTCAGCTAACATGTAAGAAATAAATACATATGAATACAAAACTGGATGACCATAAGCTTCCATCAGGAGAATACTGGTGATTTTCCTTTTCCCAATTGACTCCATATCTTTCAAGTTTCTCAGTCTCCCTTTTGTGCCATTTAGTGATACTTTGTGACCATTTAGTGACCACATCTTTAATATATAGGTATATTGGGCATGCTTCAGATGAGACATTTACCAGATTTATTTCTGAGAAATATTTATTTCCCCATATCTCAGCCAGGGCAGCTTCAACTCTGTCACTGGTTGTAGGTTTGTTTTCCATCTTGTCCATCCATTCCCTGTAGTTCTTCCAGCACTGACTATAAACAAATGTCTGGAATTGCTTGAAACCTTGACATTTACCAAAAAAAAAAAAAAAAAGGAAATAAAATAAGCAGTGTCTATGAGCCTTGTCAGAAGCCATGCACTCCTGCAAAGGCATTCATAGAGTCCAACAATGTCACCTTCTCTGATACAATAACCAATAGTTATAGATATTTTCATGTTACTTTCATTATTGGCTTTATTGACATTGCTTCAGATTCTCATTAGATGTTTCTTACATTTTCTGCAGACAACTCGCATTTCTAGTTTTAAAACAAAGATCACCTTCTAAAATGCCAAGTAACTCAATGGTATGTGTAATTGTGAGTGATTGGAAAGCACACTTGTAATCTGGTGTGTGATTGTAGGTGGCTGGAGGAGGCACATAATTTCAATTGAAGTGACTGATGTTCCCAAGTTATCATTTGCCCTACAGTTACAAGTTCAGCTCCTCTCTTCTCTAACGTCAATTAAAGACTGCAATCAATTTCCTTATTGTGTTTACACTTTGGGCTCTTGAAGATGTAGCAAGCCTTTGTGAAAAAAGGCATAGCCATATGTCCAGAAGTGGGAACTCGACAAGGGTGTGAACCTAATGGAATTTGTAGCATTGAATCGAGAGGTGGCTTCTTTTACTGTGATGACTTTTAAAGTGCAAATTTGCATTAAGAAATCCCATTTGTACTTAATTGGGGAGTGGATCTCCTTGGAGCTCTAGGCAGCTGTTGGTCATTTGGCCTCTGTCTGAGCATAAGCTCTGAACTTTGCTTTTGCTGGTACAAGTCAGATTGACAGTGTGTCTCCAGCAAAGCCCCTGACCTGCCTCCAGCTAGGTGATAAATAATTAAGATGTTGAGAGAGATAGAGAGACACTCGCTTCTCCTGATCCTGTCAAATGTCAGTGGGCTTTCAGCTCCTGGGGCTCTGAGAGAATGTTCCTTTCTGATGACTTAGACCTAAGAGAGGAGCAGTAGCAAGAAAGGCAATTATACTCAGTCATTGTGTGACTTAATGACACAACAGAATGTGCAACTAAGTGGATGTGAATATATGTGGCTTATTAAGGCCCAGTTATAGATCTGAAGAAAGCAATAACCAAACTTTTAAACATTTATGACAATATTTAACAAGCTAATATTAAACAGACTTTTAAGGAGTTTCAAATAACTTCAATGAATAAAAAGAATTAACCAAAAAATGAAAAAGCATCCCCAAAGAAAATCAGTACAATCAATCTTTTTCTCATTTTGTAATAATTTATTTGTATTATTTCTTGAGACACCCTGAACATATGTGTTTTTTTCTGTTTGATGTATTGGAACTAATTATTGAAGGGCTCTTTCTAAATATCCTTTGAAATATTTATATGAATTACAGACTTTAAGAATATTGTTTATAAATTGACTTTTAGTTTATTCCTATTTTTTCTGTGCACAAATTCTAACTTAGAGTTTGAATGTGTTTCTGTCAGTCAGAACAAACAAAAGGTCTCAGGGTTTGCAATCCCCATCTGTGCTAGAAATCTTACATTTGGAGCACAAAGCTGTTTTTTGTTAGTTTGTTTGGTTTTGGTTTTGTTGTGTGTGTTTTTCTTTTGTTTGTTTGTTTTTTTTTTTAAGACAACAATTCACTATGGAAAACAGACAAGCAGGAACTTAACTATATATTCTTCACCGGCTTCAGATTCTTAGAAACCCTCTTGTCTTAGGCTCCCAGTTGCTGAAATTATAGCCATGAGCCACTATGCTTTGTAAGTAGAAATACTCTAGAGTCATATATTTTTAAAATATTTTGAATGTTTGAAACGCATTAACATATATTAAAATTCAGTATCTTATTAATCTGAAGTATAGAAAACAATGGCTTTAAGGTTTCATAGACTGTATTGTGTGGTCCCATCCTTTTATCCCGAGACAACCTATATTTGCTAACTGTGATAACTCTGTCCCCATTGGACAGTAGCTCCTAATTACCTGTTCTATTATTCTCCCAACAATTGCTACTAGGATTTCTGTCTTCATCATTTCAACCACACATAAGTGGAAATAGACATGATTTCTAATTTCAAAAGTGACTTTTTTCAACACAAACATATTTCTTTCTCTAAAGTGAATAAGAAATAGTTTCCTCTTAGCCAATTAAGAATGACCATGGCCTAGCATTATGGTGCGTGTTGTCCTGAATGATATGTTTTGCCCTGGATATTATTATATTGACTCTAATAGTCATACAACAACAACAGCAAAGGCATGAGTCAATGAGTCAATCTGACTGTGGGTAATTAGGGGCTGGATAATGAAATTGGAGAACGCTGCTATAGGCTTCCATATGAAGTGATGATAGGCTTGGAATTTGTCTTAATGGAAACTGGTGTTCTTCTATCCCAGTACATGCCAGAGGTGTTTATTTGAGAACCAAAAGTTTTTTAGGCCAGATACAGAGGAATGTGACGAATTTAGGTGAATTAATGACAATCAAGGTAATTTGGACTTACCATTAGTAACCTTCAACCTTTCACATGTTGCACGACTCTATAATGTCTCAGACACTCTGAGTGTTGTCTATACAGATGTGCCTTTTCCAGTGAACTTCATACCAAACATTTAACACTTAATTGATTCAAGTCCCGTCTTTTGTAGGATACATTCCTAAACCTGAGTAATTCAGTACCACAGGCAGACACTTTCGTTCTCAGGCATTCATCTGCTGACAGTTATGTTCTTTCAACCTCTGGTTACTGTGAATAAAGCTCCTCTAAGGAAGAATGGGCAAATATGATTAACTGATCACAAATGTTGTTTGTGCGTTTTAGAGGACATACCTGAAAGTGGAATTGCTATAACACATTTTGTAATATGAGAAACTGCCACCTCATTTGCATAGCCAGGCCTGTTTCCCCACTCTTACCTGAAATGCACCATGTATATCATCTGTTGGATCCGGCAACATGTGTCTCATTGTCTTTTGTTTTAACAGCAATCCGCATAACCGTATGAAGTGACAGCTGCACTCTGCATTTCCATAATGACAAATGCTATTTGGCACATTCTTAACAAATCTATTGATTGTTTATTAATCTTGTTGAAGAATTTTTGAATTTTTTGACCAATAATTTAGTGGCTAGGTGTTTTCAAATATTTCATTTTTTTATTTTATGTTTATGAGTACTTTGCTTATATGTATACACGTACAAAAGGGGCATCTCTGATACCTATTAGAGTCAGAAAACAGTGTTGGATGCCATGGAAAGGTGATTAAACACAGATATGAGCAACAATGGTAGTACTGAGAATCAGCCAAACACAGGTATTCTTCAAGATAAATAAGTAGTTTAATCACTAAGCATCTCTCTAACCTCAAAGATGCTTTTTGTTTTATAAATGTTAATAAAATAAAATTTTGCCTAAGTGATTTCCATCTTTCCTTCCTTTTTAAATTTCTTTAGATTTTTTTAATTTTTTTTTTTCTGTTTTAGTAACTTAGAAAAGATATCCCAGAAGCAGAAAGACATACATGGTATATACTCACTTATAAGTAGATACTAGACTTATAGGATAAACATACTAAAATCGGTACATCTAAAGAAGCTAACCAAGAAGGAGGACCCCGGGTAAGATGATCAGTCCTCACTCAGAAAGACAAATGGGATGGACATTGGAAGAAGGAGAAAACAGGAAACAGAACAGGAGCTTACCACAGAGGCTTTCTGAAAGATTCTACCCTTCAGGGTATCAAAGCATATGCTGAGACTCTTAACCAAACTTTGGCCAGAATGCAGAGAATCCTATGAAAGAAGGGGAAAATAGTGGCATCTCTAGAGGACAGGAGTTCCACAAGGAGAGCAACAGAACCAAAATATCTGGGTACAGTGGTCTTTTCTGAGACTGATAATCCAATCAAGCACCATTCGTAGATATAACCTAGAACCCCTGTTCAGATGTAGCCCATGGCAACTCAGTTTCTAAGTGGGTACCCTAGTAAGGGGAAAAGGGACTGTTTCTGACATGAATTCAGTGGCAGGCTCTTTGACCACCCAAACCCCTGAGTGGGGAGCAGCCTTGCCAGTCCACAGCGGAGGACAATGCAACCAGTCCTGATGAGCACTCATAAGCTAGGGTCAGATGGAAGGGGAGGAAGACCTCCCCTATCAGTGGATTTGGAGAGGGGAATGGGAAGAGATGAAGGAGGAAGCTTGCGATTGGGAGGGAATGTGGGAAGAGGTGCAGCTGGGATACAAAGTTAATAAACTATAATTAATATAAAAATAAAAAAATTAATTTAAAAATTTTATATGATTTAATATCCACTGTGACAGAAGGAATAGAGCACATAGAAGGCACAGGAAATAGAGGTCTACACATTCACACACTCAGAAATACCATTAAAACACAAAAGCTGAAACCCATAATATGCATGCAAAGCACCTAGTGCAGACCTGTGCAGACCCATGAATGCTGCCACAGTCTTTGTGAATTCATTTGTCCATTTGTCCTGCAGTGGTTAAAGAGCCTTGCTTCCTTGATGTCCTTCATCCCTTTGGGCTCTTCTACACTTTTTTTTTTAATGCCTCCTCTTTCACAGGGTTCTCTTAGTCTCAAGGAATGGGATTTGATGGACATCTTGAAGGGACTCTAGCCATGATAAGAAGGCAACCACGGCTCTGGCAGGACTTGCCCTTCTCCTACATTCCTCTACCTCACTAAGACCCTATTACATTACACTCCTAAAGCTACTCCCTAAGGTCCATCCCTTTAATTGGCTACTTACTCCTCTTGAAGCTGACTACCAAGGTCCAGCTATCAAAGTACTCCAGTCTAGCTCCCTTTAGCTTACCTAATTAACATGCCCAATTAAAATTAAACACCTTTCCTAACATGGGGTTTCCCCTTTTACCCTATGTACCACCATTTTTCTATGGGCCAGATCTGCTCCTCTCTATCCAGACATGGTCTTCACCCCCCAAACAACCCCTCTTTCCATCCTCTGACTTGTTCCTTTCCCCTTCTCTCTCATCCTCTGTCTCATGTCTGTCTTTCATCCCCAGCCCCTTTCCCTTCTGGGGCAAATAAATCTCCTCTGTGCTGAGAACTTGGGCTTGGGGGCCTTGAGCCTACTCTGAGGTTGCCTACACATCTCTTTTAGTGTTACAAGGTCTCTCACTCTCCTCATAATGGCTGGCTATTATGTTTTTGTTCCCATGCCAGGAGCATCTCTGATGATCTAAGCAAGGGGACTTATCTATGACTATACAAAAACGTTATTTTACTGCTACATTCATTTGTTTTATAGGATGGTAGTATTCGGTACTTTACTAGGTCCCTGAGCTTTTTAATATCCGGTTATTGGTCACCCACACAGTGTTAGATATGCTTTCCATCTCATAGAGTGGACCTTAAGTCAAATCATATATTGTTTGGTTATTCCCTTAAGCTTTGTACCATCATTACCATAACATACCTTATAGGCAGCACATCATTCTAATTCAAAGTGTTTGTGCCTGGAACTGGATTTTCATTTTTGTTTTTGTAGTGTATACAGTATCTTCCTGTACCAAAGACACTAGAATACAGTGGTGAATATTCTGTGTATGCACAAGCTGGGCTTTCCATGTTCAATGAGTTATGTAAATGTTGTTTTCAGTTATAGGGCCTTGCCATTTGTTTGTGAAACGAAACGTACATTCTTGGCAACAACCTGGGTGTGGGTGGGATTCACCTTCCAGAGAGATACTTGCTCAGCCGTGTTCATTGCTCTCTTCTTAGACGCAAGCTAGAAACAACCTAAATGTTTTTCCCAAGATGAATGAATACAGAAACTGTGGTAGATATATACAATGGAATATTAATGAGCCATCAACAATCCACAGGTAAATGGATTGAACTAGAATATTTTATTCTGAATGAGGTAACCCAGACCCAGAAAGACAAATATGCTATGTATTTACTTATATGTGGATATTAGCTCTTAAATCAATTACTAGCAATTTATAATCCTCAGATCTATGGATGTTAGGTATAGAGTAAGGGACTAGGAATGGATACATAGGTCACAGTAGGAAAGAGAACCTGAATAGATAGTTATGGATATACTGGGGGCAGTGTCTGGAATGGAAGTATCAATTATAAAGAAGAAGAGAAGATGGGTCAAGGAAAAGAATACTAGGAGAGAGAGAGCTAAAATTAAGGGTCATTTGAGAGGTAAAAATATTTACATATATGAAGGTTAGGTAACTGAAAACACCAAATAATGGGGAATACAGAGCCTGAACATCCCTTGTCACCAAATGAGGCTTCTAGTACCAGGAATGGGTAACATCTGCATAGATTCTTCACCCTTATATATACACCCTTATATATTCTTCACCCAATATACCCTATTGTCTTTAGTATAGAAAGGTATTCTAAATTCCAGCAAAACAAAAATCTAAATACAAAACCTTTGATCTAACATAGTCTCCTTCTATAAGATATGGCATGGTAATGGTGGCACAAATCTTGTGAGAGAAACCAACCAATATCTGATTTATTCGGATTAAGACCCACCCCAGGAGATGGAACTCATATCTGATCCTGCTTGAATGACCAAGAACCTGAGACTAAATATCTCAGGGACTGAGAAGAAAACCAAATCCTATACTACTGTTCTACTAAAGGAATGTGGTTGGGGGGGGAATACTAATGATGCCATTCTGCTGTACTCATGGATCAATATCTTTCTCAGCCTTCATGAGAGAAGCTTCCTTCTGCAGCAGATGGGAACAAATTCTGAGACTCAAAACCAGGCATTATAAGGAGAGTGAGAAGCTTTGTAACACTTATCTCCAAATGGGATATCGCCATAAAACTCCCTCTCCTCATCATGAAGAGAACTCTGAGAAAGAGGGAACAAAAAGTTTAAGAGCCAGAGAATATAGAAGATATCAAGGAACCAAGACCTTCTAACCACTACAGGGTAAATGCACAGGTGAACTCACAAAGACTGTGGCAACATGGACAGGGCCTCTATTGATGGGTCATAGAGCTGAAAGAAGTGGTGGACACTTGCCCCCCAATTCTAACCCAGACTCTATCAGCAATTGATATCCACTTGCAAGAGAAACTTTAATTTTTTCCAGGGGAATCTCACTGGGCAAGCAAACTATTCTTGAGAGTAGGATGCATTTCCATCAGTAGATGACCCACAGAAAATGAACTCAATGAAATTTTTTGGACGTTTCTTATCTCACAATGTGATCTGAGGGTGTTTTCTTTTTTTTCTTTTCAGTTCTTTCACTCTTTATGTCTCTTCCTCTCTGTCTTTCTGTCTCTGTCTGTCTCTCTCTGTCTCTTTATATCTCTCTCCCACCCAATAGGTCGTTTATGACTTCTGGTATTATGTTTTTATTTGATTCCTAATTGCATGAATGAGAGAGGTCTCTGCAACTGTGCCTGTTGCTTATGCTTTTCTTGGACTTCATTCCTTCTACTTGTTTGGTATTTTTTTTCCTAGTCTAATGTGTCTGTTTTGTTTTTATCATATTTAATTGAATTTAACTTAATTTTATTATTTTATTTTATTTTATTTTATTCTGTTTTGTCCCTATGAAGCTTGTTTGTTTTCCAATGAGAGACAGAAGGTGAGAAAAGGGAGATGGAGAGGACCAGGGAGTTTCAGAAAGAGGGAAACGGTGATCGGGAGATAATATGTAAATATAAATGTGTGTGTATGCAAATATTTTTTCAATAAAAGAGGATAAAAAGTTTTGTTCACTGTTTTGTCTACAGTTGTTGTTTTGTCTACAGTTGTTGTTTTGTCTATAATTGTTGTTTGTAAGGCAACAATTATTTGGTGAACTTGGGGATTTTTACATTAAAAGATCATTTAAAAAAGCATGTTTTGCTATTGGTGTTCCCTTCAGGAAGTGGGCTCCTGTGTCAATGAGAAGTGCTAAGGCTCTTCCCTACTTTTTCTTCTAACAGTTTAGTATGACCATTTTTATATTGAGGTCTTTGATCCACATGGATTTCAGTTTTGTGCAGGGTGATAAGTATGGATCTATTTGCATTTTTTTCTACATGTAGACATCCAGTTAGACCAGCACCATTTGTTGAATGTTATCTTTTTTCTTTTTTCCATTGTATGGTTTTGCCATCTCTGTAAAAAATCAGGTGTCCATAAGTGTGTGGGTTTATTTCTGAGTCTTCTTTTCTATTCTACTGATTCACCAGCCGGTTTCTCAGCCATTACCATGCAGGTTTTACTACTGTTGCTGTATAGTACATCTTGAGATCAGGGATGGAGATACCTCCAGAAAAATCTGTTATTGTAGAGTATTGTTTTAGCCATTCTGGGTTTCTCGTTATTCCATATGAAGTTGAGAATTTTTCTTTCAATGTCTGTAAAGAATTGTGTTGGTAATTTCATGGGAATTGCATTGAATCTATAGATTGCTTTCAGGAAAAATGGCAAATTTTCCTATAATAATTCTGCCAAGCTGTGATCATGGGAGAACATTCCATCTTCTGATATCTTTTTCTATTTCTTTCTTCAGAGATTGGAAGGTTTGTTTTGTCTTGTTTTGTTGTTTTCCTAGAAGTGTTTGGTTTGCTTGGTTAGAGTCACACCAAGTTACTTTATGTCTTTTGTGACTATTGTGAAAGTTGTTGTTTCCCTAATTTCTTTTTCAGCCCATGTGTCTTTTGGGTAGAGGAAAGCTTCAGTTTTCTTTTTTTTTTTTTTTTTTGAGTTAATTTTGTGTCCAGCCAATTTGCTGAAGGTGTTTATCAGCTGTAGGAGTTCCCTGATAGAATTTTTGGGATCACTCATTTATACTATCATATCATCTACAAATAGTGATACTTTGATTTTTTTCCTTTCGAATTTGTATCCCCTTGACCTTCTTTAATTGTCTTCTTGCTCTAGCAAGGTCTTCAAGAACGATGTTGAAGAGATATGGAGAGAGTGGGCAGCCTTGTCTTGTCCCTGATTTCATTTGATTGATTTAAGTTTCTCTCCATTTAGTTTGATGTTGGCTACAAGCTTCCTCTGTATTGCTTTTACTATGTTTAGGTAAGTGCCTTGTATCTCTGATCTGTCCAAGAATTCAAACATGAATGGGTGCTGGAATTTTTCAAATGCTTTTCAGCATCTAAGGAGATTATCATGTTTTTATTTTTTCCTTTTAGTTTGTTTATATGGTAGATCACATTGAAGGAATTCCATATGTTGAAACACCCCTGCATAACTGGGATGAATCCTACTTGGTCACATTGGATGATATCTTTGATGTTTTCTTGTATTTGGTTTGCGAGAATACCAACAGCACAGGCTCTGTAGCAATGAGTAAATGGGACCTCATTAAACTGAAAAACTTCCGTAAAGCAAAAGACACTGTCGTCAGAAAGAAATGAGAGCCTACACACTGAGAAAGTATCTTCACCAAACCCATTTCGGATAGAGGGCTAATATGTAGAATATATAAACAACTCAAGAATTTAAACAGTAACAAATCAAGTAATCCAATTTAAAAATGGGGTACAGAGCTAAACAGAGAATTCTAAATAAAGGAATATTGAATGGCAGAGAAACGCTTAAAGAAATGTTCAACATCTTAAGTCCTCAGGAAAATGCAAATCAAAACAACACTGAGATTTCACCTTACACCCATCAGAATTGATAAGAGCAAAAACTCAAGTGACAACACATGCTGGAGAGGATGTGGAGAAAGGGGAACCCTACTCCATTGCTGGTGGTAATGTAAACTTGTACAACCTCTTTGAAAATCAATCTGGCGCTTTCTCAGACAATTAGCAATAGTGCTACCTCAAGATCCAGCTATGCCACTTCTAGGCATATATCTAAAAGACGCTCAAGTACACACAAGGCTATTTGCTCAACCATTTGTAGAAGCTTTATTTGTAAAAGCCAGAAGCTGGAAACAACCCAGATGTCCCTCAACTGAGAAATGGATGCAGAAATTGTGGTACATTTACACAATGGAATACTACTCAGCAATTAAAAACAAGGCAATCATGTAATTTGCATGCCAATGGTGAGAACTAGAGAAGATTATCCTGAGTGAGGTATTCCAGAAGCAGAAAGACACACATGGTATACACTCACTTTTAAGTGGATATTAGACATGTAATATAGGATAATCAAGCTAAAATCTGTAGAGCTAAAGAAGCTAAACAAGAAGAAGTACCCTGGGTAAGATGATCAATCCTCATTCAGAAAGGCAAATGAGATGGAGGTCAGAAGAGGGAGAAAACAGGGAAGAGGAAAGGAGCCTATCACATAGGTACTCTGAAAGACTCTACCCTGCAAGGTATCAAAGCAGATGATGAGACTTGTATCCGAACTTTGGGAAGAATTCAGGGAATCTTATGAAAGAAGAGGCAAATAGAAAGACTTGGAAAGGACAGGAGCTCTACAAGGAAAGCAACAGAACCAAGAAATCTGGGTGTAGTGGTCTTTTCTGAAACTGATACTCCAAACAAGGACTGCACAGATGTAGCCCATGACAGCTCAGTGTCCAAGTGGGTTTCCTAGTAATGGGAACAGAGGCTGTCTCTGACATGAAGTCATGGGCTGGCTCTTTGATCACCTCCCCCTAAGGGGGGGTGGTGCAGCCATTCTAGGTCACAGAGGAAGACAATGCAGCCTCCTGATGAGACCTGATAGACTAGGATCAGACGGAAGGGGACTGGGGGAGGGGCATGAGTAGAGATATGGGAAAGGGAGTGGAATTGGGAGGGAAAAAGGGAGGGGGCTACAGTTGAGATACCATCTGGAGAGGACAGGAACTCCACCATGAGAGCAACAAAACCAAAAAATCTGAGCACAGGGGTCTTTCCTGAGACTGATATTTCAACAAGGATATGCATGGAGATAACCTAAGTCCCCTGCACAGATGTAGCCTAGGGCAGTTCAGTGTCCAAGTGGGTTCCATTATAATAGGAACAGGGACTGTCTCTGACATGAACTTATTGGCCTGCTCTTTAATTACCTCTCCCTGAGGGGGAAGCAGCATTACCAGGCCACAGAAGAAGACAATGCAGCCACTCCTGATGAGACCTAATAGACTAGGATCAGAAGGAAGGAAAAGAAGTCCTCCCCTATCAGTTGACTTGGGGAGGGGCATGCATGCAGAGGGTTGATGATGGGAGGGATTAGGACGGGAGGAGGGAGGGATCCACAGGGGGGATACAAAGTGAATAAAGTGTAATTAATAAAGAAAAAAATAAAAATAAATTAATTAAAAAATTAAAAAGCATGCCTTGATGTGTGAATAGTCATTTATTTAATACAGGAAAGTTCACTGTATAGCAAGTCAGCTTTTCTGATGCACACATTTAAATCTGTCCCTGACAGATGACATGCTTGAAAGCTCGTTAAACTCAGTGTTATAGACAACTATTTTCACAACTCACTCCAAGACCTAATCACAGAAATATTTCTGATCCTCTGGTCATCTCTCTGAAGGCTAAATTTCTATGTAAAAGCATTCATCTCCAAGGACACAGAATTTACTCAGAACACCCTTACACTGTCTCATTATCAACAACCTTCTCAAAGAAAAAACAAAAATTCCATTAAGACATTATTCATCAAAGTTGTTTCAAAATTGAGAATGATGAAGCATATGTGCTTTACGTGAATATGCAGATAAGAAATATTTTCATATTTTTCTAGACCTCTGTTTCAAATATCAATTCATACAACATGCATGAAGTACTTTCTACTAACTTCCCTCTTTGTTTCCCTATGTACTTCCAAATGGCTCTATTAATAATTCTTTGGAAAGCTGCTCTTTTATCTCTAAACTCACACATGACAACAGAGTTTGAGAAAATAAAAGCCTGGCTTGTGTTTTGGCCAAGTCTTAGAATTCTGTTTTTAATTATAGGAGAGTAGATGACCACATTTACTGGGGCAATGAGCTGTCCTTATGGCTGCTTCTCTTATTAGGTCCATAATGATTTCGGTTATTACCTAAAATGTCAACTATTTGACCATCTAAGGAAATCTTAAGGAATTCATGCCCCTCCACTCTTACACTCTTCTCTCTGATGGGGACGAATTGTATGCTCCACTTCTTCCAACAACTCTTCTTTCATGTTGGTTGCAGAACCAATGCATAATTCCTGGTAGTCTGCAAACCTGGCATGATCTGGTTGCATTCCATTTGCTTTCTCATTTTCTGAGCTCTGCCAAAGTCACACACACACACAAAAGCCCTGCTCCACCTTTCTAAACAGGCTCATGAACACCAGTCATCTCTTCATTAGTTCTATCAGGTTTTTAATGGGCTGCTCTAGATGCTACTTGTGTGTCACCTGAGGAGTATGAAGGTAAATCAAAGTAATGGAAATTTCACACATCTGTACTGCCACTGTGATTTATGCATTTTCTGTGATTTCACCACAATTATTTTTCCATATTTCTGTCACAAATAATACCATCTGTATATTTCTGTAACTAAAATATTTATGGTGAACTGGGTAGAGATTTAAGAATTGGAAGAAGTTGTCACAATAATTTTTTTCTGTGTCAAAGTGAACTAGTGTGTATTCATAATAGATATGGAAACAGAATGGAAAAAAAAAAACAAATAAGAATCCAATGAATTCCAAATGAACCAAGAATTTATTGGGTTTGATGAAAACAGAAGACAGGAACTGGTCAGGCAGAACAAAGATCTAAAATAGAAGTTCTGAGTTATTGCTGGGGACCAGAAATGCCAGAAGGAGCTTTCTTTTCTGTTTTTGTTTTGTTTTGGTTTTGATTTTTGTTTTTTTTGTTGTTTGTTTGTTTGTTTTGGGGGGAAACTGGAATACCCAGTTTATGTCTTCCCAATTCCTCACACTTACAAAATTCCAAGACTTTCCATGAAATGGCACTATATTTTCTGGGATCCCTCCTATTATACAAGAGCCAGTCCTTCCTTTCGCTCCTGCCTCACACTTTCCAGTTTTTTTTTATGAGATGAAAGACATCTTGAATAATCATGTTTTTGTACAAATAACTGTTTTAATTATATTTATTCTAAAAAGTACTTTGTCCATAGCTCAATAGAGAGTGAGACATCAAGTATTAAGTTGACTATGAATGAAATAATTAATTATATTGTTGCTTACATTAATAAAATCAAGTTAGGTGAGACCCAAGGAGTAGAACCAGTTATTTTCTGATGCATTAAAAAAATATTCTGCTTAAAAGACACAGAGAATCCAAATGAATTCAATCTTTTGTAAGACTCAGACTCAATTTCCTCTTCTTTTGTCTGCAGATGTATCGAAAATTAACACCCAAGTAAAGGTGTTGTGAAACAAAATAAATCCATTTAAACACATCTATCACAGCCTCATCACTTGTGAGGAATTTTCTCTAGAAACTTCAGTATACCTTAATTATTATGGCAAGAGGCTGTTATCCCCCTCTTGCCGTCATAACATTGGTAGGTTTTACTTTTACTTTCTGCTCATAGGCCAGTTCTTATTAGTATATCCGCATTTTTCTTGACTTATATTACTGCTATTAATAGTTGAAACTCATTTTCCACAAACAAATTTTTATTGCTTCTCCAAGGTTACTCTGAGCACATAAAAATTACGTTATTTCTGTTAATTGGGATGCAAATATTATTGATACTGTGTATTAAGTGGTTGCCTCCCACACGCCAGCATTCTAAATTGACATCTGAATTCCTAGAAAGTTATACATTAAGGTTGCCCAGTTTTTGACTGTACACAAAGGTAGTAGCCAAACCAGATACTCCAAAGGTTTGAAGTATGTTTGAACAGAATACTTTGGGGCCTGAGATAATGTTACATAAGTAGGAAGACCGGAATTAGGATTCCTGTATGACCTATATGAGCTCATGCACCCCCACTCACCAACATGTACCCAACCTCACACATGTACAGTAATAAATGATCATGCCTTCCCGGGGATTACAATGAATAGCTCTGAATTTGTTTGGTTTGGAAACACAAGGAAAGTAACTTCGCATTGGTCGCTTCTTACACAATGATGAAAAGTTGGTAATGATTATCTCACACAGCCTAGTGTAGAAGTGCAACTGAGCAAACTGTGAAAGGGGAACGTGAGCTCTCTTCACTCTGGGTTCCAGTCCTGAAACTCATTAGATTTCACTGCTTTTGTTTCAACAGCTGTTGATCTGCAAATAAATTCAGTGTCAATGTTTATATTAAATATTTAGACACAATGTGCATTATTTTAATCCAACCCAAGTATCCAAATTCTGCCAATTTTGCATATATTTGCTTTAAAATAGATGCAAAATATTGTAATGAAGTTTTTTTTGTTTGTTTGTTTTAATTATTTTTCAATGTTAGGATTGTCCAGACACAAAAGGCAAGAGTCTTCTATGTGCCAGTGGATGGTTTGAAAGTGGATGTTTTTGTTTTAGAAATGAAATATTTTCTCAGGCATTAAATCACTAGCCAAAATATTCCTTGCAGTGAGTTAATGACAGGAGAGGGTGTTTACAGTTTTTACTAAGTAGTGTGTACTCAGGTGAATTTTGTGCTTCCTTTTTTTTTATTGTTTTCCTCAAAAGTATGTAATACATTTTCTCTATTTTGGTGACATTATTAATGTTGTGTGTGTGTGTGTGTGTGTGTGTGTGTGTGATTCACTGATCCAAAAAAGACACAGGACAAAAGTCTTCATTCTTGTTCAGCACATTATTTTTTTCTCTTTATAGTCCTGCTATAATACTAAATATTCATAATCATTTTCAGAAAGAACAAAAAATATCATAGTATTTGTTATATAAGGCAAATAAGTCCAAATTCTGTGTGTACTCTCCATTGTGTGGTATGTAGGCTTGGGTATTAACGAAATTACAGAAATATAGTATTTCTGAAGTCTGCTTCATCTCCAATGGTGTGGGGTTGGGAGGGAGGAAGAAAGGGAAGTAGATCTGCCAAAGGCTTGTTATAAGGTTTTTTGTTTTTTTTTTTTCAATGCAGTTTATTCAGGAACCTTGAACAATCCTCGGACCCTGGGGAAAGCCAGCCCACAGCTTAAATAGCCTCTGGGTAGCCAACCCCAGCATGCAACGTGGGCAATGCAGATAGGTCCACATACATGGAAGCAAGCCAGATCCTCAGCCTTAGCCAAATGTGGAATTGTTCGTGACAGAGAGCACTCACCATCGGGAAGGTGGAAGACGGAAACCAGCTCCATCTTTAAGGCATAGCATTCCGCAGCTCTCTACAGTTCCCCCTTTTTGTTTTAGAGGCATCAGGCAAGAGTAGAGGTCTGATCTCTGATATTAGAAATAAATTGGGACTTTGTACCGATGTTCATTTAGGTGTCATCCACCCAAAGAGCATCAGACCCGTCCGATACCTTTTTCTCAGAGGCGGGACCTGGGGCATCAACCCGCATGCAATCAGACATGCTCTTCTCTGGGTCGAAAGCTGCTGACCCTGAGTGCAGTGCTTAGCCTCGCATCCTGAGCGTATCATTTTAGCTTTTTATGGTATCCAACCATGCTTGGGGAGAATGTCCTGCTTCAATGGCTGTAAAGGCCTGAATGATCATGGCTGCATCACACTGTTGTGAGACTCTAATCTTGCATATATACCACAGGCAAACCAAGGAGACCAACACCAGAAGGCCTGCTAACGCTCCCATGCCCGCCCATTCCTTCAGATGATTCATGGCTACAGCAATCCATGTTGATAATCCTGTGGCTAGTCCTGCGTCCACTCTAGTAGAATTTACTGTGACAATGGCCACTCTCAGCTGCTCCATCGTAGTATCGAATTCTCCAGTCCAATTACCTAAAATAGAGCTCGACAATTGTTTAGACAGATTTGCAGCACAGGAAAATTCTCATGTTGTATGCTAGTGACACAAAGTCCAGCATACTGTCATTGACAGCCAGGTTGAGCGATTTGCCATAGGGTATCAATTTGCTCCTGCAAGAGGTCAATCCTCTGATTGACCACCATCAAGCTTCCTTTTAGTTGAACATTAATTCCTTTATGTACAACTAAAGCATGAGCTACATTGGCTAAATGATTATTCAGGGTCTGAGCAGTCTGCCTAGTATGACTCATGGCTAATGCCCTGGTGGTAGCTCCAACAGCCGCCAATGAGATGGTAGTAACAATGGTGGCTGTAGTTCCAAGATCCCTTTTCTGTCTGAAGAGAGTCATAGCGTGAGGGGCATCAATGGGCACAGGCACCCAGTGAGGCATGCGAGTAACTAGGGCATACCTAAATTTACTAGCATTCCAGCATTGGGCAAAAAAGCAAGTATCATTACCACAATTACTTGGCTCTATCTGGCTAATAATGAATAAAAATGGGGGATATAGACAAACAGGTGTGGGCTTATAGGAAATATTATGAGAAGCCTTAACCCGTCGTTGGAACATCCTGCGTCAGTTCTAGAACTAGCAGTGGTGGTGTCCGAGGTCTGAGTAGGTTCAGGAGACCATTGCCCCCAGGGGCGAGACATGCTCCATGCCAATTGACTAACTCCATATTTTCCTCCAATTTTGAAAGTCATTTAAGGTTCTTAAATTATTTTTTCCTTTTTTTTAAATTTTTCATCAATTACACTTTATTCATTCTGCATCCCCCCATAAGCCCCTCCCTCCTCCCCTCCCAATCCCACCCTCCCTCCTCCCTCTGCTTGCATGCCACTCCCCAAGACCACTAATAGGGGAGGTTCTTCTCTCCTTTCTGATCTTAATCTGTCAGTTCACATCAAAAGTGGCTGTATTGTCCTCTACTATGGCCTGGTAAGGCTGGTCCCCCCCAGAGGGAGGTGATCAAAGAGCAGGCCAATCAGATTATGTCAGAGGCAGTCCCTCTTCACATTACTATGTAACCCAATTGGACTCTGAACTGTCCTGGGCTACATCTGTGCAGGGGTTCTGGGTTATCTCCATGAATAGTCCTTGGTTGGAGTATGAGTCTCTTGGAAGTTCCCTGTGTTCAAATTTTCTTGTTCTGTTGCTCTCCTTGTAGAGACCCTGTCCTCTCCAGCTCTTACTATTTCCCAGTTCTTACCTAAAATTCCATTCACCTGCCCAACAGTTGCCCATCCGGCTCAGCATCTGCTTTGATAGTCTGAAGGGCAGAGGCTTTCAGAGGCCCTCTGTGGTAGGTTCCTAGGTTGTTTCCTGTTTTCTTCTTCTTCTGATGTCCATCCTCTTTGCCTTTCCGGATCGACAAACCCTTAGCCAGGCTAACTAAAAGGCAGAGAGACACCACCCAAATCAACAAAATCAGAAATGAAAAGGGGGATATAACTACAGACACTGAGGAAATCCAAACAATCATTAGGACTAACTTCAAAAGTCTATATGCCACAAAATTTGAAAATCTAAATGAAATGGACAATTTTCTTGATCGATTTGACTTACCAAAGCTGAACCAGGACCAGGTAAATCAACTAAATAGACATATATTCCCCAAAGAAATAGAAGCAGTCATCAAAAGTCTCCCATCCAAAAAAAAAGCCCAGGACCAGATGGCTTCAGCGCAGAATTCTACCAGACCTTCAAAGAAGAGCTAACACCAATTCTCTTCAAACTATTCCACAAAATAGAAACAGAAGGAATATTACCAAATTCATTCTATGAAGCCACAGTCACCTTGGTACCTAAACCTCACAAAGACTCAACAAAGAAAGAGAATTTCCGGCCAATCTCCCTTATGAACATTGATGCAAAAATACTTAATAAAATACTTGCAAACCGAATCCAAGAACACATCAAAGATATTATTCACTATGACCAAGTAGGCTTCATCCCAGGTATGCAGGGGTGGTTCAATATATGGAAATCCATCAATGTGATCCACCATATTAACAAACTGAAAGAAAAAAACCACATGATAATCTCCCTAGATGCTGAAAAAGCATTTGACAAAATCCAACATCCATTCATGTTCAAAGTATTGGAGAGATCAGGGACACAAGGCACATATCTAAACATAGTAAAGGTGATATACAGCAAGCCTATAGCCAACATCAAACTGAATGGAGAGAAACTTAAAGCAATCCCACTGAAATCAGGGACAAGACAAGGCTGCCCACTCTCTCCATATCTCTTCAACATAGCGCTGGAAGTCCTTGCTAGAGCAATAAGACAGTTGAAGGAGATCAAGGGGATACAAATTGGAAAGGAAGAAGTCAAATTATCACTATTTGCAGATGATATGATAGTATACGTGAGTGACCCCAAAAACTCTACCAGGGAACTTCTACAGCTGATAAACACCTTCAGCAAAGTGGCAGGATACAAAATTAACTCAAAAAAATCAGTAGCCCTCCTGTATACAAAAGACAAAAGGGCTGAGAAAGAAATTAAGGAAACAACACCCTTCACAATAGCCACAAATGACATAAGGTACCTCGGAGTAGCCCTAACCAAGGAAGTCAAAGACTTGTATGAAAAAAATTTCAAATCTCTGAAGAAAGAATTAGAAGAAGTTATGAGAAGATGGAAAGATCTCCCATGCTCATGGTTTGGTAGGATTAACATAGTAAAAATGGCCATCTTACCAAAAGCAATCTACAGATTCAATGCAATGCCCATCAAATTACCAACACAATTCTTTACAGACCTGGAAAGAAAAATTCTCAACTTCATCTGGAATAACAAGAAACCGAGAATTGCTAAAACAATCCTCTACAATAAAAGATCTTCTGGAGGTATCTCCATCCCTGATCTTAAGTTGTCCTATACAGCAACAGTTTTAAAAACTGCATGGTACTGGCATAGAAACAGAATGGTGGATCAATGGAACCGAACAGAGGACCCAGAAATAAACCCACACACTTATGGACACCTGATCTTTGACAAAGACGCCAAAACCATACAATGGAAAAAAGATAGCATCTTCAACAAATGGTGCTGGTCTAACTGGATGTCTACATGTAGAAAAATGAAAACAGATCCATACTTGTCACCCTGCACAAAACTGAAGTCCAAGTGGATCAAAGACCTCAACATAAAACCAGACACATTAAATCGACTTGAAAAAAAAAGTGGGAAATACCCTAGAACTCATTGGTACAGGGGAAAACTTCCTGAACAGAACACCAACAGCACAGGCTCTAAGAGCAACAACCAATAAATGGGACCTCATGAAACTGAAAAGCTTCTGTAAAGCAAAGGACACCGTCATCAAAACAAAGCGACCACCTACAGATTGGGAAAGAATCTTCACCAACCCTTTATCTGACAGAGGACTCATATCCAGTATATATAAATAACTAAAGAAGCTGAAAAGCAGCAAACCAAGTAATCCACTTAAAAAATGGGGAACAGAGCTAAACAGAGAATTCTCTGTAGAGGAATACCAAATGGCAGAGAAGCACTTAAAGAAATGCTCAACCTCACTAGCCATTAGGGAAATGCAAATCAAAACAACCCTGAGATTTCACCTTACACCCATGAGAATGGCCAAGATCAAAAACTCAAGTGACAACACATGCTGGAGAGGTTGTGGAGAAAGGGGAACCCTTCTCCATTGCTGGTGGGAATGTAAACTTGTACAACCACTCTGGAAATCAATCTGGCGCTTTCTCAGACAACTAGGAATAGCGCTTCCTCAAGATCCAGCCATACCACTACTGGGCATATATCCAAAAGAGGCTCAAGTACACAAAAAGGACATTTGCTCAACCATGTTTGTAGCAGCTTTATTTGTAATAGCCAGAAGCTGGAAACAACCCAGATGCCCCTCAACTGAAGAATGGATGCAGAAATTGTGGTACATCTACACAATGGAATATTACTCAGCCATGAAAAATAAGGAAATCATGAAATTTGCAGGTAAATGTTGGGATCTGGAAAGGATCATCCTGAGTGAGTTGTCCCAGAAGCAAAAGACACATATGGTATATACTCACTCATATAGACATACAACATAGGACAAACCCACTAAAACTTGTTATGAGGTTTTAATGAGGCAATATAAGTTATAACACCAGCATCTAGCATCTGAAGAGATGTTTCTGTGGTTGGTAGCACTGGGTATTCTTCCAGATAAGAAGGTTTTGATTCCTATCATACAGATGGTTCTACACATCTGTTTGTAACTGTAGTTTCAACTGATCTGCATCCCTGTAGTAGCTCTGTAGGTGTTGCATGATGTGGTTTACATATACACAGGTAAAGCACCTCTGAACACATAAAATAGAATATTAATTAAAAATTAAACTATGAGCATCTGTCATATCATAGAGCTCTTGTCACAGGACAGGTTTGCTTATGGCAAAGAATTAGTACACTAACAACAAGCCATCCTTCAAAAAACAAAGCAATCTGTATCCTCCTCATTAAGGAAAACATAGATGATGGTTCACTTTTCATTTTGTTACTTTCTAGTACACCCACGGGGAAAGGACTAGTTCAGGAATCATGTGATCATTTTGGAAGGTCTTCCAATGGAAGGTGTGATACAGTAGCCAGTTTTGATACAAATGTGAGTCTGTTTGTTTCTATTTGCTGATGTTGCACTTTGACAGCAAGAAGCAGATTGTGTGGTGAGGAGAGGACTGCTTCTCTGGGCTCTTGGCTTGTCTCCTCATATCTCTGGTTTTGCTTGGTATTCTTCTGGGACAGGGCTTCATTTGACCGTGTGTTATGGTGTCTACAAGTGATTTTTATTATGTATACCACAAAGATATCACAAGAAAAATGAATGACGTTACAGACAATTCTTCAAAAAACATTTCCATGGTATTAATTACATAAAAGATATTTAAAACTATTATTAACATTTGTCTTTCTTTTTACAGTTTTTTAGAAGTTGCATGAAATAGGTGAAATTGGTTTAATACAGGACAAATAATCAGAACTTAGGGTTTTGATCTTATTGTTGAGTTAATAGTATCTCCAAACTGCCACTTGGGAGGTACTCTACATTCTTCACCTGAGAAGAACAATGTGGTAGGTGGAATAGAGAATAATGACAGGGATGCCTGGTGATTCATGTTATTCTTCATGGGTTTGCAGAACATGTATAAAGTACATTGTATCATTTGATTACAGTTTTATTTCACTGTGTCAACAGTGTGCACTGGGTTCATTTGCCCAGTAGGAGAGGTAAAAAAGTTTGCAGTCCTTGTCTGTTTGGCTCAAGGATAACTTTCTCTTTTTCTACCACAAAATATTTTTGAAATAAACTGATAGTTTTTACAAAACTACCACAGAAAATAGTAAATTTGAATTCGTTTATAAACATAAATCAGTAAATCAGCCATCAAGACAGTATACAGCAAAAATGCAGATAACTAGTTAAGAGTGAGGTGGTTCTGAGGTGAATTTTGAATGTAGCAAACAAGCAAGTGGAGAGAGAACATAGAGAGAAACAGACAATATGAGAAGAACTTTCATGAAGGAAATATGGAGAACAGTGCTTAACTAAACGAGTGAAAACAAAAAATAGACAAAGCAGAATAGTGAACAGGGAAGGAAGACAAAGAGATGACAATATGATGAGAAAGAAGGGAGAGAGATATGGAGAAAGCAATGAATGAGATAATAAAGCCTGAAAATCAGGTAGACAGAAGGCGAATATAAAATGTCAATAGGGTTTAAGAATTGAAAACAAGAATATAGAGAAAAAGTAGATGGGAGGTGGGCTTCAGCACTAGAACAGCCCCAAAATGCTAAGTCATATTCAGTGTTTGGACATTCTGTAACCATGTGAAACACTGGTAATAGTCAATATGGCAGTGCTGTGACAGGATGTGTGAACTGAGGCTTCACAAAGAAATGGTAATGACTTAACATTTGAGGTGTAACATATGCCAGTGAGAGGATGACGCAGGAAGGGAATAGCAGGAAGAAAGGCCAAATACAGGACTGTTATACAAAGAGAGGCAAACCACAAAATTACAAAGCAGAAGTAGTGCAGATTGCAACAAGGCCACTAACACAGACTCCAGAAAAAACTCACAACATAAATCAACTGAGAAGTCCTGGAAAAAAATTATTATATGTAGGAGAGGAAAACAGTTATATTCATTATAGATAGACATATTTGGAGGCATTTAAACAGAGGCACGAGTGAGAACATTGAGTGATCTACAGGTCACGAGAGACAGAAACCTTGGGGCACAGACTCCAGAAGAGAGTTGGGAGGGGGAGGTTCTAAAGGTTTGTGATAATAATGAGAAGTTCAGTGTCATCCATCAGTCATCAGGTAAAGCAAATCAAAACCACGGCGAGTACCACTTCACAGATACTAGGGTGGCTGTAATTGAAAACAATGAAATAAAATGGTAAATGTTAAGAAGATTGAGAGATAAGAGGACATTTGTACACCATTGGTAAGGGAAATGAAAAGACTTCACTTTTACCAGTTCCTCAAAAAGCTAAACATATAATTATGAGATTATGCATTGCCACAGATAAATGCATACAAAAAACAATTGAAAGCAGATTTTTGATATTATGTGTGTTCATATTGTCAGCATTAGTTGTAATTGTGAAACGTTGGACCAAGTCAATATTCCTGGGAAGAATCACAAATAACCAAATTTTAATATTTGGCCATGAAAGGAAACATTGTACTCATATATCTTAAAATACAACTTTATCTCAAACTTACTATGCTCCAGGAAAGAAGTCAGACAAAAAATGTAGTGCAAAGTGTCATCATATTGAAAGGAAATATACAGAACACTTAAACCCATACGGACAGAAAGAAAATTGGTTTTTATTAGGAGCTGTGAAAATGGGAAGAAAGAGGAAGCAACTGTCACTAACCGCCTCTCCGAGTGATTGAAGTCTTTTGAACTGGACAGAAGAAATGATTACATAACACTGAAAATAAAACAGGTGAAACTAAATAAATAATATACAAAACATTGACCATTACAAAATAATTCAATTAATCTTAACTGAATTTCATCTTTAAATAAAAAAAGAAAATGCATTATATTAGGTTTAAAGTACTAAGGGGATCTGAAAGGGAGAAATTATTTTTAAAAAGTGAGGAAAGAAGGAAGATGGGAGAGACAGAAGGAAGCAAGAAGGAAGGAATGAAAGACAAAGAATGAAGACAAACTGCAAGTGTTTTAGCAAAGAAAGGAATGACAGCCAACAGAAGAGAGAAAGGATTAAACTAGTCAAAGAGAATGGCTTAAGAAATTGGCATCAATAAAAATGAAATATAAATAAGGAAGAAGCCTAAAGTGTTACTCAGGAAGTGAGAAGATGGGACCCATTTATTCAAAGGGCAAACCCATCTCCACTTGTTGCCAGCTAAGAAGAGCATTTAGCCAAAAGAATGATTGCTGGAAGCACAGCACTTTGGGGAAAAGACAATAGTTCCTGTGTACACAGGCTTGAATTTCCCAAAGTTAGGTTTGACAAGAAGTCTGAGTTTGAAATGTATATTTGGTACTTATCACTTTATGGCTAGCTGTTTAAATCTTGGCATCATAAGAGATGCCCTTTCCACACAATTTCATAAAGAGCTACTCAGCTCCACATTTTTTTTTTCTGATGAGATGTCAAGCCTTATAATTATTTTCAGGCTGAAAAGTTTTAGAGAAAATTTAAAAGGAAATCCAGAAGGATTTCCTTAGGGAGGGGATGTCATATAAAGCATCTCTGCTGAGAGCTGGGTTTCACAGAGGTAGGATGCAGCAGAGCCAATTACCCAAAGATTTGTGAGCAAAGTGGTCTGACTGATACAGAGAAAATATAAACCAGTCACAAAATACTGTTTTCTCATCTGACTCTTTAGTGAGCATGTGTGTGTGTGTGTGTGTGCTGTTCTCGTAGACACAATTATTTTAAGGCTAGGTAAGATCTGTTAATTGAATAATACTAGATTTTGCCATGGAGCTGACATTCTGGCAAGAACATCTGTGACACTTGAGTGACAAAAGCAGCTGACAGGTGGAAATTGCCAAGGCAACATGGAAGGGTTTTATCATTCTTCTTGGCCAAATTCTTTCCAAAAATTTGCCATGAAGAAAGCAATAAGAAGAGGTAACATTGGCTGAAAACCTTTCTGAGTCTCTTTCTCTTCATGTGCATCAGGGGTGTGTTGAGTAAATTAAAACCTATTCTAAAACTTGCATTGAATGAGGAATTGCTGAGGAGAAGTGTATACAATATAAATTCTCAGCCCCATGTGGATATACTGCACTAAGCAAGCAGTTTGAGGCTGAATCTATTACAGTGAGAAATACCTGAAGTTTGAAGTGTGCAGCACTGCTCCTCAGTAATCCTATTTGTAAACCATTTTATTTAATTTTTTTGACAAAATCATCTTCATTAGGCATTAACATTTTTGGACAAGTCCAATTGCACACATACTTGTGTTGATTTCATCTTAAAATGTAATACATTTTCAATGTCTTTTTCTTTTGTGCTTGACCTTTTAATTATTTTTTAATGTAATTTTATTTATAAATTTATTTATTATAATTTATTCACTTTGTATCTCCACTGCAGCCCCCTCATTTGTCTCCTCATAGTCCCACCCAACGTCCCTCCCATAGGAGGAGTACTATGCTCTTTTCCTAGTCCTCTGATAGGGAAGGACCTCTTCCCCATTTATCTGACCCTAACTTATCAGGTCTCTTCAAAGCTGGTGGTATCATCTTCTTCTGCGGCCTGGCAAGGCCGCACCCATCCCAGGAATAGGTGATCAAAAGAGTTGGCCATCATGAAATTTGCAGGCAGATAGTGGGAACTAGAAAAAGATCATCCTGAGTGAGGTGACCCCAAAGCAGAAAGACACATAGGATATATACTCACTTATAAGTGGATATAAGTCATATAATATAGGATAAGCATTCTAAAATATATAGTCCTATACATTCTAAAATGTATAGCTAAACAACAAGGAGGACCCTAGGGAAGAGGCTTAATACTCATTTAGAAGGGCAAACATGATAGACATTGGAATTAAGAGAAGACAAGGAACAGGACAGAGCCTTCCACAGAGGACCTCTGAAAGACTCTACCCACCAGAGTATCGAAGGGAATAGCCAAACTTTGGGCAGAGTACTGGAATTCTTATGGAAGAAGAGGGAGATTGATCTGGAGGAGACAGGAACTCCACAAAGAGAACAATAGAGCCAAAAATCCCTGGGCCCAGGGGGCCAGCAGAGACCAATACTCCAACCAAGGACCACACATGGAGAGGACCTAGAACCCCTGTTCAAAGGAAGCCCATTGGCTTCTCAGTTTCCAAATGGGTCCCTAGTAAGGGGTATAGGGTCCTTCTCTGATGTGAATTTGATGTCTTTTTTAAATTATTTTTTATATTAATTGCAGTTTATTCACTTTGTATCCCAGCCGTAACCCCCTCACTCATCCCCTCTCAATCCCAAACTTCTTCCCTCATCTTCTCCTATGCCCCTTTCCAAGTCCAAGAATAGGGGAGGTCCTCCTCCCCTTTCATTTGATTCAATGTCTTTTTAATCAGAGAATAAAACCTATAAAAGATTTAGGAAGTTAAAAAAGAGATCAGTTTATGGATTTTAAGATTTTTTATAGCAAGGCTTATTTGAATGGTGTCCTATTAAACCACCATATACTTTGATTAAAGATTAATGCAGATGATCCAAGGCAAGAGATGGTTACTTATAATCCAGTAGAACATCAAATTCAATCAACGCTGGACAGAGCATAGATATATTGTGATTGTAAGTAACAAACAATAGTAATAATTCATACAATAAATAAACAGTAGGTAAGATGAATAGTTGATAAACAAAAGAAAGAATAGCATAAATAAAATTCTTTAGGGGTATGAATGACTTTATGGTGTTGAGATATGGTGAAACAATGGTTGGATTTAGGAGAACTGATTGTAATGTGTTTACAGAAGTCAGTATTCACATTATGTGATATGTAGAATTTATGTTTGTGAAGAAATGTGTCTATAAGAACAGCATGTTCAGCAATCAAATAAACTTTTACTTAGCATAGGGTATATAAATTTTTTTTTAAGTAGTAAGTTGCAGACTCAGCTTGAAAGAGATAGCTGACTGTTGAATAGACTAAAAGTTACTCATTGCCATGTACAAGGAGTAAATACCAAACCCTATCTTTGTGTGCATATCTTCATGCTGTCTGATGATTCACTTGGAATGGATGATGACACCAGAGTAATGAAGGAAAATTATATCTAGCAATATTTTAGAGTATTTTTGTGACAAGAACTGTTCTGAATTCTGTAAGCATATTATTTTCTAGCTTGATGCTCAAAATGATACTGTAAGAAATGTGTTATAATTGCTTCTTTTTTTTTTCTCTACAGAAATAGGGTATAAAGGGGCTATGATGTCTGCCCAGGGTCACACAGTTAGTGGCAGAAGCAAAAATAGTCTACATTTATTTATTTCTGGTAAATTCTTTGTTCTTGCTTAGAGAATCACTAAATGCTGCCTTCTAGTAAGCATTAGCACTAAAGAGCAGGATGCAGATGCTAAATCTGTTTATCATTTTAAAACATCTCATCAAATCAAGGGGGAAAGCAAAAAAGCAGGACTGAAAAAAGAGCAAGCTAATTAATAGTTTCCTCAGTACAGACAAAGGCAGGACCATTAGAGTCTTCCACTTGCTCTCAGAATCACAGTGCCCATCCGAATGTTCCATCTATCATTTCACAGCATGAAAACAATCAAATTATAGTCTTTGAAAGGAAGGTAAATCCAGCTTGGAGATTGATGTTTTTTAAATGAGCAGAATTTGCTGAGCTAGCCCAGAAAAAAGAATAAAACAGCAACATCAAAAAAAGAAAAAAATAAATAAATTCAAGAATTAGAGCACTAGAGAACTGTAGCATCTACTCAAGGGTAGCATCTTTAGAAGAATAGTTCCTTAAACTAAAGTTGCGCTGTTCAGCTCCAACACTCAGAAACTGTGTACATTTTATGGAACTCACTAAGCCTCTATCTAGTCATCTTGGCTAAGAGGTAATAGCACAAGCTGAATAACATGCTATCTTTGCAGATTTGCTTCCTGTTAGAGTACAGATCTTAACAGATACTGCCACCTTCAAAGACAACACCTTGCAGCCTTTCAGACATCGGGCTCTGACGTAGTCTACCTGAGTCTCTCCTCTTCACATAAAGAGCAGATTAGTAACACCCAGACATGCCTCTCATTCCTCCTCCCTGATCAGCTGGGACAAGTCCAGTTTCCTCATCTCCTAGCCCAAGAAAAACTTTGGATTTGTGTCTAGTGCATTCCGGCCAGATCCCTTGCATGCAGGCAAGGTCAAATGTTATACAATATGCCCACTGAGGAAACCAATAAAAACCAGAAATTTACTTCATCTCCTGAAATTGAAACAAACTTTGCCCTTTCTTTATCCATATGGACTTCATTTATTTATAATAAACTACATACAATAATAATGGTTATGAAACAAACAGGAAAGCCATATAAACATTTCTTTAGGGCCCCATCATGGCTGGCTCTGCAAAGAGAATAAAGATTTTCGTAATAAAGTACTGATGGCACTTTGAGATGGTTCCATTCCACTGAACCTAAAATATGTTCTTTTCATTCAAAATACTCAGAGATTGGTCACATTGTTTGACACCTTGGTACCACAAGAAAGGAAAATAGGGAAAAAAAATTCGTCACAATGCATGTTTCATGGCGCTTTCTGTTACCCAAAATATGAAGTCATGAAGCATAAAGTTCTAGCCTTTTAAGAAATGTACAGTGCATGCAGAGGGTGGAGGAAGGGAGGGATTGGGATGGGAGGAGGGGGGAAGCACAGGGAGGATACAAAGTGAGTAAAGTATAATTAATAAAGAATTTTTAAAAATGTACAGTGTTCTTAGCTACAGGCATAGCGTTATATAGCAGACACCTAGACCTCACCTCTTCTATTCTATTTTTTTATTTAATTAATGTATTATTCTTTCATGTATTATATAGAGACCCCAGTTTTCCCTCTCTCTCATTCAAGTTTCTCCACGCCATCTTGCCTCTCCCCCAGATCTATTTATCTTCCATTTTTCTTCACAGAAGTGCAGTCTTCCCACGGATATCAAACAAATATGGTTCAACAAGTTATATAACATTATGTTACAGTAAGACTAGGTAAATACCATCATAGAAAGCTGGGCAATGCAACCCAGTGGGAGGAAATGGGTCTCAAGAGCAGGCGAAAGAGTCAGAGACAGCCCCTGCTACCACTATTTAGAGATCCACACAAACAACACAAAACTATACGAACATAACCTGTATGCAAAAGATCTAGCTCAGACCTATACTAGCTCTAATATTATCATTTTAGTCTCTGTGACCCCTTATGAGTTTTGGATAGTTGATTCTGTGGATATTTGTGTGGTGTCCTTAACCCTGTTTGTTACTATTCCTATCTCTTCCTCCTCTTCAGGATTTCTGAACTCTTTCTAATGTTTGGTCTTGGATCTCTGCATCTGCTCTTTAGTTGCAGGATGAAGCCTCTCTGATGAATATTATGCTAAGTTCCAGTCTGCAGATCTATAATTACAGCAGAATATCATTAGGAATCATTTCAATGACCTTTCTTTTTCTTTTGCCTGCCATGATTTGCTCTATCCCAAGTTTCCAGGCTCTCTAGTCTCTGCTTCCAGGCCTTCCAGGCAGGGTCAGCATAGGTTCTTTTTTCTAGAGTGGGTAGGGTCTCAAGTAGGACCAGTCATTGGTTAACCATTCCCACAAGTTCTGTGCCTCTTTTACCCTAGCATATCTTGTGAGCAGGAGAAATTATAGGTTGAAGGTTGATGGCTGGGTTATTATCCCAGTCCCTTTGTTGATAGCCTTGCTTGGTTAGAGAAGATGACAGGTCATGCTCCATGCTTAATAGGAGTTTTGAAGTTTTGACACTAACAAAGACAGCTCTGTCTCCTTTTCATTGTACCCTTCTCAACACCCATTCTCTTCTATGAGTTTGACTTTTTTAGACACCTAAAATAGGTAGCTTATTTCATTTAGAAATGTATTCTCAAGACTCATCCATGTTACTAAAGGTGGTAGAATTTCTTCTTTTCTGGGAGAGGAATGGAGGTGATAAAAAGTCCCATTCACTTAACCTCTGAGCCATCTCTCCAGTCCCAGGCCTCTACTCTTGCCTGATGCATCTAAAACAAAAAGGGGGAACTGTAGAGAGCTGCGGAATGCTATGCCTTAAAGATGGAGCTGGTTTCTGCCTTCCACCTTCCCGATGGTGAGTGCTCTCTGTCACGAACAACTCCACATTTGGCTAAGGCCGAGGATCTGGCTTGCTTCCATGTATGTGGACCTATCTGCATTGCCCACGTGGCATGCCTGGGTTGGCTACCCAGAGGCTATTTAAGCTGTGGGCTGGCTTTCCCCAGAGTCTGAGGATTGTTCAAGGTTCCTGAATAAACTGCATTGAAAAAAATAAAATAAAATAAAATGTAACTGATAAGAAAAAAATAAAATAAAAAGAAAAAAAAGTCCCATTCAGTAACAATTTCTAGAGAAAAGAGACAACAGCTTGTACAATATGCAGAGAGGTTCAGGGATGTAGCAATCATCAAAGGTAGAATAAAAATTCAGTAATAGACTTGCATTTATGTAACAATTCACATGCATTCCTTCTGTAATTTCCATAAACTTGTTGGTTCATCAAGTTGGACTTTGGTGCAGTTGTTCTTTGATTTATGTAAGTGCTCTCCTTGGTGTTACCAGACAAGAGTTGATTTCTCCCAGAGAAACATCCAGAAGAAATTTGTTAGGGAAATATTTATCATTGAGGTGCACCCCAAGGTTTTTTGTTTGTTCGTTTGTTTGTTTGTTTTGGGTTTTTTTTTTTTTGCTTGTTTTTAATTAGGAAAGTCACTGTTATCAATAAAATGGGAAAGAACAAACTTCTCAGAAATAATACAAAGAGGAAAGAGAATTGATACATGACTGATAAACTGTGTAGTATCCATTATATGTCCATTAGGAAAAATATACCTTTCACAACTCCTTTAAAACCTCAAAGTGGTTGAAAGAAAACCTACTCAGATGATATATCCAATATAAAATAGAGAATACAGTAGAACTATTGAAAAAACTGGTGACTATAACCACAGAAAATCTGTGTTTTCTGACTCTCATTGAAAACATTTCCAGGCATAGTATGAATTAATACAATTTATACTTAGAAATGCTCAATATTACAATTAAGATATCAACTTAAGTCAAATAGTCTTTTCAATTTCAGTTGAAAGAGAATTGAGCTGCCATGTCACATTCTGATAGAAATTCAATTCCCTGACCAACTCTCTCCATTGACGGTCTTGATTGAACTTTTCTTTTATATATTTGCCCATTTCTTTCTTCCACTGAATTAGAAAAAAAAATACCTTTCTTTTGATTCTTTACACTTTAAACAGTGCATTAACCTAAAGAATGCCATTCAGCATGTTCTGTCAGGTACCTGATATTAGGCTTTGAGTAAGTAAAGACTTTTTTTTTCTTTTTGAGGTTCCTTGCTGAAGTATAATACTAAAACATGGAAACCTAAAATGGTTCATGTTTCGAATGAAATGGTGGTGTCCTGGAACATTTTGACTGCCCATCAATGTCTGCTAGCTCAAACCTTCTGACAAGCTAACTATATTTCATCTCAGATTCTTCTTTTCTATCTTGGCTACACCAAGCACAGAAATCTTGAATGTGCTTATTTTATCATATAAAAATTTCTTTTTCTAACATTTTTTTGATATTTTTATAGCACAGATTCTTGATTTTCAGTCATAGGTGATTATAGCAGAAAACACAATTTTCAAGGATTAAATATATCATATCTGCCAAACCTAATCTTTCTATAATTTTAAATACTGTTATTTACACATAGATGCACTGAACCATGATAGCTTAGTATGAGACACAAGGATACATGGACTTCAGAATTTTCACTGAAGGAAAGCCAATTGGTGTGACCAGGAGAACTAGAGATAATATGTGCAAGGCTCCATGTCAGCCTGAGGCTGGAAGCCATCAGGAGCCATAAACTTTGATGTCTCACGTTACATGTGTCAGATGATGTGTCCCATGAATAAACAATGTTAATTAGGAGTCACAGTAAATTCATTTAAAACAACAACCCTTTTTCTGACTATTTAATAAATAAAACAAAAACAAATATTCCAAATTCTTAGAGGGATCTTTAAGATCTACACCTTGACTAGATTTAAAAATAACTCTTAAGATGTCCACTCATGATGTTTTTATATGACCACATGATGTTTTCTTTTTACATAACTATAAGCTGGATACGGAGCCTGACTCAGAATACATTATATTTGGGAGAGCGCATACACAACTGAAGATAAGACAGACCTATTTTGTGCTCCTATACTATGGCTATCAGTTATTAAACCTCTTAACTACAAGGAATCCAATCTTACGCTATTTGCAGGAGCATATTACTGTGAAAGTTCATACTTCAAACGTTGTGCTCTAATAATAAATAAAGATTATTTTCTGTCTTTAGTTTTTCAGATTAAGAAGTCTGAATATGTAGAGAATTCCAGACACAAAGTGACAAGAGTATCCCAGGTAGTAAAACCAAAATATTATAAAAATATTACAAAACATAAGCTTGTAAGGAGAAAATAAATTTTGAGTATGCTATTGAATTTTACTATGATAGAATTAGCTGGGTGCTGTGGCATATGCTTGTGATCCCAGCACTCAGGGAGGCAGAGGCAGGCAGATCTCTGTGAGTTCGAAGTCAGCCTGATCTACAAAGCATGTCCAGCCAAGGGTACACAGAGCAACCCTATGTAAACTAAAACAAACGAACAAACAAACAAACAATTAAAAAAAAAAAGAGAGAATCACTTGGGGTACCGCCAGGAAAAGAACAACCTCTTTAGGTTTTCCCAGTATAACAAATTTGAATATAGGGACACAGTTGTGTGTGTGTGTGTGTGTGTGTGTGTGTGTGTGTGTGTGACAGAAATGCTGAGAGACCTGAAGCTGTGAGGCAGCTCAGAGAATAGCAAACTAGGAAGATACCATCAACTCTAAGGCAAAGCAGCCAATGACTGAAGATAAATTGTACAGTATCCAAAATTTGGGAGCAGTAAATATTAGACACAACTGCCATGAAGGCTGGGTATTGGAGCTGAGACTGTGGATAAAGAGTATTTGGTAAACACTACTGCAGATTACAAAGAGCACACCACAGAAGAAGAAGGAAAAACCACCTTCTCTCTTTCTCCTATCCAAGTCTTAACCAGGCCCAACCCTAGCTTGTGAGATAGGACATGCTCATGCTGTGGTATGGGCACAGACCTGACCTTTGCTTATGTTGCCCTCCTAGCTTATGTCAAGGCTCCCCATTCGCTAACCCCACATAAACCCTGTCATAAAACAAAAACAAAAACAAAAACAAAAATAAAGAAGAAGAAAGAAAAAGACAGTTTAGGTTTTTAAACCATCGGATAAGGTATAAAAATAAAATCATATAAATATGGATTTGGTACATTTATATGGCTTCTTTGCAACACCCAAGAGAGCCTGGGACATTGGAAACTAATGTCTTTATAAATTTTACTCTACTTACTAACAAAACAAGAATGTCTTATTTCAATAACTATTCCCATAATTGGAAAAAAAAAAGGTAACTGCTGTAATTCAGATTATCCACAGGTCAAATAGACTATTTTTTTGCATTAGTAGTCCTTTTTTGATAATATATAATGTATTATTATTAAAAGCTTATGTTATTGTTTCATTTCATAAACCAAGAAAGAAAAAAAATCAGCAAATAAATCACCAAAAACTATAACTCAGAAAGGGTTATTATTCGTGTTTGTTGACAGTGATATAAATCAGTTATTAGAAAATCTGTCCTCAATATGTAAGCAGAAATGCACTGAAAAGTTGAAAGCTGGGGATGACAGTTCTGAAGTCTTAGTACTCAGAAGGATCAGGCTGGAGATTCCAAATTTAAGAGAAAGCTAGGCTACATTAAGCATCCTATTTCTGAAGGGGAAAATAAAGGAAGATGGGTTAAAAGAAAAGGAAACAAGGAAGGGTTGAGAGGGAGATAAATAGGAACAGAGAGAGGAAATGAAAGAGAAAGGGAAGGAGGAAAAGAATGAAAATAACAGATGGAAAATTGGAAAGATATAGAATCAATAATTAGAAGATAAGAAAAGAGAAAAATACACAGAAGAATATAGTGAAAATTACTTTTATACTATTTTTAATATTAATAGTATTCTAAGTTCATTTATTTTTACTTGAAGGGCAAGAAAATATCTTAAGGAAAAATAGAAATAAAATATTTCCATAACAAAGAAATATAATATATTAATAATCATTGTGTGATTAAGACAATAGATTATTAAAAATCATTAAGAGTTTAATATATTTTGCTACATGCATAAATCTGTATGGGTTGAATTATTTTATGCAAACTATATTATTAGCACTCTGAGACTTTTTATCCCCATCTAATTTTTATTGCTAATTATATTAATGTTACTTTGTTAAATCATATACGTATTAAATGCTGTTCTGAATCTGTAATTTTCTGTTGTTGAATCTTAGTTTTATAAATGGATTAAATAATTGCTAGATTTCAGTGTGGAATATATTTTAAGACACTAAAAGAAAAGGTTAGTGCTGTGTATGGGGTCAAATATTAATTTGAGGAAAACCTTATCCGAATTAAGACATATTAAATGTGTGACTTTGTGACTAGAGAATAGTCACCAGGCTCTGTGCCCTACAGAGGAGACTGGACAGCATATGGTCTCCTCTGGGATGGAGAGCTGTTTCACACACAGGGTACAGGCACCACCGTGCTAACACAGAAAAATAAATTCCTGGAACAAAATACAAGAAATGCAATTTTAAAAAAATTGAAAATATAATATCTCACTGTTCTCTGTAGTTTCTGCATTCAACAGTTTTGGATTTCTTCATTTTATTTTCCATTGTCTTCTACAAATCATTTTCTTAGGAATGGATACAGAAATTGTGGTATATTTACACAATGGAATACTAGTTGGCAATTAAAAACAAGGTAATCATGAAATTTGCAGGCAAATGGTAGGATCCAGATAAGATCATCCTGAGTGAGGTATCCCAGAAGCAGAAAGACACACATTGTATATACTCACTTGTAAGTGGATATTAGACATATAATATATGATAATCATACTAAAATCTGTATACCTAAGGAAGCTAAGCAAGAAGAAGGACTCTAGGTAAGATGCTCAATCTTCATTCAGAAAGGCAAAGAGGATGGACATCAGAAGAGGGAGAAAACAGGGAACAGGACAGGAGCCTACCACAGAGGGCCTCTGAAAGACTCTACCCTGCAGGGTGCTGAAACACATAGCCAAACTTTGGGCAGAGTGCAGGGAATCTTATGAAAGAAGGGGCAGATAGAAAGACATGGAGAGGACAGGAGCTCCACAAGAAAAGCAACAAAACCAAAAAATATGGGTATAGGGATTTTTGTGAGACTGATAACTCCAAATAAGGACCATACATGGAGATAACCAAGAACCCCTGCACAGATGTAACCCATGGCAGCTCAGTGTCCAAGAGGGTTCCCCAGTAGTAGGACCAGAGACTGTCTCTGACATGAACTCAGTGGCTGGCTCTTTGATCACCTTTCCCTTAGTGGAGTGCAGCCTTACCAGGGCACAGAAGAATACAATGAAGCCATTCTTTATGAGATCTGATAAACTAGGGTCAGATGGAAGGGGAGGAGGACCTCCCCTATATTGGACTGAGGGAGGAGCATAGGAGAAGGAGAGGGAGGAAAGGTAGAATTGGGAAGGGATGGGAGAGGGGCTACATCTGGGATACTTAGTGAATAAACTGTAATTAATAAAAATAAAAATTTTAAAATATTTTTCAATTAAAATTCATTTTGTATATCTGTGTCTTCTAGGGTCAATCCTAAGGGTTTTTGTTTGTTTGTTTGGGTTTTTTTGTAATTTTTTTTCTGTGTTCAGAACATTGGGTTTTATAAAATCCACGATTTGGTTAGAGTTGATTTTTACAAACAGTGAGAGAGAAGGATCTAGTTTTATTTTTTTTCTACTTGTAGATACCCAGTCTTTCGACACCAATTGTTGACACCACTGTCTTTATTCCAGAGTGCAATTTTGACCAGTTAGCATAAATCAAGTGGTTTCACCTGTGTGATTTTTATATTTGGATTCTTTATTCTGTTTGTTTAACGAATGTGTCTCATGTGTGTTAGTACCTTGCTATAGTGTGATTAAATATTACAACTTCAAATAGGAGGTAATGGTAATACCCAAAGCAGTATTCTTATTGCTCAGAATGTTTTGACTAAGTAGGAACTCTTGTGGGTTTTTTTGTTGTTATTGTTGTTGTTTGTTTGTTTTTGTTTTGTTTTGTTTTGCTTTTTTGTGAGTGTGCATTTTTATAAAGAACAGAGTGTTGTGTTGTGTTTTCTTTTTTTTTTTTGGTGTTATATTGAAACTGTAGATGGCTTTTAATAGTATGACAATTTTCACAATAATAATTTTACCCATTTATGTACATGATATTTCTTCTTCATTTTTTTCTTCATTATTTTACCATTTTAACTTGAGGGATGGAAACATGGCTTAGAGATTAAAAGTGCATAATTTTCTTGCAGAGACCCTGAGTTTGGTTTTCAATACCTGTAAGATGCAGCTCAAAACCACTTGTAACTTCATTTATAGATGTGACAATCTCTTGTATCGTTTGTGGGCATTTTAACTTTCTATCTCTCTATCTATTTATCTATCTATCTCACACACACTTCAATTTCTGTCATTGAACAGGACTTTCATTTGTTCAATTAAGTTTATTATAACAACATTAAGCCATTATGAATGATATGCTTTCTGTTAGATCAGAACTGAAGTAAACAACCTGGAAAAAGAAAAAAAAAAGTAAACAAGTATATCCAGAAGCAGAATTGTTCTTTTAATCAGAACAACAGAAGAACTCCAGTTCATAGGAGGGATGCTGATTTTTTTCTGTGATAATTTTGTATCCCGACATTTTTTGTTGAAAGTGTTTATCAGTTATAAAATTACCCCTTTGGAACTGTGTCTTTCATATAGAGAAACATAATATTTACAAGTGAGGATACTTTGATTATGTTCATTTACATGCCATTTGTGCCTTCTTGTCTTCCTGTTCGAGTAAAGACTTCAAAGACGAAATAGAAAAATGTGGAGTGAGGGAATTTTCCTATCTTCCCTGTGACATTAGATGGAATGAATTCAGAGTGTCTTTGTTTAGCCTTTTGTTGACTATAGGTTTGTTGTATTTAGCCTTTATTTTGTTAAAATAACTTTCCTGTATTCTTTCTTCTTTCAAGGATTCCATAATAGAAAAGTATTAAAATTTCTAAAGCCTTTTATGCTACTACAAATTTGTGGAAGTTTGAATGAAGAATGTGTCCACAGGCTCCAGTATTTAAATACTGAATTCCTTAGCTGACAGCATTTTGCAGGCAGGATTGGGTGCTGCAGTCTTGCTAGAGGAGGTCTGGTACAGTAGATAGGGTTTGCTATTAAAAGCTTTCAGTCATTTCCTTCTTAAACTTTATAATTTGCAGGACAGGAGCCTACTTCAGAGGGCCTCTGAAAGACTCTACCTAGCAGTGTATCAAAGCAGATACTAAGATTCATAACCAAACTTTCTGCAGAGTGCAGGGAGTCATATGAAAAAGGGGGAGTTAGTATGACGTGGAGAGGGTAAGAGCTCCAAATGGACCGAATATATCTGGGCACAAAGGTTTTTCTGAGACTGACACTCCACCAAGGACCATGTATGGATATAACCTAGAACCTCTGCTCAGATGTAGCCTGTGGTAGCTCAGTAACCAATTGGTTTCCCATAGTAAGGGGAACAGGGACTATTTCTGACATGAACTCAGTGGTAGGCTCTTTGACCTCCCACCCCACAAGGGAGGAGCAGTCCTGCTAGGCCACAGAGGAAGACTTTGAAGCCAGTCCTGAAGATACCTGATAAAACAGGGTCAGATGAAAAGGGAGGAGGTCCTCCCCAATTAGTGGACTTGAAAAGGGGCAGGGAGGAGATGAGGGAGGGAGGATGGGATTGGGAGGGAATGAAGGAACAGGATACAGCTGGTATATGTACTTACTGGCTTGCTTCTATGTATGTGGACCTATCTGCATTGCCCACATGGCACGCTGAGGTTGGCTACCCAGAGGCTATTTAAGCTGTGGGCTGGCTTTCCCCAGGGTCAGATGATTGTTCAAGGTTCCTGAATAAACTGCATTGAAAAAAAAAAAATTTAAAAAAACTTTATGTTTTGTGTTTAAATTTGAGGTGTGAATTCTCTGCTTCCACTCTGGCTGCCATTTCTAGTACTTATGCCATAATTCCATGATATAGGAGACTCTTATCCCTCTCAAGTCATAGGCCCAAAATAAATGGTTCTTGCATAATTTTCTTTCATCATAGTGCTTTATCATAGCAATTAAAAAGTAACTAATCCCTAAGACAATCATGCGATTCCTGTTCTTGAATCCATTTATCTAATGGGTAACATTTATTGACTTGCATATGTTGAATCATGCCTGTGTATTTGGAACAAAGCCAGATTAATCATGGTGGATCATCTTTTTGATGTATTCTTGTATTTACTTCTCAAATATTTTATTGAGAATTCACTATGTTCATAAGGGAGTTTAGTCTAGAATTTTCTCTTTCTATTCTGTTTAGATTTTCTGTAAGTATAGGGCTGGTTTAATAAAACAAAATTGGAAACATCTTTTTCCTTCTTTTATTTTTATTTTTAGGATCCAGATAGTTCAGAATATAAGGCCAACAACTGACAAATGAGACTTCATGATTACAAGTTTCTGTACTGCAAAGAAAACTGTAAATTAAATAAAAAGGCAGCCTACAAAATAGGACAAAAATCATTGACATCTATACAACTAAAGACACTTAATCTAGAGTATACATAGTACTCAAGGTACTAAACAACAAGGAAAAAATAAACCAATAATACGAGTCGGTTATAGAACAGAATCGAGAATTTCTTCAAACAATAAGCACTATTAATGACTGACAAGTACTTTCAAACTCATGCACCATCTTTAGCCATTGAGAAAATATTACATATATACCTGAAATTCACTTTTGTGTGTGTCTATCTTCTTGACAGACTGGAGTGGTCAGTAAAAATAATATGTAATATATATATACATATATATATAACAATATGTAATATATATATGAAAGACAATCTAACAGCACAGTTTAATCAATAAAAATAAAATAGTTATATTCTGTGATTTGTTCATGTCAGTCTTAAGCACTTTCCACAAATAATCTATGATGTAAGGGGAACTCAGAAAGCTTTCTCTTAGAACCATATTGAAAAATATAACCTTAAAGTTATCTTAGTATTCTTCTTACCTGCTTATTTTATTTGTTTGAAATCTTCATATTTTTATTTCTAAGCAATTACATTTGAATATAGAAATTTTTCTTGTCTCCTGAATAAGTCTCTTTAAATTTACCAGATGTTTCTGTTTGCTTATTAATCCCATGTCTTTCCTTTTTATGGCTTCCATATGAGAAATTGTTCCTTTATAGAATAACTCCACCTTTTCCATGGAACATTAATTCTAATATTTCCAGTGGAGGCTTAGGCCACAGATAATATCAGATCCTGCACCCTTTTCTCTCTAGTCTTATGAAGTATTGGTTTCAGTTTCCTTAGAAATATCAACTTTTATAGATGCTCAATTTTTTATGCAAATATGTATAGCATTTGCATAAAGTACACCCAATTTGCTAAGTAAAAAATCACCCTTAGATTATTTGTAATAACTCATATAACAAATATTATGAACTAATTGTTATACTGATTGGAGGGGGAAAAACAACAACAAAGACCTGAGTGAATAAATGCTATTTACAGTCCCTTTTGGGTGACAATTGCCAGAACCCATTCGGTTGAATGCAAGGATGTTGGACCGGTGAACAAAGGGAGTCAACTGTAAATAGGCACTTGTCCTTTAACAATAGGATATCCTGAGCAATGTGTTCTTAGCTGATTTCATTAATGTGAAAATTCACAGATAGAGCTAGCAGGAAATAACAATAACAGCCATGACATTGGTCCATTTCATGTTTGAAACACCAAACATCATTACAGAGCATGTGACTGTGCTGTAATTAATTTAACTTCCTATCTTAACCAAGTACTGATTTTGTGCAATGAACTTACTTCTGCAGCATGGAAAAGAGAACAAGACTAACAAGTGTTTCCTTTGCTTTTTTCACAGTTCCACAGACATCCATTTCTCGCAGTAGACCTCAGAAACTTTAGAACATAGTTACTTCACTCTGTATTGAGAACATCAGCTTTATCGATGAAAGGAAGCATGTTGCTATCACCCTTTGACATGAGTTAGTATCAAAGTCATGACTGTATAATTAGTTTCTTGCGTATGAGTATGAGGGTCTGCCACAGCTATAGGGTGATGCCTATCAGATAGCAGTAATTATATGTGACGCAAACACTGATGTTACTGGAGTGATTCACGTCCTGGGGGTGACCAGATGAGCTTGCATTGTGTCACCAGAGCATTGAACATTTTAAAATTAAGGCTCTCTTTATATTAGAGATTTTGCAGTGAATACTTTTGGCCACAATTGTCAGCTGTTAAAGGAAGCTACAAAGAAAACATTTGGGTAAAAAAAATAAACTGCTACTCATAGAAACTCAACAACAACAGCAACAACAAAAAAAATCACTTTTGTATGTGTCTATATTCTTGGCAATTTCCAAATAACACAGCAAATGCTAGAAAGCCACTGAAGTTCAGGAATCCTTTATTCCTGCTGCCAATCTTTACCCCTACATAGGACTCTTGCTTGGGAGAAACTGAATCACTATGGTGAGATGTTAGTATCTGTTTGGCCAAAGTTAATTTGTTAGGAAAAAAAAAAGATAAAACAAACAAAATAGTTTCCAAATCTGCAGAAATTATGATTTAAATTTTAACAAAGGGACTACAGGGGTTGTTATTGTCAGAACACATATTGCCTTGCCTTGTCTGTTTAAATCATTCCAACTTGTGGATATCAGTCACATGAACACTTATCTACAATGGTAAGGACATGGTTTTAGTATTCAGTTTGCTAATATTGTAATGACACAAATGTATGTTAGACTTTCTGTGATACTGCATAGGGGTTCTTTGAGTAAAAGATATCCTTTTATGAAAATGTTCAAAATGTGAACTATTAAAATTTATAACTGTAGCAAAACCTTAGGATAATAATTATATAAAGTCACTACGTTCATTAAATATTTAGGCTGAAATGGGATTTATGTAAGTATCTTTTAAGAGGAGCTCCACAAGAAAAACAGAACCAAAAAATCTGGGCCCAGGGGTCTTTTCTGAGAATGATACTCCAACCATAGACCATTCATGGAGATAACCTAGAACCTCTGCACAGCTTATTCTCCAAACGGGCTCCCTAGAGGAACAGGGGTTGTCTCTGACATGAATTCAGTGGCTGGCTCTTTGATAACCTCCCCCTGAGGGAGGTGGGGCAGCCTTACCAGGCCACAAAGGAAGACTATGAAAGACTATCCTGATGAGAACTGCTAGGCTAGGGTCAGATGAAAGGGGAGTAGATCCTCCCCTATCAGTGGACTGGGGAACATGGGAAGAGATGAGGAAGGGAAGGAGGGCAGGATTGGGAGGGGAAGAAGTTGGCGCTATAGGTGAAATACAAAGTGAATAAATTGTAATAAATAAAAAAATATATTTAAAAACATAAAAAGCAAATAAATAAGACAGATACATATCTGGCACTTTCAGAACACTGAGAATATTTAAGAATTTCTCAAGGACCGAACAAAAAAGAAAATGATGCAAGAAAGGGGTAGGGAAGAGAAACCTCAACCACTTTCCAGTGTCTATAACAGCTGTCTGATAAGTTGAACTTCTTTAATTAACTAATAGCTTGTCTCTGAATAATTTTCAACAAAAATGACTTATTCAGTATCTTTGTCATCAGGTTTTTACACCAGATTTTAGCGGACTAAACTTTAAAAGGAGGGTTGGGGAAGTGATCAAAGAGCAGGCAACCGACTTCATGAAAGAGGCAGCCCCTCTTTGCATGCTTGGAAACCCACTTTGAGACTGAGCTGCCTGATGGCTTACATCTGAGCTGGGGCGCGTCTAGGTCCTCTCCATGCATTGGCCTTGGTTGGTGCATCAGTTTCGGCAGCGCCTGCTCTTCTCAGATTTTTTTAGCCTTGTTGGTATCCTTTTGGAGCTCTTGTCCCCTCAAAATACTTCTATTCCCCCCTTCTTCCATAAGACTCCTTGCTCTATATCCAAAATTTGGCTGTGAGTCTCCGCATCTGCTTCCATGCCCTTTTGGGTGGAACCTTTCAGGGGACTTGAATGGTAAGCCCCTATTCCCTCTCTTCTATCTCTCATTGATCACTTCTCGCTTGTGATTCAGCCTTCCCAGGCCACAGAGGAAGAAGATCCAGGCAGTCCTGATGAGATTGGATAAACTAGGGTCAGATGTCAGGGGAGAAAAACACCCCTTTTCAGGGGAAAGGAACAACGGGATGAGAGAGGGAGGGTACGACTGGGAGAGGATAAAGGAGAGTACTATAAACAGGATAGAAAATGAATACATTGTAAAAAATAAAATAAAAGAAAGATGGCTCATTAGCAATTCCCATAGTTTACATGTAATGGCTGCCAGGCTTCTCAGACTGGTTGAGTGGACACAAGGCATATTTAAGATGGAGAAAATAGCTCTCCGGCTTTGTTCACGGGTTGTGTTACAGACAGAAAATAGTGCGAGAAGAATTCTCAATGAGAAAACTTAAAAGCAAACTCCTCTCTGCATTCAAATGCCCTTCCGACTATTTTAGGGGCTATTCAGACATTGTTCACAATGTCCGCCTTCCTTCTACACCCACAGCCATCACCTGTGTGGTTATTTATAAGCCCCCACATCTGGAAAGCTAATCTGTTTCTAGACTGTTCTGGTTCCATAGAGTAGTTAGCTATCACTCAGCCACAAGAAGTTCATTCAACCCCGATAATTAAATTAAATATCTACTGACATCAAGGAGACAGCAAAAACTTAGCAACAATACCCAAAACTTTCCTAGGCACTCTGAGAAAGCCAAACTGCATTGTAATGGAAACAGATGACAAACCCGGCAGGGAAGTGATGGCCGATTTGTTATTCCACTCATTTGAAAGTGTCTGCAGTTCAGCCTAGCGGAATCGGGTCTCATGAGTAGAGAATCACATTGGCGGCTCAGTATAATAGGGCTGACATTATTATGGAGTTCAATACTACATGGGCAGGATGCATGACTTACTGAGGGAGATTTAATTACTTATGATATCAGAAGGGTGACACTCTAACAATACCACTGCGAAGGTCTTTGCGAAGAAGAGCTAATGGGTTATGGCTACCAGTTCTCACAAATTTATTCATAGTGCTTATTTATTCTTTACCTTTGCATTCTTTATTTAGTTAATAACTACCACTGCAATTTTTGTTCTGTTCTGTGTGGCCTACCAGTCACCCATCTCTTCATAAATAGTGTTTATGTTCTGTTCTTGCAGGGATGCATGTGAATCAAAAACAGTAAGTACAAAATTATTTTTTGCCCAAGGCATAAAGTGCAAATAAAACTATCCAGATATTGTTTCTGTCTCTCTTTTTTATTTTTTAATATTAGTTACAGTTTATTAACTTTGTATCCCAGCTATATCCTGCTCCCTCATTCTTTCCCAATCCCACACTCCTTTCCTCATCTCTTCCCTGCCCCTTTCCAAGTCCACTGATAGGGGAGGACCGCCTCCCCTTTCATCTGACCCTGGTTTATCAGGTCTCATCAGGACTGGCTGCAAAGTCCTCTTCTGTGGTCTAGCAAGGCTGCTCCTCCTTCTGTGTGTGTGTGTGTGTGTGTGTGTGTGTGTGTGTGTGTGTGTGTGAAAGAGTCAGCCATTGAGTTCATGTCAGAAATAGTCCCTGTTCCCCTTAGCAGGGTACCCACTTGGATACTAAGGTACCATGGGCTACATCCAAGCAGGGGTTCTAAGTTATATCAAAACATGGTCCTTGGTTGGAGAAACAGTCTCAAAAGAGACCCCTGTGCCCAGATATATTTGGTCCTGTGGAACTCCTGTCCTCTCCAGGTCATATTAACTCTCCCTTCTTTCATATGATTCTCAGCACTCTGCCAAAGGTTTGGTTATGAGTCTCAGTATCTGCTTTGAAACACTGCTAGGTAGTCTTTCAGAGGCCCTCTGTGGTAGGCTCCTGTCCTGTTATTTGTTTTCTCCTATATCCAATGTCCATCCCATTTGTCTTTCTATGTTAGGATTGATCTTAGCCTGGGTCCTCTTTCATGTTTATCTTCTGTAGGTGTATAGATTTCAGTATGTTTATTATATTTTATAGGTCTATATAAGTGAGTCTATACCTTGTGTGTCTTTCTCCTTCTGGGATACCTCATTCAGAATGATCTTTTCTAGACCCCACCATTTAGCTGGTTGTGGTGGCACACACCAGTAGGAATTGCTGAAGGAGGCAGAGGCAGGAGGATCACGAGTTCCAGGCCAGCCTGGGCTACACAGTTTCTGTCTCTCTTGCCATGAATTTAGAAGACATGTCTGTATAAGTGTGTGTATGTGTCTGTGTCAGGACACACACGTGACAAACTCATGGCTTGTTGTACCTGTAGACTCTATACTTATGCAAAGTATCATGGAAAGCCTCTGAGTCAATTAGAATAGGTTTACTATGAGGGTCTTATAATACTTACTGTGTAGCCATGTCAGGAATTGTTAAATTTGTATATGGTTAAGATTTATTAAGATCAGACTGTATCTCCAACCAAGGACCATGTAACCTAGATCCTCTGCTCAGATGTAGCCCATGGTAGCTCAGTATCTAAGTGGGTACCCTAGTAAGGGGAACAGGGACGATTTCTGACATGAACTCAATGGCTGGCTCTTTGACCTCCCCTCTGCCCCCCCCACCCCCCGAGGGAGGAGCAGCCCTGCTAGTCCACAGAGGAGGACATTGCATCCAGGCCTAAGGATACGTGATAAGGGAGGGTCAGATGAAAGGGGAGGAGGTCCTTCCTTATCAGTGGACTTATAAAGGGATGTGGAGAAGATGAGGGAGGGGGGATGGGATTGGGAGGGAATGTGGGAGCAGGTTACAGCTGGGATACAAAGTTAATAAACTGTAACTAATATTAAAAAAAAAGTTATTGAGCTCAGATGTAGCCCAGGGCAGCTCAGTGTCCAAGTGGGTTCCCTAGTGAGGGGAACAGGGACTGTCTCTGACATGAACTCAGTGAGGGAGCAGCCTTGCCAGGCCACAGAGGAGGAAAATACAGCCAGTCTTGATGAGACCTGATAAGCTAGGATCAGATGGAAGGGGAGGACGACCTCCCCTATCAGCGGACTTGAAGAGGGGAATGGGAAGAGATCAGGGAGGGAGGACGGGATTGGAAGAGAGTGAGGGAGGGCTTTACAGCTGGCATAAGTGAACAAACTGTTCAATACAAAGACTTAAAAAGGCTATTGAGCTTGTTAAGAGCCAGATATGTGGCTGAATTTGGAAGCTAGTTTTTAAACGTTTAATGAAATTAAAATAAGCCATCAGAATGCGATCTAACCTAATCTTGCTGACTTTCCATACAGAGAAGCCTCAGTGATGTTCCTGCATAGAGGAAACATGCCATGAGGTTTAAGGCAAGGAGGAAAGTGGAGGGAATGCATTGCAGCACAATGACATCCTACCTTTTCCCACCTTGATCTTGGAGTTTTGCTCCCTAAAATAATTAGTTCACTGGTTTCTTAAGTTTAGGCTATTCTGTTGGTGATATTTTGATATAGTGCATATAAAAAATGAATACAGCATTGTATTGTTGTCTTTGCAGAAAGAGAGGAATTAGTAATCCCTATGAAGTTCTTTGGTTAGGTTTATTTTTATGTATGTATGTATATGTATGTATTTATATGTGCATGACATGTATGTGAGGGTACTCATGGACACCAGAAGAGTATGTCAGATCTCCTACAGCTGCATTTATTTACTGGTGGCAGTGAACTGACTAATGTGGATGCTGGAAACCTATGTTCCAACCTCTGGGAGGTAGTAAGTGCTGTTAACCACTGAGCCACCTCTCCAAACTCTCTATGAAGTTCTGCATGTTTGACTAGGTGTATGGTGACACAGATATAAATGGATATTGATATTCTCATACCTATGCAGAAGGGGATTTCCTTTTGAGCTGGCTAATTTTTTTTTGAAATTTTATAATAACCAAAACATTAGGAAGAAATCAAAATCTGGATTAAGGAATTGCCTCCATTAATCTGACCTATGGGCATGTGTTGTAGAATGATGTTTTGATAACTAATTGGTGGATGACCTCTGAGCCAAGTATGGGCAAGTGGGCTTTGCCCTCATAAAAAGGTACCTGAGTAAACCATAAGGATCTAGCCAGTGAGTAGTATCTCAGAGTCTTTGCTTTCAGATATTGCCAGTTTTCTGTCTCAGCTTCCCTCCTTGATGGAATGTAACACCTAAGTGGGATAAACACGTTCTTCTTCTAACTTCTTTTCATCATCATTTTATCATAGCAAAGAAATAGCAAACTATAGAACCATTATTTCTGGATATTCAGGTTTAAAATATTTTCTTGACTTATCTTAAATGTCAGTTCCTCTGTTAACAGCAATAGCAAAAGCTGACTGGCTTGGGTCATCATTCCAAAAAGATTATTTCTTTTTTTATCATCTTATCTTGGAAGACCAGAAAATGTTACTGTTGATATACCCTTTATCAGTCTTTGTTAAGTGAACTTAAAAACTTACTTTTTAAGAAAACAGTTGTACTTGTAATTACAGAGTTCTATTTATAGTAACTTCACTGTTATCTGGAGTTTTAATTTAACAGAATCCTATGATGATTTTGAATACATCTGTCATTAAAAATTTAAGTACAAAATAATATGTTATGGCATTACAAATATATATACATACATTACAAATAATATATAAATGTATAAATAACAAATATTTATAATATATTTTATAGTATTTTTATTGCATGTATATATGAGCATCTGTGTTACTGCATGCCATATGTATATGGATTCCTGCTGAGGCCAGAATAGAGAATCAGGTACTGGAAGCTAAAGTCACATGGTTTTTTAGGAAACAAATTTTATCCTATAGAAAGTAGCATTTCTAACCAATGAGCCATTATCTCTCCAGCTCATCAAATGTGTGCGTGTGTGCTTTTGTTTTCAAGACAGGGTTTCTCTGGGTAGCCTTTGTAGATCAGGCTATTTTCAAACTCAGAGTGATCTGCCTGCCTCTGCTTCCCTGAGTGCTGGCATTAAGGGTGTGCACCATCATACTGGCTTGACTGTTAATTTTTATCTCATTATTTTTATCTCAATATTTTTCCAATTTTTCATTGTTGATTCTTATATTAAATTTTAATTGAGAACTTATTTCCATAATTTTTTAATTATATCTGAAAATATAGTTTGAAATTTTAATAAGACTGTGCTGTTTTGGTCATCATACAAAGAATGGAGGTTAGGTAAGATCTTTGTGTCCTTGACATATTTTTTTTCCTTTAAGAAACTTTGTTTTCATTGCTGAATAATACTCCATTGTATAGATGTACCACAATTTCCGTATCCATTCTTCAGTTGAGGGGCATCTGGGCTGTTTCCAGCTTCTGGCTATTACAAACAAAGGTGCCACAAACATGGTTGAGCAAATGTCCTTTTTGTGTACTTGAGCCTCTTTTGGATATATGCCTAGGAGTAGTATGGCTGGATCTTGAGGAAGCACTGTTCCTAGTTGTCTGAGAAAGCACCAGATTGATTGTACAAAATCATGAAATTTGCAGGTAAATGGTGGGACCTGAAAAAGATCATCCTGAGTGAGTTGTCCCAGAAGCAAAAAACACACACGGTATATACTCACTTATATAAACATACAACATAGTATAAACCCACTAAAGTCGGTACATCTAAACAAACTAAGCAAAAGAGAGGACCCTAACTAAAGCGGTCAATCCCCATCCTGAAAGGCAAAGAGGATGGACATCAGAAGAAGAAGAAAACAGGAAACAACCTAGGAACCTGCTACAGAGGGCCTCTGAAAGCCAGAAGAAGAAAACAGGAAACAACCTAGGAACCTGCCACAGAGGGCCTCTGAAAGCCTCTGCCCTGCAGACTATCAAAGCAGATGCTGAGCCTGATGGTCAACTGTTGTGCAGAGTGAATGGAATTTTATGTAAGAAGTGGGAAATAGCAAGAGCTGGAGAGGACAGGAACTCCACAAGGAGAGCTACAGAACAAGAAAATTTGAACACAGGGAACTTCGCAGAGACTCATACTCCAAACAAGGACTATTCATAGAGATAACCTAGAACCCCTGCACAGATGTAGCCCATGGCAGTTCAGTGACCAAGTGGGTTACATAGTAATGGGAAGAGGGACTGCCTCTGACATAATCTGATTGGCCTGTTCTTTGATCACCTCCCCCTGAGGGGGGAGCAGCCTTACCAGGCCACAGAAGATGACAATGCAGCCACTTCTGATGAGAACTGATAGTCTAAGATCAGAAAGGAGAGGAAGACCTCCCCTATCAGTGGACTTGGGGAGGGGCATGCATGCAGAAAGGGGAGGAGGGGTGAGATCGGGAGGGGAGGAGGGAGGGACTTATGGGGGGATACAAAATGAATAAAGTGTAAATAATAATAATAATAATAATAATAATAAAGAAACTTCTTTTTTCAAGATAATATTGTGAATAGTCCTCTATATTAAATATCCCAAAATACAAATTTTTCTCGGTTGATTTTCTTGACTGTCCAGGTGGTAAGTAAAAATAGTTTGTTTCTTTCATTGTTCTCCCATTCACATTTCTTTAATTATTCATTTACTTTTAAGTACTCTAGATTTTGTACTCTCAGTTGCACCTTAAGACCTTAAGTTTTTTTTTTTTTTTTTTCAGTGCAGTTTATTCAGAAACATTGAACAATCCTAGGACCCTGAGGAAAGCCAGCCCACAGCTTAAATAGCCTCTGGGTAGCCAACCCAGGCGTGCCACGTGGGCAATGCAGATAGGTCCACATACATGGAAGCAAGCCAGATCCTCAGCCTTAGCCAAATGTGGAATTGTTCGTGACAGAGAGCACTCACCATCGGGAAGGTGGAAGGCAGAAACCAGCTCCATCTTTAAGGCACAGCATTCCGCAGCTCTCTACAGTTCACCCTTTGTGTTTTAGACGCATCAGGCAAGAGTAGAGGTCTGATCTCTGATATTAGAAATAAATTGGGACTTTGTACCGATGTTCATTTAGGTGTCATCCACCCAAAGAGCATCAGACCCGTCCGATACCTTTTTCTCAGAGGCGGGACCTGGGGCATCAACCCGCATGCAATCAGACATGCTCTTCTCTGGGTCGAAAGCTGCTGACCCTGAGTGCAGTGCTTAGCCTTGCATCCTGAGCGTATCATTTTAGCTTTTTATGGTATCCAACCATGCTTGGGGAGAATGACCTGCTTCAATAGCTGTAAAGGCCTGAATGATCATGGCTGCATCACACTGTTGTGAGACTCTAATCTTGCATATATACCACAGGCAAACCAAGGAGACCAACACCAGAAGGCCTGCTAACGCTCCCATGCCCGCCCATTCCTTCAGATGATTCATGGCTGCAGCAATCCATGTTGATAATCCTGTGGCTAGTCCTGCGTCCACTCTACTTCAATTCCACTACCTTCCAGGACTAAAGAACTCTCTCTACCCTTTTATCACTTCCAATCTCTTACCGCCCAACACAAATTCTGCACAGTACACCACCAGGTTTTTACATACTCCTTGCAAAGTGCCTTGGTACATTCAGATCCCTTCATACATACTATATAAACACACATACACATGGAAAGAGAGAAAGGGAGAGAGATACCTAAGGAAATGGCACCCTTTTGGGACCAGGGTTTTTTGAACAAGCTTCAATCCATTCTCTTTTGCTGATTTGAATTTGTATTGTAAATATTATGTGGAGGCATTCCATAAGGTAAAAAATATTATAGTCTTTCAGCACTCACCCACTGTTTTTTTTTAAATTTTATTTTTTATTTTTTAAATTTTTTCTTCACAATTTATTCATTATATTTACTGATTGAAACCCCATCGCACCCTCAACTCCTTCCATCCCACCCTCCCTCCTTCTCCCCCTCATCCCCTTCCCCTAGTCCACTGAAAGGGAGAGTTCTCCACTATTGCCATCTGCTTATAGCTTGTTAAGTCTCATCAGGACTGCTTGGATCCTCCATGACCTGTTAAGGCTACATCATCAGGAACAAGTGATCAGAGTGTAGTCAACTGAGTTTATGATAGATGCAGCCCTGCTCCCCTCACTTGAAAATCCATAAGGACACTGAGCTGCCAGGTTGGCCACATCTGAGCAGGTGTCTGTGTCCTCTTTATGCAAGGTCCTCCATTGGTGCATCAGTCTCTGGAAATAACCTAGATGTCCCTCAATGGATGCATGGTTACAGAAATTGTGGTACATCTACACAATGGAATACTACTCAACTATTAAAAACAAGGAAGTCATGAAATTTGCAGGTAAATGGACTAAACTAGAAGAGATCATCCTGAGTGAGGTAGCCCAGAACATAAAGACAGGCATGGTATACACTCGCTAATAAGCAGATATTAGCTCTATAATATAAGACAGTCATCTACAGATCTAAAGAAGCTAAATATTAAAGAGGACCCTAGGGAGGATGCTTAAATCTGATTCAAAATGGCAAACAGGATAGACACCAGAGGCAGTGGAAGAGAGGAAACAGGATGAGAGTCTACTATAGAGGGTCCACTAAAAGGATTCAGCAAACAGGGGCTATACACAGATGTTGAGACTCATGGCCAAACTTTGGGCAGATTTCAGGGAGTCTTATGGAGGAAGAGAGGGATGGGATTAGAAGGACATGGAGCAGAGAGAAACACCACAAGGACACCAACAAGATGAAGAGATCTGAGCCCTGGGGGTCCTACAGAGACTGATTCACCCACTGTTTTTAAAATAACTTACTTCTGGTCTGAGAGTACTGATGTTCTTTGGATTTGTTTCCCAGCCATTGACCTAACTATTAAGAAAGATGAAATTTTATACAGGATATGATTTCCTCATGGAGCTGGCTAGCATCCTGACATAATTTGGGTGTGTTTTTAAGCACCTAACAGGAATTGTATTTTATTTTTAGTGTTTGAAATTGTATACATGCATAGAATTTGTTTTTATCCAATACACTCTCCATTTCCTACACCTTCCATTCCCTTCTCTATCGTATCTCTCTCAACACTACTTCTGTCTCAATACGTTCCATCCTTAGCTGAGAAGAGGTGGTGGCCAGGGTAGGGAAAATCAGGTTTTCATGGATATGCTCCCTACAAGACTACTCATATTCTGGTAGATGGATCTACAGGCAGACACATAGAGGCAATACAAGAGGATGAAGAAAGTTTTGAGAAAACAAAAAAGAAAGGTACTTTTCACCTACATTTTAAACCATGGATCTTACATCAAGCAGTTCAACTGGAAATACCAAATGAAACCATGAGGCCACAATAAACTTCTTTGCCTCTTCTTTCCCACCTCTTGATGTCTATCATTCTTCAGCACTGAAGGGTTGTGTGATCTGATCAGGCAAATTGAAAAAGACTGTTTTTATGCAAAAGCCTGAGATAGTTAATTGAAATCAATCTATGTTCACTGGAAATGCTACAGACATCACTGATAATTTAGAGCAATTAAAGAGTGTTGTCTTGAAGCAAGGCAGAAACATTAAGTTTAAAACCCTGTGAAACAAAAATTACCAAAGACATTTAAATGATATCCTCCACCAAAGATGAACTACGGACTTCTAAACCAATTAGACTTTGTAAGGTATTTCATTAGTAAGGAGCTGTTCTTCAAGTTACTGAGGTGAGAATTCTTTACCCTCTGTCCTTTGCTACTGCAAACTAATCAGTTAAGAATAAAGCATTACTTGCAGCAGGAGGATAGAGCTTGGAAACTTCGGGTACCCAGAAACTTTTATGGAGCTGGGTGTCCTGAGGTAGGGCCAGATGTTTCTCCACCCTTGGTGTTCCCCCCCAACAGGGAGATCTAGTCTGTGGTGTTCGGGGTGTCACATACAGTGCTGAGGCGCTAGCAGGTGGGAACTGGAAATGATCATCCTAAGTGAGGTACCTCAGAAGCAGAAAGACAAACGGGGTATATACTGACTCATAAGTGGATATTAGACATATAATATAGGATAAACATTCTAAAATCTGTACACCTAAAGAAACTAATCAAGAAGGAGGACTCTGGCTAAGATGCTCAATCTCCATTCAGACAGGCAAAGAGGATGGATATCACAAAAGGGAGAAAACAGGGAACAGGACAGGAGCTTGCCACAGAGGGCTTCTGAAAGGCTCTACCCTGTAGGGTATCAGAGCAGATGCTGAGACTTATAGCCAAACTTTGGGCAGAGTTTAGGGAATCTTAAGAAAGAAGGGGGAGAAAGCAAGACCTGGAGAGGATAGGAGCTCCACAAGGAAAGCAACAGAACCAAAAAATCTGGGTACAGGGGTCTTTTCTGAGACTGATACTGCAACAAAGGACCATTCATGGAAATTACCTAAAACCCCTGCACAGATGTAGCCCGTGGCAGTTCAGTGTCCAAGTGGGTTTCATAATAAAGGGAACAGGGGCTGTCTCTGACATAAGTTGATTGGCCTGCTTTTTGAACACCTCCCCCTGAAAGGGGAACAGCCTTACCAGGCCACAGTGGAAGACAATGCAGCCACTCCTGATGAGACCTGATAGACCAGGATCAGAAGGAAGAAGAGGAGGACCTCCCCTATCAATGGACTTGGGGAAGGAAATGGGTGGGGAAGGGGAAAGGAGAGTGGGATTGGGAGGGGAGAAGGGAGGGAGCTACAGGGGAGATACAAATTGAGTAAATTGTAATTACAAAAAATTAAAATTAGAAAAAGAATGAAGCATTACAAGTTTACATTCCCAGCAGGAATGGAGGTTTCACCTTACTCCACATCCATTCCAGCATGTACCATCCCTAAAGATTTTGATCTTAGCCATTCTGATGGGTGTGAGAGGAAATCTCAAGGTTGTTTCGATTTGTACTTCTCCAATGTACAACTCAAATACTGAGCATTTCTTTTTTTAATTAAATTTTTATTTTTTATATTAATTATAGTTTATTCACTTTGTACCCCAGCCCCCTCCCTCATTCCAATCCCACCTTCCCTCCCTCATCTCCCATGCCCCTCTCCAAGTCCACTGATAGGTCCTCTTCCTCTTCCATCTGACCTTAACTTATCAGGTCTCATCAGGACTTGTGCATTTTCTTCTTCTATGACCTGGCAAGGCTGCTACCCACCTGGGGGGTGCGGGTCAAAGAGACCACCACGAGTTCATGTCAGAGACAGTCCCTGTTCCCCTTACTAGAGTACCTACTTGGAGACTGAGCTGACATGGCCTATATCTGAGCAGGAGTTCTAGGTTATATCCATGAATGGTCCTTAGTTGGAGTATCAGTCTCACAAATACCCCAGTGACCAGATATTTTGGTTCTGTTGGTCTCCTTGTGGAGCTCCTGTCTTCTCCAGGTCTTACTATCTCCCTCTTCTTTCATAGGATTCCCTGTACTCTGCCCAAAGTTTGGTTATGAGTCTCAACATCTACTTTGATACCCTGCTGGGCAGAATCTTTCAAAGGCCCTCTGTGGTAGGCTACTGTCCTGTTTCCTATTTTCTCTCTTTTCCAATGTCTATCCCTTTTGTTTTTCTGAGTGAAGGTTGATCATCTTACCCAGGATCTTCTTCTCACTTGAGCATTTCTTTACATGTTTCTCTGTCATTCCATATTCTGCTATTGAGAAATCTCTGTTCAACTATGTACCCCAATTTTTAATTGGATTGCTTGGTTTGTTGGTAATTAATTTCTTCAATTCTTTAAATATTCTGGATATTAGCCCTCTTTCAGATATAGGGTTGGTGAAGATCTTTTCCCAGTCTGTAGGCTACTGTTTTGTTCTGATGACAGTGTCCTTTGCTTTACAGAAGCTTGTCAGTTTCATGAGGTCCCACAAACCTAGGCATATATCAAAAGATACTCCACCATTCAATAATGACAGTTACTGTACTATGTTCACAGCAGATTTATTTGTAATAGCCAGAAGCTGGAAACAACATAGATGCCCCTCAACAGGGGAATGGAAACAAAAAGTGTGGTACAATTACACAATGGAATACTACTCAGTAATTAAAAGCAAGGAAATAATGACATTTGCAGGCAAATGAAGGGAACTAGAAAAGATCATCCCAAGTGAGATAACCGAGAAGCAGAAAGACACTTACGATATATACTCACATATAAGTAAATATTAACCATATAATAAATGATAAACTTACTCAAATCTATAGTCCTAAAAAGCTAAACAGCAAGGAGGACCCTAGGGAAGAGGGTTAATCCTCATTTAGAAGGAAAAACAGGATAGACATCGGAAGTAAGAGAATACATTGAATAGAACAGGAGCCCTTTACAGAGGACCTTTGAAAGACTCTACCTACTAGGGTATCAAAGGAGATACTGAGCCAAACTTTGGGCAGAGTGCTGAAATCTGTATGGAAGTAGAGGGAGATAGAAAGACCTGGAGGGGAAAGAAACTCCACAAGGAAAACAATAGAGCCAAAATACCTGTGCCCAGGGTGAGCCTGCAGAGACGAATACTCCAACCAAAGTTCATGCATGTAGAGGACCTAGACCCCTTGTTCAAAGGAAGCCCATCTGCTTCTCAGTTTCCAAGTGGGAAAGCCCTAGTAAGGGGCTGTCTCTAACATGAACTCAGTGGCTGCCTCTTTGATCACCTACCTCTGGAGGGGTGCAGCCTTTCCAGGCCACAGAGGAAGATGCTTCATCCAAAGTTGATGAGACTGGAAAAGCTAAGGTCAGACAAAAGGGGAAGAGGTTCTCTCCTATCAGGGGACTAGAGAAAGGGCACAGGGGGAGAAGAGGAAGCATGGGTGAGACTGGAAGGAGACGAAGGTGGGGGCTGCAACAGGAATAAATTGTATAAATAAATAAAGTGAATAAATTTTAATAAATAAATATATAAATAAATTAAATTTTACAAAGTATAAAGCATTAACCCTACTTTTGAGGACAACCTTCATGAAAAGAGCAACTATACCTCCATCAACATGTAGGAAAAAAAGGGTCTTTAAAGTAGAGCTCTTTTTTAAATTTTATATTATTCATATATTTAAATATTCTAAGAAATAATTCAACAGTACCTTAGTGAGGATGAATGAAGAAAAAGAAACACTTTAGAGAACTCCAAAACACCCAGACTATGTCTTGATTATTGCCTATAAGCAATAGTGATAGTAACCACTTGGTTCATCTTGGGATTACTATTGTCTTCTTTTCCATAAAAAGTATCACCGTAGAAACTCATTTGTAGCCCACAAAAATTTCACTTAGAAAATACTTCTTTATAAAACAATAAAGAAATGAAATTAATCATCTTGTTCTTAAAACACAGCTCTCTCTCTTTTTTTATGTGTGTATATTTTTGTTGTTGCTGTTTGCTTTTGAAAAGACAGGGTTTCTCTGTGTAGCCACGGTCGTCCTGGACTTCATTTGCACACTAGGCTGGCCTCAAACTTACAGTGATGTACCTACCTATGCCTCCCTGAGGCATCAAAGGCATGAGACACCATGCCCAGCCTAAAACACAGCTCTTAAGTAAGAGTCATCATTTCAACTTATTCTAGAGTCTCCGTCCCTATTCATGATCCTTAAGCTATCTGTATATCAACCTCTGTCTCACTGTAGACCAGAGCTGCATGTATAACCTATATCCACCAGGGCATGTTAAATGTGTCTTTCAGTCTTACAACTTTTTCTTTTCTTTTCACAGCTTTGGTTTGACATGTGGTCATACACCTTTCCAAATCCAGCCTTCACCTATGCCAAAGTCACCCTTTACTCGGCTAATTATTTTTTTCAGGTATCTGCAATATATTTTTCCACTGTAAAGCCTTGCTTTTATTCCAATAATAATGACTTTACACTATTCACCCAGTTTTTACTGATAATTCTCCTAATGAGAATTCACCTTAGAGACTCTATAACTGGGACACTGCTTATTTTTTTAGATGTTGTTTTGTTTCTCTGCTTGTATCTTTCACTTATGCATAACCCTAGAGAGGAAGTTCCGGTATTAGATGTCTCTGTGGGTAAAAAAGGTGGACCCCTGAAGCTTACTGGCCAAACAACTGAACAAATAAACTCTAGTTAGGTGAGAGTCCATGTCTCTAAAATGAGGTGGAAACTCAATGAGGAAGACATCTGACATCAGAATCTGATCTCCATCTGTACACTTGTACACACAGAGAGACAAACAAACACACACAGACACAGAGGGCAGTGATAGAAACACACAGGTGTTCTAGACTTTTAAATATTTTCTTGGGTCTTGCGTATTGCACAATAGAAGACAAGTGAACGGATGACCATTGAGTTGTGTGAAAAATATCATGTAGCAAAAACCTTTATGATATTCTTTAGAAGTAAATGAGGCAGAAACCTGGAATTTTGGGTAAAGATGACTCTAGGTGACCAGATAAAAGGGTATTTGACTGAAGTTTTTACTGGTTAAAACAACCAGTGATGCTGAATAGAATACCTATGATTAGCTTTTGATAGATGTAGAGGAAGTTTAATCCAGCAGCATGGCCTCTATTGTCATATTCAAAGACAATATCCAAAGGTCTGTGTGATACAGATGGAATGAACACATGCCCTTAGTACACACTTTTACTCCCCAAAAATAAAGGTAAAGTTAGTTTGTAGAAGTAAGTACTCGTGGTTGAAAGTGATGTCTAATTTAGGGTCAGACAAACTGACAATTCAGAGAAATATTTGACAATGAATTGAAATAGGATACAATCAATTCTCATGAGAACAGGAGGGTAAAAGGAGACAATTTAAGAGAGAACAGGAGAGAAAGAAGAGGAGATAATTTTACTGGGATAGTTGTACAGAGACAGCTTGCAGAGAAAGATAGAGCTAAACACAGGTGAAGATAGAACAAGTTAGAGAATGGGAAGAAGCAGATTAGAAAATATTGCTAATGTTAGCATGATTCCAACTACAGCAATTCACTCAGAAGCAGAGAGAAGCCAGTTTGTATAAGTCAGCTTGAGACACAACATCTGAGCTGAAGTAGCCAGTCAGAGTCCAGAAAAAAGTAGAAAGGGTGTCTTACTCAGAACTAAGTCTCAGAGGCTGAAAGCATTCTAGTCATAGATTAGATTGTATGGAGGCTAGAAGCTTCCAAGAATAGGCATAGGTTAGGAAACAGAGCTGTAAGCCTCTAAGACAACAATTACACCAGGAGAATAATAGTTACTTTTACTTTACATCTGGCAAAAAAAATAAATCATATTTAGAATGGAATCTGAATAGCCAAGGAGAAATGACTTTTCTTAGGCAAACATCTTGGTTGCATGAATTCCATCACCTGCCCACCTTTGGAAAGCTGCCTTACTAAGAAGTGTTGGCTCAACTTGGATGATATTTAGTGAAAATATTCAACATTCTACTGTCTTTAGAGGAATTGCAACTAGAACACTTGGAATTGGATTTCATAGATGTTTACACTATCAAAAACCAAAAATGTTAAGTTTATTCTCCAGATGATAGGAGTAAGTTCCCAAGGAGGTAAGAGAAGTGCTTTAATATTACAAGAAAATGAAAATTAAGTTTTAGCATCAATGAGCTTTCACTTCAAGGAAAAGTTTAAACAAATAAATAGAAAACAAAAAATGTTGTCTGAGACTAATGAAAACATGTTGAATAGGAAAGAAATGCCTTCTAGGCTAAACAGTTAAGAAAATACTTCCCCAAAGTGAAAATGTCATACCAAATAAGTTCTTAGAAGCCATTAGTTGTTAGGAAGAGGAACACTTTGTCAAAATTATTAAAACAGTTTCAATTGCTTGAAGTAAGGAAAAAAATTACTATTCAAGTGAATCTCTTGGATCAACAACAGTTGACCATCTAAGGTGTGAATATAGGTCAACAAGAGGTTCAGAAGGAAAATTAAGTAAAGACAAGATCATTATATATATATTTTGGCCAGTCCCTAGCTACACTTCATTCTATTTCATGCCATCATTAGCAGTAAATATGAAGAAGACAAGACCACTCTGGATAACATAATTGCATCACTTCAATTTGCAGTAATCCCACTAAGAAATCATAAAGTGTTAGTTACTTTGGGTTTAGGAAAATAAAAAGTCAATTTGTTTCATAATTCATGTCAAATGTCCTGTATGTAAATGAAGGCAGACAAGCAGAGATAATTTCCAAATGTATTGGAGGAAGGTGTCTTGGTTCTAACATTATAAGCTATGTGGATGAAAGAAAACAAATCAAATAAGCAAAAGTACCTTATCAAAGAACAATGAAGACATGGACTTAGGCAGGAATATCCAAATGAACTATTGCTTATGAAAATGGGAAAAGGTTAACAGCTATCATGAATTTTTAGATAAGACTTGTCAGTAGTCATGGGTTAGATGTGGGTTTTTGAGTGGGATGATGAAGAAAGAATTAAACAGATACCTCTGTATTAGCATTTTCTAGAGGAACAGAACTAGCAGAATGATTCTGCATACATAAAGAGATGATTCAGTAGAGTGTCTCATAAGCCGTGGACCAGGTAGTCCAGCAATGGGTATCTTTCAGTAGAATGGCCAATAAGCCAGGGGGTGTCCAGTTTACCAGACTAGATGTTTCAGCACTCTCAAATTATTGCTGGAGTTCTGCATGATCCCTAGAGAGCTGCTGGTCTTCCATCTATATTGGAATGCTGAAGAAATGGTTTCTAAGACTGGTGAAGAAACGTCACAACAACAACCAGCAACAACCAGCAACAAGATAGAGAAACTCCCTTTGAGAACAGGGGCAGGAAGGCAAAATGCAAAAGTACCCTTCTTCCATATGCATTTACATAGACTGCTACCAGAAGATGTGGCCCTTATCTAGAATGGCTTTCCCACTTCAATTGATCCTCTCAAGAAAGTTGATCATAGGTATACCCAGTTCCTTGGGTTTGGGTCTTAAAGTTATCTCATTTAAAGAGAGACTGTACCTCTTTAAAGATATCCATGTCAGTTGATACATTCTTATTGTGAACATTGTATGCTGAGGTTGAGGAACATTGCAAATATATACAGTCTAAAGAGGAGAGACACAAATCAATGATCACCTTCTACAATTTTGAACTCAATTATTGAATTGTACAAAGTGATCTCAGCACCTAAACTAAATTTGTATTTTTTAACAATATTTTTTGGTACAATACTTTGGTAAGGATATTTTCAGTTATCCATAATGAGAAGCTTGTAGCAATGCATCCCAAGTCCTAGAATCACCTTCAATCCCTTGATATTTAACAGTAAAGACTAAGTCATACAGTAATATCAAACACTTAAGTAAAAATAACCTTTTTTTGCTTTACATTAGCACATATTAGTGGTGGTGGGGGCTAATTGCATCCTGAGTCAGGAGAGTTCTTAAATATGTCACTTGCAAGAGAAGAGTGGTATCTACTCACACCCGATCCTTAAAAGAATGGAAGTGTATAGTTCTCTTCCATCAATAAATATGTGAGGTAAATGCTTCACTTCCATTTCAGAAGTAGGAAGTAGGAAGACAGTATTACTCACAAGTTTGGAAAATAGCATTTACTCAGGAAATATGGGCGGTGAAAAGAAAGAAAGGAATGCCAAGCTCCTGACAGTGCTTTTGAAGGACTAATTTTATAAAGATAGATGTGTGGGTTCTATCAAGTTTATATTTCTCACATATTTTTTGGGAAAGGGAACATATCTCAAAGTTTGATGGGAGTAAATAGATGAATACTATAGAAAAAAATAAAACTTTTATGAAATTATTTAAAAATTGAAAAGGAAAGGAGAAAATGGAGAGAGAAGAAAGCAAATATTGCCAGTGAAATTAATCAGGAGTGAACTTGATGTTTGTGTTCATGACATTTGCTGCTAAATATATTCAATTGAATCACATTATGTTTTCTATCATTCCATTTGGATTTTATTATCCCACCTGTCTTTTTTTTCCTACTGCAGTGATAAAACCATCTGACAGAAGCAACTTAAAGGATAAAGGTTTCATTTCAGTTTGCAGTCCAAATCCATCATAGCAAGTAAGTCAAGGCAATAGGAGCTCATTCTTAAAGAGGTAGCAGTGAGCAATGAATGCATGCTGTAGTTTATCTCCTTTTTCTGATTGCAAAATTTACCAAGAGTCAAGGAATGATACATTGCATACTGTCCAGGGCCAGGTATTCCTATCTCAATTAAGGCAATCAAGATAAACCCCTACATCTATGCCTAGAGGACAAGCTCCCCCACGAATCCATATTCTGGAAAATTAATACCAATATTCAAATCCTCATCTCTTTTATTGATTCCACAATGTTCAGATTAAAATTTAAACTATTTTTAAAGACTGAAGAAAATGAAAAACCAAAAGAAAACTGAAACAGCATAGTTACCTAAGTTGAGATTTGTTACAGTTAGTCAATGCTATACATACTGTTCAGGTTTTATTTATATTCTTCAGTAGGCTGTACAATTTGGAAGTTTAAAAATGAGAAGGAAAAAAAATCATGGTTTTATGAATCAGCCTGGCTAGAGAGACAAGCGGCCTGTATCAACCCGTTTCCTGCCTTGGTGCAAGAAAGATTGTTCACTTGTTAAGTTGTAAGACAGAAGGAGAATCAAAACTATCCCCTATCTTTTAGATGACTAAGCTGTTGGATCTGTCAGAACACTGGGCTGGTAAGTGAGAAGTTAGTCTTCTGAATTTTCATTCTGGAAAATTTGGGGCACTTGATGCGACAATCAACTATTCCCTTTCTTAGTCAGTCTAGAACTTTTTGGTCTCTCTTTGTGATTATAGAATCAGCAGGGCTCTTTGTGAGAGGATGCTGGGTATTTCCATGCTGTCTTCCATGAGTTTTGTTTTCTTTTTATGTGGTACTGTAAGAAAAAATTTTCAGCTAGTTTCTAATTTTCCACACAGGGTATTATGCCTACCAGTTACTCCTTAGCTTACTTATCTGGGAGAGGAAGGGTATTGTATACATCCTGACACAATCCCTTTGACCTTTCCTTTGAAAGAATAGCACCATAAGCAAAGAGTATGAATATAACAACTAGAATATGACAAAGATGTTGTGACATAGGAGGAATGGATACATTCCTGGAAGCAAATGACCTTCTATAATGAAATCCCACAAAAGAGAAGTTTGGAAAAACTTATGACTTGTATGGGGGATAACACAGTATTTAAATCTCAGCCCAAGAAATAAGGAACCAGAGAGATTCCTTCGTGGATTCTGCAAATGACAATCATCTTCTAAAAATAAAACATTCAACTATGATAAGAGTTCCAGATTCATTTTATAAGACCGGTAGTATCATGAGACCAACATAAACAAAGACAACAAAAGACATAAAACCATAGGGGAACAACTAAAATGACTTAGCAAAAACTGATTTCATTGTACTTTAAATGCTTCATACACCATAGGCAAGTGAGATTTATATTTGAGACAAATGTGTTTTGACACAGAAATAATTCAAAGATTTGTATTATATTACTAATATAGGAAATGAATATCAAATGATGATCTCACATATGTAAAATATTTTACTCTTTTCAATGCCTATTTATAATAAATAAATCACCCAAAGTTTTCAAATAAAAGAACACCATCTAAATACATGAAAGGTCACAAGTAGCAAGCACATATCAAATATTGTTCTCAATGGAAACATTCAGAGATTTCCTTCTAGAATTACAGGCAAGGAAAAGATACTCATTTTATTTTTCAGTTAAGTATTTATGGTCTCAGTTGTCCAATTAAACAAGAAAACAGATACAAAGTATTTGAATCAGAAAAGGAGTGGATGTATCTATGTTTGCAGACAACGTGATTATGTGTACAGAAATTTCTAAAGTCCATGGTGAAATACCTGTAAAAAATAATAAAGATATTGAATTTTCAAGATATAAAATCTACATATAAAAATCAGGTGCTAAATACTATAGTAATTATTTCAAAGGAAAACTGAGAAAAATTTCCACTTATAAGAGTACTATCTTCCCCCAAAAAAGAGAAGAAACAACCCTCCAAAAGAAAAAAAAAAACTAAGTAATGAAGAAATAATACAGAAGTGCTATAAAATATTCATTAAAGAAATTAAGCACGACCCCCCAAATAGCAATTCATTCATGCTAAAATCTGTCTTCATGTCATTGAGTGCTCACAGCACCTACAACAAACTACTCCAAATCTTTTATTCACTACATCTGCTAACAAAATATTTTGGCAGAGAAAAAAAAAAAAAACAATTTCAAAAATCAACAGAGCTATTGGACCCCATAAAGATAAAAATCAGTTGTGATAAACAACAACAACAAAAAATAATAAAAGCTGGAGAATAACAGTTTCTGATTTCTAATCATATTATAAAGCTACAGTGATAAATACAATATAACACTGATGTGAAGACAAGTAATTAGACTCATTAAACAGGAGAAGAAACTAGACATAAATTGACATAGATGTGTTCAGTTGATTTTCTTTTTTTAATTAAATTTTTATTTTTTAATATTAGTTACAGTTTATTAACTTTGTATCCAAGCTGTAACATTTTCCCCTCATTCCCTCCCAGTCCCACCCTCCCTCCTTCATTTCCTCCCTGCCCCTTCCTTTCCAAGTCCTCTGATATGGGAGGTCCTCCTTCCCTTCCAATTGACCCTATCTTATCAGGTTTCTTCAGGACTGACTGCATTGTCCTCCTCTGTGGCCTAGCAAGGCTGCTCCTCCCTCAGGGGTGGGGGGAGGGAGGTCAAAGAGCCAGCAATTGAGTTCATGTCAGAAATAGTCCCTGTTCAACCTTACTAGGGTACCCACTTGGATACTAAGCTACCATGGGAAATATCTGAGCAGGATTCTAGGTTATATCCATACATGGTCCTTGATTGAAGAGAAAGTCTCATAAAAGACCCCTGTACCCAGATATATTTGGTCCTTGTAGAGCTCCTGTCCTCTCCAGGTCATACAAACTCCCCTTTCTTTCATATGATTCCCTGCACTCTGCCCAGAGTTTGGCTATGAGTCTCAGCATCTGCGTTGGTACACTGCTAGGTAGAGACTTTCAGAGGCCCTCTGGGGTAGGCTCCTTTCCTGTACTTGTTTTCTATTATATCCAATGTCTATCCCATTTGTCTTTTTAAGTGAGGATTGATCATCTTACTCCAGATCCTCTTTCTTGTTTATCTTCTTTAGGTGTACAGATTTTAATATGTTTATCCTATCTTATAGGTCTAACACCCACTTATAAGTGAGTATATACTGTGTGTGTCTTTCGGCTTCTGGGATACCTCACTCAGGATGATCTTTTCTAGATCCCACCATTTGCCTGCAAATGTCATGATTTCCTTGTTTTCTAATTGGTGAGTAGTATTCCATTGTGTAAAAGTACCACAATTTCTGTATCCATTCCTCCGTTGATGGACGACTGTGTTGTTTCCAGGTTCTGGCTATTATGAATAAAGCTGATAAAAACATGGTTGAGCAAATATCTTTTTTTGTGTACTTGAGCATCTTTTGGATATATGCCTGGGAGTGGTATAGCTGGATCTTGAGGAAGTGCTATTCCTAGTTTTCTGAGAAAAAAACAGATTGATTTCCAAAGTGGTTGTACAAGTTTACATCGTTCAGTTGATTTTCAACAGAGATAAAAAATACACATTAGACATTTAATATAATAAGTTATCCTGAGAAAAATATATGTTCATATGGAAAAGAATAATACAGAAACCTTATGAAAACTAAATCAGCCTGGATTAAAGGATTACGGAACTAATTTTTTTTTATTCTGGGTACTAAATCATAGATGGAAACAGTCATAATGTTGTTATTATTATTTGTTATTATTTGTGTGTTTGAAAACAAAAGGACGTGTACTTAAAGTAGTGAACAAACAGGAATACATTGCCTTGAAAGCTATTATTAGTAAAAGAAACATAGTGACAAGGACACCTACAGAATGGGTAACATATTCACAAAGCATATACCGTAAAAGAGCTTATATCCTTATCATAAGGAAACTCAAAAACGTCAGTCTTCTGTAGTTGTAACCATGTATTTCATGAAAGAAGAAGACACATAATGGTTAGTGTTCAACAGATCTAATGTCCAGTTGCTGACCATTAGAAAAACCTCAGACCCAAGTGGCAATGAATAAACAAATGAAACCCTTCAGGATGGCTGTTATAAAAAAAATAATAATAACTCCATTGTCAAAAAGAATAAATGGAAAAAAAATTATATCTGTGTCAACAGTCGATGTGAAATGGAACTTCTGTGAGAAACAGTATAGATATTCCTGAAAAGATGTAAAGGTAATCTACCATATGTTCAAGAACCCTTAGGTTCTTAGGTTAGCTCTCTTCTTCCACTATATGGGTCCCTAGGATCAAACTTAGGTTGTCAGGCAAGGCTGAAGGTGCCTTTATCCACTGAGTTGTATTTCTGACCTTCTATTTGCTACTTTTAAATGCCCTGATGTTATTTTTTGTATGGTTTTATATTTTAAATTATTTTTATCTCGCTCACACTACCTACTAAAAATCTGAGAGTTTATACTATTTCACTAATACCTGTGGTATTATATTTCAAACTATCTAGTGTCCTTGGGTACCACATTCAACTGGTGTTCCCAGTCCCTTTGACATTTCTTGTTTCTTCCGTAAGTTACAACTATGAATTTAGTTGATAACCACAGTGGACTCTACGTGAACCACTTACTTATAAGGCACTATAACTTTAGACTTTGTGCACTGGGGTTATGTTATTTTAACCTATCAACAAACTTTTCTCTCTTACATCATCTATATTCTTGCTATGGTTAATGTCCCTTCTCACTGACACAATTGTGAGAACCTCAAATTCCATCTGTCCTAGTGCAATGTGAGTTATGGCAATCTGTTACCTCACCAAGAACTGTTTGGTCAGTTTTTCAGCTTCATTTGTCTATGACACTCATTGCACTATTGTATATTATTCAAAAGTTACTACGGAGTAATATTTAAAATAATATTTCAGAATTCTGAAAAAATATACTGTTTTAGAGGCTGGAGGGAATAGCTAAGCTGGTAAAATGTTGCTGAGCAAACATTGGGGTCTAGTTCTGAGTGTCAGACCACATAAAAACTGACTGTAGTAGCAGGGGCCTGGACTGTAATACCACCATGGAGACATGGAGTCAGTGATTTCCAAAGCCCAGGATGGGCATTTCTCAAAAAGGAAGATGATAAGTGATTGACAAAGACATTTACCAAAAGACCACTAGCCTCTAACATGCATGCACACACATGAAGCAAACAATCACTGCTGCATTTTTAAATCAATATGCTTTAAGTACTTAGTATATGTTGTGAATCATGCCCTGTTTCCTGTTTTTCTTTATAGTAGTTCTACTGCAGTTTGATTTCCTGCTGCACATATACATTTTCAGCCTGTAAACTCAATGAAAAATGGGTCCAAATTTGTCTCTCCACAACACATACACACACAAAATATTTACGACACGCCTGATGTTCAAAGAGTATGCATGAATGAATGATTAAAATTAGCATATAATTACAAAACAGTTCTGTATATAAGCACAGCCAGAGTTGGGCTCCATGCTAGGATCTGAGTCCCTCCCCTAAAACCTTCACTTTAAACCCCTCAGCATGGCATTCTGTACCTGATACACGTTTCTTTTCCAAAAATGCTGAACTATCCATTACCTCCAGTATTCTGATCTGGCATCCTCCCAGCTTTGGAGGAAATCAATAAAGTCTTCCAGAAAATACTAGCCATCACAGCTGAAAAATAAATCCATTTTATTGCTGAGAATATAAGCTTAATAATGAGGTAAAAACCTGATTCTGTAACTGATGTGTTCATTTAACCTCTGCTAAGGACAAAAATTATGATTCATTGATTCTAATTTTCTAATAAAAATCATGTCACCTTTTAATAAACAACTTATTATGATATGTCAGGGTCATGGGTCCCATAAATAAGGATTATAGTTAAAAGAAATTGAAGTGAGAATTTCAATATAAAAATCAATGGAAAAACCTAAAAACAGAAATGAATCATAGTCAAAAGCACTCTCTTCTTGTGGAACTACGAAAACATACATAAAGGAAATCCTCAATCTATTACCTGATTCTGAATAAATCAGTAAAATAGGGAAGAGAAAAAAATTAACAAAAATATGTATAAAAGTAAATAGTGACAGTAATATCATTAATAATGACAGGTCTCACTACACCTCAGGCTCTGGGGTGGAAATTCAGATTACCCCAGAGGTCTGGTTATAGTTAGCATCTGATGCAGCTCAGGCAGAATGTCTGATTCCTTAACATAAATTATCATATTTAATACTTACAGCCATCCTTAGAGGACTGTGTTTTAAAGTCCATGTTTAAAATGAGAATGAACCAAGAGATGTTGAATCTCTGCCATAAAATCCCAGTTAACATATGATCCAGTTAGACTGTATTGGGCTCAGTTTGCTGGTCTTCAATGTACCTCCCAAATGCAGAAAAATATTCCTTAAAAAAAATCACCTTGCCAATTAGAGAAGATTTAATTACTTTTGAGGGGAATTGCAAGCCATTTTTCTTCTTTTAATTGTTCATCCCCAGAGCAACCCTCAGTTATTTCTCAGGCTACTTTTAATAAGCACTGGCATTTAAATTCTTGCATTTGACAGTGAGGACAGTGCCACCGCAGGACAGAGCTTATTTTCTGTGAGCAACATTTAATCAAAAGCGACCAATGATTTCAAGCCCCACTGCCTAGCACCACACTCATGACTAGATGTTGCTTCATTTCAGAGCCTCCTCACTTGGGTTTAGGATATGAATGGTAATTTCCCCCAAACCTTCCTTCTAAAAGATCTGGAAACATCTCTGTTCCTATGTCTTCCCTATTTTTGACAAATGTTTTGAAAACAAACAAACAAATGGCAAAGTTGCTAATGAGGTTTTTCTGGCAGTGTCAATTTTTAGTATGTTTGTGTACACCTTTGCCTGTGTATCCTGATGTGTGCTTTTAAGAATAAAGAAGAAAATATTTAGTCAAAGTTCAACCCATCCTCCAACTGATATCTGGAGCCCTCATACATTCCAAGAGAATTTTCTCAACTTTCCAGGATGGAAAGACTATGACAATGGAGAAGAGAACAAAGAATGTTAGTCATTAAATCCTCTTTGGTGTGTCTGCTTCTTTTTCTTTTTAGTGCTTTTAGGTGTGCCATTAACTTGTTTGTATGAAATGACTCAAAATTTTTTATGAAGGCACTTAGTGCTTTGAACTTTCCTCTTAGTGCTCCTTTCATTGTGTCCCATAAGTTATGGTAAGTTGCACTTTCATTTTCATTGAATTCAAGGAAGTCTTTAATTTCTTTATTTCCTCCATGACCCAGTTGTCAGTTGTCATTGAGTAGAAATTTGTTCAGTTTCCATGTATATGTAGGCTTTTTGTTATTTCTGTTATTGTTGAGGTCTAGTTTTAGAACATAGTGGTCTGATATGATATGACACATTATTTCAATTTTCTTGTATCTGTTGAGGTTTGCTTTGTGCCCCACTATATGCTCAATTTTGGACAAAGTTCCATGAGGTGCTGAGAAGAAGGTATACTATTTTGTGTTTTGGTGAAAGGTCCTATAGACATCTATTATTTCCATTTTATTTAAGACCTCTTTAAGTATTATTCTTTCTCTGTTTAGCTTCTTTCTCAATGTTCCGTCCCTTGGTGAGAGTGGGATATTTATGTCTTCTACTATTAATGTGTTGGGACTGATGTGTGATTTAAGCTTTAATAATGTTTCTTTGACAAATACAGGACAAATGCTCTTGTGTTTGGTCCATAGATGTTCAGGATTGTGATGTCTTAATGGTGGTTTTTTCCTTTGATGAGAATGAAGTGTCCCTCTCTATCTCTTGATTAGTTTTGGTTGAAAGTCTATTTTATTAAATATTAGGATGGCTACTTCAGCTTGCTTGTTCTGCCCATTTTTGTGGAAAATTTTCCAGTCCTTTACTCTGAGATAGTCCCTATCTTTGCTGCAGAGGTGTGTTTCTTGAATGCAGCATAAGGTTGGATCCTGTATCACAATCATTCTGTTAGTCTGTGTCTTTTCTTGGAGAGTTGAGACCATTGATGTTAATAGATATTAGTGACCAAAGATTGGGATTGGTTGCTTATTCCTTTTATTGTGGAGTTGGTGGTGATTGAGTGTTTCTTTTGTTTTCTTTTTTTATGTTATGGTTTCTTTTTTCTGAGTTGTGATGGGTGTAGTTGATCTTATTGGGTTGAAGTTTTCCTTCTAATATTTTCTATAGGGCTGGATTGCTGCATTTATATAATTTAAATTCAGTTATGTCATGGAATACTTTCTTTTTTTTTTTTTCAATGCAGTTTATTCAGGAACATTGAACAATCCTCGGACCCCGGGGAAAGCCAGCCCACAGCTTAAATAGCCTCTGGGTAGCCAACCCAGGCATGCCACGGGGGCAATGCAGATAGGTCCACATACATGGAAGCAAGCCAGATCCTCGGCCTTAGCCAAATGTGGAGTTGTTCGTGACAGAGAGCACTCACCATCTGGAAGGTGAAAGGCGGAAACCAGCTCCATCTTTAAGGCATAGCATTCCGCAGCTCTCTACAGTTCCACCTTTTTGTTTTAGACGCATCAGGCAAGAGTAGAGGTCTGATCTCTGATATTAGAAATAAATTGGGACTTTGTACAGATGTTCATTTAGCTGTCATCCACCCAAAGAGCATCAGACCCATCCGTTACCTTTTTCTCAGAGGCGGGACCTGGGGCATCAACCTGCATGCAATCAGACATGCTCTTCTCTGGGTCCAAAGCGGCTGACCCTGAGTGCAGTGCTTAGCCTCGCATCCTGAGCGTATCATTTTAGCTTTTTATGGTATCCAACCATGCTTGGGGAGAATGTCCTGCTTCAATGGCTGTAAAGGCCTGAATGATCATGGCTGCATCACACTGTTGTGAGACTCTAATCTTGCATATATACCACAGGCAAACCAAGGAGACCAACACCAGAAGGCCTGCTAACACTCCCATGCCCGCCCATTCCTTCAGATGATTCATGACTGCAGCAATCCATGTTGATAATCCTGTGGCTAGTCCTGCGTCCACTCCGGTAGAATTTACTGTGACAATGGCCACTCTCAGCTGCTCCATCGTAGTATCGAATTCTCCAGTCCAATTACCTAAAATATAGCTCGACAATTGTTTAGACAGATTTGCAGCACAGGAAAAATTCTCATGTTGTATGCTAGTGACACAAAGTCCAGCATACTTTCATTGACAGCCAGGTTGAGCGATATGCCATAGGGTATCAATTTGCTCCTGCAAGAGGTCAATCCTCTGATTGAACACCATCAAGCTTCCTTTTAGTTGAGCATTAATTCCTTTATGTACAACTAAGGCATGAGCTACATTGGCTAAATTATTATTCAGGGTCTGAGCAGTCTGCCCAGTATGACTCATGGCTAATGCCCTGGTGGTAGCTCCAACAGCCGTCAATGAGATGGTAGTAACAATGGTGGCTGTAGTTCCAAGATCCCTTTTCTGTCTGAAGAGAGTCATAGCGTGAGGGGCATCAATGGGCACAGGCACCCAGTGAGGCATGCGAGTAACCAGGGCATACCTAAATTTACTAGCATTCTGGTATTGGGCAAAAAAAGCAAGTATCATTACCACAATTACTTGGCTCTATCTGGCTAATAATGAATAAAAATGGGGGATATAGACAAACAGGTGTGGGCTTATAGGAAATATTATGAGAAGCCTTAACCCCTCGTTGGAACATCCTGCGTCAGTTCTAGAACTAGCAGTGGTGGTGTCCGAGGTCTGAGTAGGTTCAGGAGACCATTGCCCCCAGGGGCGAGATGTGTTCCATGCCAATTGACTAACTCCATGTTTTCCTCCAATTTTGAAAGTCATTTAAGGTTCTTAAATTATTTTTTTCCCTTTTTTCTTAAATTTTTCATCAATTACACTTTATTCATTCTGCATCCCCCCATAAGCCCCTCCCTCCTTTCCTCCCAATCCCACCCTCCCTCCTCCCTCTGCTTGCATGCCACTCCCCAAGTCCACTAATAGGGGAGGTTCTCCTCTCCTTTCTGATCTTAGTCTGTCAGTTCACATCAAAAGTGGCTGTATTGTCCTCTACTGTGGCCTGGTAAGGCTGCTCCCCCCCTACCAGAGGGAGGTGATCAAAGAGCAGGCCAATCAGATTATGTCAGAGGCAGTCCCTCTTCACATTACTATGTAAACCAATTGGACTCTGAACTGTCCTGGGCTACATCTGTGCAGGGGTTCTAGGTTATCTCCATGAATAGTCCTTGGTTGGAGTATGAGTCTCTGGGAAGTTCCCTATGTTCAAATTTTCTTGTTCTGTTGCTCTCCTTGTGGAGACCCTGTCCTCTCCAGCTCTTACTATTTCCCAGTTCTTACCTAAAATTCCATTCTCCTGCCCAACAGTTGCCCATCCGGCTCAGCATCTGCTTTGATAGTCTGAAGGGCAGAGGCTTTCAGAGACCCTCTGTGGTAGGTTCCTAGGTTGTTTCCTGTTTTCTTCTTCTTCTGATGTCCATCCTCTTTGCCTTTCTGGATGGGGATTGGACGTTTTAGTTAGGGTCCTCTCTCTTGCTTAGTTTCTTTAGATGCACAGGTTTTAGTGGGTTTGTCCTATGTTGTATGTCTATATGAGTGAGTATATACCATGTGTGTCTTTTTGCTTCTGGGACAACTCACTCAGGATGATCCTTTCCAGATCCCACCATTTACCTGCAAATTTCATGATTTCCTTATTTTTCATTGCTGAGTAATATTCCATTGTGTAGATGTACCACAATTTCTGCATCCATTCTTCAGTTGAGGGGCATCTGGGTTGTTTCCAGCTTCTGGCTATTACAAATAAAGCTGCTACAAACATGGTTGAGCAAATGTCCTTTTTGTGTACTTGAGCCTCTTTTGGATATATGCCCAGTAGTGGTATGGCTGGATCTTGAGGAAGCGCTATTCCTCGTTGTCTGAGAAAGCGCCAGATTGATTTCCAGAGTGGTTGTACAAGTTTACATTCCCACCAGCAGTGGAGAAGGGTTCCCCTTTCTCCACAACCTCTCCACCATGTGTTGTCACTTGAGTTTTTGATCTTGGCCATTCTCATGGGTGTAAGGTGAAATCTCAGGGTTGTTTTGATTTGCATTTCCCTAATGGCTAGTGAGGTTGAGCATTTCTTTAAGTGCTTCTCTGCCATTCGGTATTCCTCTACAGAGAATTCTCTGTTTAGCTCTGTTCCCCATTTTTTAAGTGGATTACTTGGTTTGCTGCTTTTCAGCTTCTTTAGTTCTTTATATATACTGGATATGAGTCCTCTGTCAGATAAAGGGTTGGTGAAGATTCTTTCCCAATCTGTAGGTGGTCGCTTTGTTTTGATGACGGTGTCCTTTGCTTTACAGAAGCTTTTCAGTTTCATGAGGTCCCATTTATTGACTGTTGCTCTTAGAGCCTGTGCTGTTGGTGTTCTGTTCAGGAAGTTTCCCCCTGTACCAATGAGTTCTAGGGTATTTCCCACTTTTTTTTCAAGCCGATTTAATGTGTCTGGTTTTATGTTGAGGTCTTTGATCCACTTGGACTTCAGTTTTGTGCAGGGTGACAAGTATGGATCTATTTTCATTTTTCTACATGTAGACATCCAGTTAGACCAGCACCATTTGTTGAAGATGCTATCTTTATTCCATTGTATGGTTTTGGCGTCTTTGTCAAAGATCAGGTGTCCATAAGTGTGTGGGTTTATTTCTGGGTCCTCTGTTCGGTTCCATTGATCCACCATTCTGTTTCTATGCCAGTACCATGCAGTTTTTAAAACTGTTGCTCTATAGTACAACTTAAGATCAGGGATGGAGATACCTCCAGAAGATCTTTTATTGTAGAGGATTGTTTTAGCAATTCTGGGTTTCTTGTTATTCCATATGAAGTTGAGAATTTTCCTTTCCAGGTCTGTAAAGAATTGTGTTGGTAATTTGATGGGCATTGCATTGAATCTGTAGATTGCTTTTGGTAAGATGGCCATTTTTACTATGTTAATCCTACCAAGCCATGAGCATGGGAGATCTTTCCATCTTCTCATGTCTTCTTCTAATTCTTTCTTCAGAGATTTGAAATTTTTTTCATACAAGTCTTTGACTTCCTTGGTTAGGGTTACTCCGAGGTACCTTATGTCATTTGTGGCTATTGTGAAGGGTGTTGTTTCCTTAATTTCTTTCTCAGCCCTTTTGTCTTTTGTATACAGGAGGGCTACTGATTTTTTTGAGTTAATTTTGTATCCTGCCACTTTGCTGAAGGTGTTTATCAGCTGTAGGAGTTCCCTGGTAGAGTTTTTAGGGTCACTCACGTATACTATCATATCATCTGCAAATAGTGATAATTTGACTTCTTCCTTTCCAATTTGTATCCCCTTGATCTCCTTCAACTGTCTTATTGCTCTAGCAAGGACTTCCAACACTATGTTGAAGAGATATGGAGAGAGTGGGCAGCCTTGTCTTGTCCCTGATTTCAGTGGAATTGCTTTAAGTTTCTCTCCATTCAGTTTGATGTTGGCTATAGGCTTGCTGTATATCGCCTTTACTATGTTTAGATATGTGCCTTGTATTCCTGATCTCTCCAATACTTTGAACATGAATGGATGTTGGATTTTGTCAAAGGCTTTTTCAGCATCTAGGGAGATTATCATGTGGTTTTTTTCTTTCAGTTTGTTAATATGGTGGATCACATTGATGGATTTCCGTATATTGAACCACCCCTGCATACCTGGGATGAAGCCTACTTGGTCATAGTGGATAATATCTTTGATGTGTTCTTGGATTCGGTTTGCAAGTATTTTATTAAGTATTTTTGCATCAATGTTCATAAGGGAGATTGGCCGGAAATTCTCTTTCTTTGTTGAGTCTTTGTGAGGTTTAGGTACCAAGGTGACTGTGGCTTCATAGAATGAATTTGGTAATATTCCTTCTGTTTCTATTTTGTGGAATAGTTTGAAGAGAATTGGTGTTAGCTCTTCTTTGAAGGTCTGGTAGAATTCTGCGCTGAAGCCATCTGGTCCTGGGCTTTTTTTTGGATGGGAGACTTTTGATGACCGCTTCTATTTCTTTGGGGGATATAGGTTTATTTAGTTGATTTACCTGGTCCTGGTTCAGCTTTGGTAAGTCAAATCGATCAAGAAAATTGTCCATTTCATTTAGATTTTCAAATTTTGTGGCATATAGACTTTTGAAGTAAGTCCTAATGATTGTTTGGATTTCCTCAGTGTCTGTAGTTATATCCCCCTTTTCATTTCTGATTTTGTTGATTTGGGTGGTGTCTCTCTGCCTTTTAGTTAGCTTGGCTAAGGGTTTGTCGATCTTGTTGATTTTCTCAAAGAACCAGCTCTTGGTTTCATTGATTCTTTGAATTGTTTTATTTGTTTCCAATTGATTGATTTCAGCCCTGAGTTTGATTATTTCCAGCCGTCTACTCCTTCTTGGTGTGTCTGCTTCTTCTTTTTCTAGGGTTTTTAAGTGAGCCATTAGGGTGCTTGAATGAGCTGTCTCGAATTTCTTCTTGAAGGCACTTAGTGCTATGAACTTTCCTCTTAGCACTGCTTTCATTGTGTCCCACAAGTTCGGGTATGTTGTGTCTTCATTTTCATTGATTTCTAGAAAGACTTTAATTTCTTTCTTTATTTCTTCCCTGACCCAGCTGTCATTTAGTAACAAGTTGTTCAGTTTCCATGTGTGTGTAGGCTTTTTGTTATTTCTGTTGTTGTTGAGGTCCAGCTTTATTCCATGGTGATCAGACAAGATACATGGGATTATTTCAATCTTCTTGTATCTGTTGAGGCTCGCTTTGTGACCCACTATGTGGTCTATTTTGGAGAAGGTTCCATGAGGTGCTGAGAAGAAGGTAAATTCTTTTGTGTTTGGGGGTAAAGTTCTGTAAATGTCTGTTAGGTACATTTGATTCATGAGCTCTGTCAGAGACATTGTTTCTTTGTTTAATTTCTGTTTGGTTGACCTGTCCTTTGTTGAGAGTGGGGTGTTGAAGTCTCCCACTATTAATGTGTGTGGATCTATATGTGCTTTAAATTTTATCAATGTTTCTTTCACAAATGTGGGTGCCCTTGTATTTGGGGCATAGATGTTCAGGATTGTGATGTCTTCCTGGTGGAATTTTCCCTTGATGAGTATGAAGTGTCCTTCCCCATCTCTTTTGATTAATTTTGGTTGAAAGTCTATTTTATAAGATATTAGAATGGCTACTCCTGCTTGCTTCTTGGGTCCGTTTGCTTGGAAAGTCGTCTTCCAACCCTTTACCCTAAGGTAATGTCTATCTTTGTGTCTTAGGTGTGTTTCTTGTATGCAACAGATTGCTGGGTTTTGTTTACGTATCCATTCTGTTAATCTGTGTCTTTTTATTGGGGAGTTGAGTCCATTGATGTTGAGAGAGATTAATGACCAGTGCCTGTTAGATCTCTTGATTTTGATGTTGGCTGTGGTCATCAGGTTGTGTGCTTGGTTGCTTTTTGTTTTACTGAAGTGAGGTTATTTATTTCCTGTGTTTTCTTGAATGTAGCTAGCTTTCTTGGGTTGTATTTTCCCTTCCAGTGTCTTCTGTAATGCTGGATTTGTTTGTAGGTATTGTTGAAATTTGTTTTTGTCATTGAATATCTTGTTTTCTCCATCTATGAGGACTGAGAGTTTTGCTGGGTATAGTAGCCTGGGCTGACATCTGTGTTCTCTTCGGGTCTGCATGATATCCGTCCAGGCCCTTCTGGCTTTCATAGTCTCTGTTGAAAAGTCAGGTGTGATTCTTATGGGTTTGCCATTATATGTTACTTGGCCTTTTTCCCTTGCAGCTTTTAGTATTTTTTTCTTTGTTCTGTATACTTACTGTTTTGATTATTATGTGGCGGGAGGATTTTCTTTTCTGGTCAAATTTGTTGGGTATCTGTAGGCCTCATGTATTCTAATTGGCCTCTCCTTTAGCTTGGGGAAATTTTCTTCAATGATTTTGTTGAAAATATTTTCTGGGCCTTGGAGAAGGGAGTCTTCTTTTTCCTCTATACCTATTATTCTTAGGTTTTGTCTTTTCATATTGTCTTGCATTTCTTGGACGGTCTGTGTCAGGAATTTTTCGGACTTAACATTTTCTTTGACAGATACACCAATTTCTTCTATTGTATCTTCTACACCTGAGATTCTTTCTTCCATCTCTTGTAGTCTGTTCATTATGCTTATCTCTGTAGTTCCTGTTTTCTTCCCTAGATTCTTCCTTTCCATTATTTCTTCCATTTGTGTTTTCTTTAATTTTTCCAATTCTATCTTCAGGTCTTGAGTTGTTTTGTTTACTTCCTTCACTTGTCTGATTGTACTTTCCTGTTTTTCTTTTAGTTCCTTCAACTCTGTTTCTATCATTTCATTCAGTGTTTTAAGCATTTCCTTTCTAAAGGCCATAAACTGTTTGGCTGCAGCTTCCTCTATTTCTTTACGGATGGCAATATTCTGTTTGAGTTTATCTTCCTCTATGTCTTCACGAATCTTATTTGTTTCCTCTGTTATCATCATCATGAGCATACTTGTTAGGTCATCTTCTTGGATTTCAGTTATGGTGGGGTGTCCAGGGCTACTTGCCCCTGGGTAACTGGATTCTGGAGATGCCATATTGCTCTGTCTTTTGTTGCTTGAGCTTTTATGCTGGCCTCTACCCATTGTGTTATCTTAGGAGTTTGGGGTTATTTTCTGGTGGTTCCTGGGGATCCTGGGAAACACAATGACTGTGTTTTATGGCCGAGAGTTCTGATTGCTGTTCACTGTGCTGATCCTGCTGTGCTGCTGCTCAGAATGAGAGTCCTCCCGGTGCTGCCATCTTGCCCCTCCCCCGAATACTTTCTTTTCTACATCTATATTGTACAACCACTTTGGAAATCAATATGATGCTTTTTTGGGAAATTAGGAATAGTGCTACCCCAAGATCCAGCCATACCACTCTTCAACATATACCCAAAACATGTCCTACCATTCAATAAAGATATTTGCTCAACTATGTTCATAGCAAATTTATTTGTAATAGCTAGAATATGGAAACAAGCTAGATGTCCCTCAAACAAGGAATGGATACCAAAAGTGTGATACATTTACACAATGGAATATTACTCAACAATTAAAAACAAAGAAGTCATGAACTTTGAAGAGAAATTTGGGAACTTGAAAAGATCATCCTCTGAGATATCTGAGATAACCCAGAAGCAGAAAGACACATATGGTATATATTAACTTATAAGAGGATATTAGCTATATAATATAGGATAAACATACTAGAATCTATAGTCCTAAAGAAGCTAAACAACAAGGACCCTACAGAAGAGGCTGAAACCTCACTCAGAGGGACAAACATGATAGACATCAGAGGTAGGAGAAGACACAGAACAGGATAGGAACTTTCTATAGGTACAGTCTGAAAGACTATACCCAAGAATGTATTGAAGGAGATACTGAGAGTCATAGCCAAACTTTTGGCAGAGTGCAAGAAACCTTATGGAAGAAGAGGGAGATAAAAAGACCTGGAAGGGATAGGACCTCCAAAAGGAGGACCACAGAGCCAAAAAATCCTGGGCCCAGGACGTCCTGCAGAGACCTAGACTCTATCCAAGAGCCATGCATAGAGAGGACTTAGAGCCCCTGCTCAGAGGGAGCCCATAAACTGTTCAGTTTCCAAGTGGGTTCCCTCGTAAGAAGGCAGGGACTGTCTCTGACATGAACTCAGTGGCTGGCTCTTTGTTCACTTCCCCTGGGGAATGCAGCCTTACCAAGCCATGGAGGAGGATGATACAGACAGTCCTGGGAGACCTAGTAGGCTACTGCCAGATAGAAGAGGAAGAGGTCCTTCCCAAATTTGGGGACTAGTAAAATGGCATAGGGTGAGAAGAGGGAGGGTGGGTAGGACTAGTAAGAATTGCGGGAGGGGGCCACAGCAGGGATATAAAGTGAATAAATTATAAGAAAGAAACAAAGAAAGAAAGAAAGAAAGAAAGAAAGAAAGAAAGAAAGAAAGAAAGAAAGAAAGAAAGAAAGAAAGAGAAAGAAAAAAGAAAGAAAAGAAAGTGGGGAAAAAAAAAGCTCAATTGAGTGATGCTTGGACATAATTCCATGCGTGTGTTAGTGGATAACAGTATGGGACTAGGCAATTTATTGAGGACAAAGAGTCTTAAGATAAGGAATGGACTGTCCTGATTGGAGTGATTGAGAAATGTGCTTTCTTAGCCAGGTGAGAAAGCCAGGTGAAGGGTCACCAAAGATCAGCATTAAGTGAGAATTTTATGTGGTTCAACTAAGGAATAATAGATACTCTAGGATCTGGTGTGAATTTGACTTATAGATTCCCATACTGTGATGTTTAAAACAACTGGGCATATGAAGTTTTTTAACAGATGTTTGTAAAAATTTCCCTTTTATTAAAAATGAAATAATAATAATATATCCTGATTATGTTTCCCCTCATTCTACTCCTCCTCGTCCTCCCCCATCTCCCATCCTATCCTGATGCATTCCCCTTCAGACTATCATTAGAAAATAAACAATCTTCTAAAGGACAATAATAAAATAAAAATACTAATATAGGACGAAAACTAACACATTGGAATTGGAAAAATAAATAACAAAGACTCTAAGAGATGACATAAGAAATAGAAGCCCCAAATTCCAATAGAGACACTAAACTGGGACTCATAATAAATAAACAAAGAATGTGTAAGGCAAAATTAGAAAAGAAATACATATATAAATAAAAATAATAATAAGATAAAGTAAAAAAAATAATTTTAAAAGTTAAATGTTCTGACATAACATTATGAGACAAGGAACCCACACAGGTGCCAGTGAGTTAATTTTATGTTGGCTGTCTATTGCAATTCATGCAGCCTAACCTTAAGATTAGTTTGTTTTCTCAGTGACACTCAGTCCAGTGAAATTAAATTTTTATTTTTAAGTAGTTATCAGTTGATCATTGCATCAATTGGACATTGGACACCCCAGCCACTCTTCATTTCAGCTCTAGGATGTCCCCTGCTTTAGAATCATATGGGCCCTGCACATTCTGCCTTGGTCTCTGTGAGTTCACATGTGAGTTGATCATGTTGATTTAGACAACCTTGTTTTTTTGTTCCTCTCCATCGCTGTGGCTCTTACACTCTTTCTCTCTCCTCTTCCCCACGGTGTTCTGATCCCTTAGGACAGGTTTTGATGAAGACTTTTGTTTATGGCTGAGTGTTATAAGGTCTCTAAACACTCTGCATAATGTCTGACTGTGGGTATCTGTATTTGCTGCCCTCTGCTGTAGGAAAGAGTATCTCCTATGATGGCTGATAAAGGTATTGCACTACGAGTTTAGCAATATATCACTGGGAGTCATTGTTTTTTGTTTGTTTGTTTTTGTTTGTTTTGTTTTTATTTATTTATTTTTGCTTGGGCTTATTTTTTTATTTTTTCTTGGATGTTTATTTTATTTTCTAGAACAGTAGTATATGATTTTAACCTAGGTCCCTGGACTATCTAGTACCACATTTTTGTTCACCCAAGCATTATTGGATATATGTTCTATCTCGTGGAGTGAGCCTTAAATCAAATCACATATTGTTTGGTTACTACCACAGGTTTGTGCCACTATTGTATGAGCATATCACAAAGATACCAAACCATTTTAGATAAAAGGGCTGTGGCTGGCTTAGTGTTTACATTTCTGTTTGGTAGTGTTAAGAGTACATTCATGTACCAAAGTTACTAGAAGGTAGGGGTGAAGGCTCTATATAGGCACCAGTTTGACTTTTCCATATCAATGTGTTGAGAAAGTATCGTCTATAACTCTGGGGCCTTGCTTCCAGATTGTGAAACGCAATCTGTAGTTTTAGCAACAATCTAGGATGTTTGGTGATTCCTCAAGAGCCCCTGTGGCCATCATCTCACTTAGCTGTACTCTGAGCTTCACTTGGAGTCAAGAGATGACCAGTTGGAGCTATGTCTTCTCCATTGTTTGGTGATTTATCTAGAATGTCTTCATATATATAGATAGATAGATATAGATATACACATATAAATTTTTATTTTTATTTTATATATGCATATGTGTGTATATATATGTATATATGTGTGTATACTTATATATCTATGTATATATATATATATATATATATATATATAAAAGCTTCAGCTGTATTAGATTTCCATACTACCTGTCAAATGACCCATAATTTTACCTGACTCTTCCTGTATTCCCTCCTTTGCCACAGTTTTCCTCTTATGTTTCTACTTGACCTTTCCATTCCAGTATCCCCACTCCCAATCCATCCATAAGTATGTATTTTCTTTTCTCTTTCTAAGAACATTTATACCCCTAGTCCCTTAGTTGTTGGTGTTTGGTCTAATGATTACTGGCCCTCAAGTTCTGGTTACTGCCCTGCTTGATACACCCACCCTTATTTGTGTAAACCTGCATAAAACATTATACCTGATTGGTTCATTAAATGGCCTGTACCTGGGCAGAGCATAATGTGGTAGGCATGACTAAGGTTCCTGGGCTTTTGAGGAAGGAAGAATCAGGAAAATCAGGGGAGACACAAGGACAGAAAGAGAGGAAGAAGAAGAAGAAGAAGAAGAAGAAGAAGAAGAAGAAGAAGAAGAAGAAGAAGAAGAAGAAGAAGAAGAAGAAGAAGAAGAAGGACACCATGATGGGTTAGCCTGGAGAAGAAACAAGGTGGGCCAACAGAAAGGACTCCAATAATGGCGTGGAAAGGCCCAGATGAAGAATAAAAGTAAGTACCATGAGATTATGTATGGAAGGTAGACAAGGTGAGGAAAATTAAAACAGATGACATTGGATGGAGGCTGGAAGATGGAGGTTGGGAGATGGAGGATACTGAGACAGTGTAAGAAAAATATTTGCCTGTCCCAAGATAAAAAAGGCAGTTATAAATCTAACAGGTATCTGTGTCTTATTGTTTATGATAGTAGGTTAGATAATACTGCCATAAAAATCATAGGGTTAATAATAAACATTGTATAACACAACACTCATTTTTTTTTAAATTTACTACAGCACTTACTCTATACCTAAGCTCAGTGGTTCGTTGAATTGTAGCTTGGTTATCATCGATTTAACTCCTAATTTCTTTTTTTAATTTTTATTTTTTAAATGTTAATCATAAGTTATTTACTTTGTATCCCAGCTGTAGCCCCCTCCCTCATTCCTTTCCAATCCCACCCTCCCTTCCTCATCTTCTCCCTGTCCCTTTCCAAGTTCACTGCTAGGGGAGGTTCTCCTCCCCTTACATCTGACCCTAGCTTAACAGATATCTTTAGTATGGGCTGCAATGTCCTCCTCTGTGGCCTAGCAAGGCTGTTCCTCCCTTGTGGGCAGGGGGAGGTAAAGGAGCCAGTCCTTGAGTTCATGTCAGAAATATTAACTACTAATTTCTACATACATGTGAATACATATGGTAATTGTCTTCCTGGGTCTGAGATATCTCACTCAGAATGATTTTTATCTTGTTCCTTCTATTAACCTGTGAATTTCATGATTAGAATTTTTTTATTGACCGAGTAATATTCTGTTGTGTAAATGTACCACATGTTTGATATCCATTTGCTGTTGAGTGACATATGTGTTGTTTCTAATTCGTGTGTACTATGAATACAGCAACAATGAGCATGGTTGTACAAGTGCCTTTGCGTTACAATGAAGAGCCCTTTGGGTACATGCCCAATAATGGTATAGCTGGATCTTGAAATTAATTGAATCCCATCTTTCAGAGGACTGCCATACTGATTTCTGTTGCAGCTTGTACAGTTTTCATTTCCACCAGAAATAAATGAGTGTTCCTTTTACTTCACATCGTTGCTGTTATTATCTGTCACATTTTTTATTGATCTCAGCCATTCTGACAGTTGCCAGTAAGGAGGACGGGATCCTGAGTTTACGCACTCCCCACTGCTGCAAAGGTGTAGGATGAAATTCATTTTCTGTATGTTTCCCTGTTGAACATTTCATTGTTCCCCAGCCATTTGAGTTTTTCTTTTCCCTTTGATAATTCTAACAGTTTTATAAAAGTAGTCTTTCCCGATCAATTTCATTAGTAGTCGTACATTTTAATTAAAAATGTAATTCATTGTTTTCCAATTTTTCTTTCCTATATCCAGCCTTTCCCATATTCCCTCTCCAACTCTTTTTATTTTCTCTTTTTATGTCTCCTCCTTCTCCTTCTCTTCCTATTTATTGAGTATGTTTAAAGTGTGTTAAGCCATTTTTATTTGTGTGAACATTTTCTCATTGATGGCCATTCATTAAAAGAATGCTTCTCTTTACAGAAAATGAAAAGCATCAGAGAAAAACATGATTTGACCCAATGCAGACATCACTAGATCATGGTGACCCCAACCTAAGGCATACATCTGTAACACAGCACCTGCACTATGGACAAGTAACACTCTGGGAGGGAACGAAAGATTTTTAATGAGAGAACACTAGAAACTGTGTGAGACTTCCTTTCCTAGGATTGGCTCCAAAAAACCTTCCAAGATTCTGAATTAACCCTCTTGATTTCAGTAAGAAGTGGACTAGACATCTAGACGCTGAATCCCACAACAGCTTCCTGATATTTGAGACATCCACAAAGAACAGAACACCAACTTCCAAGAGTGGACTTCCAGAAAAAAATGTTTGAAAATCTCTATTATTTTTTTTTATTATTCCTCTTAATGAAAACAGATTCTTTCTCTTATGATATATCCTGATTATAGATTTTCACTTCCTCACTAACCCTTGCCCCTTCCATCTGGGTTAACTCCCTTTCTGTCTCTTATTACAATAAACAGATAGATTGATTGATAGATAGATAACAAATTAATAAATAAATAAAAAGCATCAACAGCAAAAAGGCCTTTAAGAGATACCAACAAATCATGATTAAACAATATAAAATGAGATGATGTAAAAACTATCAAAAAAGTTGAACACAGAAAGCCAACAGGAGAAAAAGAGTCTCAAGAGCAGGCACAAGAGCCAGAGATCCATTCATTTTCATAGTCAGGAGTTTCATAAAAATATTAACCTATTTTGACTGTATTCACCACTCTCAGCTCCTCCTAGTTCAGCCTCTACCATCCTGCCCACCCAACTTTGTGTAACATTTCTCATTCTTCTTTGTTTGTTTGTTTTTACTACATCAAGTCTGGTTTATGCTGGTTAACTACTCTTGCCCTAAAGTGTGGCAAAAGCTACACCATTAAAGAAAACTGACTCTTACTCTTCCAGGAACTATCAAATAAATGTTAAGAGATCTTCAGATAGGGATGGGATTTCATGTCCAGTTCTCCAAATCATTTGGAATCTTGGCTAGCTTGAGCCTATGAACACCTTGTATATGATCTCAAAATCACTGTGAGCTTTCTTGGCCTGTTGTTTCAAGAAAACAGGTTTCTTAAAGTCACCCACCACCTCTTACCTTCAAGATCTTCAAACCTCCATGAGACAAGTGAAATGTAGGCATTCCATTTAGCATCAAGTCTTTGATCTCCTTTCTGCTATTTGATCGTTCATAGACCTGTGTTAATTGCAATCTAATATAAGAAGTTTCTCTTCTTATATTCACTTCTTATATTGTTTGGGAAACACATATTTGATTTTGTTTTCAACAGTCGTTGAACTAACCAATCTAATAGTTCATTCTCAACTGTTACAGATACATTATTTTAAGCTACTAGTTGCTTATACAAAATGTCTCTGATGATCCTAGAAGACATAGATATATTTTTATAATGTTTTGCCTGAGTTATTTTTGTAGAACTTTTGTAATTCATTTTTTAATTAGTTGGTTACACTTCCCACAGTGTGGACAACCCTTATCTTATTTTCATGGTTATAGCTGTCATAACCTTAAGCATTTGATTTATAGATTAGTTTTTCTCACACAGGGGTACTAAATGAAGGGTTTCTAGATTGATGTAATATATTTTATAACATTGCTAATTATTTGTCCTCTTGAAATATGGTTACTAAGTTTCATTAAAGGAGAATCAAATGATAATAATTAGTTTGTAGGAAGAATCTGTATGTACTTTGATGAAGACATATTGAAACAAATTCCTATCAAAGTTATGAGTGCAAATCACTATATATGAAACTGCGTGAGTACTTTAAAAACTTATATGACATCTTCGAATCATTGGGAAAAGCAAAGCTAACTGCTCAGAAATTCCTGTTCAACAATTTAGTGAGGGCACTTCTTTTTAGGTAGAAGCTATAAAGCTCTATGTCATTTTTAAAAATCACTAATGTCATTGGAATTTGTCCCTGAGAAAAAAATGTGACAATTGTTAGAGTAATGGAAAAAGTCACTCAGGGGCATATCCATCCACAACAGCGTGTTCCAGACCTGAGCACTCTTTATCACCTGCGCATACTGATTTTAGGCTTTTTTCTGTTTTATTACATTTGTTGGCTTGGATCCGGTGTTGATTTGTTCATCTTGTTGGAAGGAAGAAGCAGAACACCTGCCTTCACAGATGTTTCAAGTCTCAAACAAACAGCAAGATGTAAACTGAGGAGAAGAGAATTGGTTTGATTTTTTTATACATAAAAATTAAATACAATTAACAGACTTCCTAGCATACACAGCATTATCAGGAAGTAGCTTATGAAAGGTCTACAGACTTAATTAATTTTAGGCTATTTACAATTAACCAGCCCCTCTTACTCTGTTATGCAGACTAAATTTCTATATCGTGTTTCTCTTCCACTGGTACCAAGCACAGAATTCACCTCTTGGAGCAGAGCCTCCAATAATGTAATAATGTATTTGCTACTAAATAAGAATTATCTTATATGTGCTTTTAATGTACTAGTCCATCTGTAGATCTCCCAGCAGGAATACAGGGCATCATGCATGCAGTTCTTTGTCATTGGGAACCTTTTGCAAACAGATAATCAATCGCAGAACTGTATTACTCAGGTGGGATATGTGCCCATGTTGAAAGTAATTACTCCACATAATACATTAATGGTACGGGAGGAGAGGGGGAACCACAGGAGGGATACAAAGTGAATAAAGTGTAATTAATAAAGAAAAAAATTAAAAAAAACTATTTCCTTATGTTTACAAAACTTTGTATACTGTATAAATACTGTCAATATTAAACAACTCACAATATAGAGACATAATTTGCCTTTCTTAGAGCTATTGAATTCTGACCATTTGTTAAAGGTTTTTGTGGTAAAGCTATAAAATAAACCAACTTCTAATTTTTATTTTTATTTAATCATAAGGAATTTATTGTAATGTGTATTTATGTTTATATTTGTTTTCATGTTTTATTATCTATATCCAATATGAGGATGTATACTTACAGACAATCATTATCTGCCAATTTACCTGTCTACATTCAAGCACACAATAATACTTTTGAAGAGTAGAAATATCTGAAATTAATAATAATTAGGTATCCCATTTCTTCTACATATATGTATATAAAGAATTGTTTTCCAGGATGCGATTGGTATAAAATGATTACTGAAATGTGTCTCTGAGCAAGATACTTATATGTGCAATGTTTAATGTAGTCACAGTATCTCTTGGATTGGAGGAAGCAAGTTTCAAATGAATCGTTTTTCTGTGTGAGTGGTGCCTGGTGTAATGGGCAGTGTAGTCCTAGAAATCCAGATTTTGTGTGGCTGTTTGTTGAAAATCAACATCTGATGTCATTGTTACTGGTTAGGAATGAAAAAATGTGGCTAGGTAAAATATGTGAAGACTAAATACTAATGATTGCAGTTAGTTTACCATATAAACAGAATTGCACCAACTGTAGACCTTTTTTAAAAAATCAGGAAGTTGTCTTCTGTGCCAATAAGTTCCAGGCTCTTCCCCACTTTTTCTTCTAAATGATTTAGTGTATCTTGTTTTGTGTTGAGGTCTTTGAGTCACTTGGACTTTAGTTTTGTGCAGGGTGATAAGTAAGGATCTATTTTCATTTTTCTGCATGTAGACATCCAGTTGGATGAGCACCATTTGTTGAAGATGCTGTCTTTTTTTCCATTGAATGATTTTGGCTTCTTTGTCAAAAATCAAGTATTCATAAGTGTTTGGGGTTATTTCTGGGTCTTCTATTCAGTTCCATTGAATCTCCTTTCTGTTTTCATGCCAATACCATGCAGTTTTTATTACTATCACTCTGAAGTACAGCTTGAGTTCAGGGATGGGGATATCTCCAGATAATTTGTTGTTGTACAGGATCATTTTGGAGATTCTTGGATTTTGCTTCTCCATATGAAGCTGAGAATCCTTCTTTCAAGGTCTGTAAAGAATTGTGTTGGTGTTTTGATTGGAATTGCATTGAATCTGTAGATTGCTTTTGTCAGGATGGCCATTTTCACTATGTTAATCCTATCGATCCATGAGCACAGAAGATCTTTCCATATTCTGATATCTTCTTCAATTTCTTTCTTCAGAGACTTGAAGGTTTTTTTTTTTTTTTTTTCAAACAAGTCTTTCACTTGCTGGTTAGAGTCACCCTAACGTACTTTATGTTATTAGTGGCTATTGTGAAGGATGTTGTTTCCCTGATTTCTATCTTTTTTTATTAATTACACTTTATTTACTTTGTATCCCCCCATTAGTTCCCTTTCTCCTCCCCTCCAAAACCCTCCCTTCTTCCGCCTTCTCCATGCATGCCCCTCCCCCAGTCCACTGATAGGGGAGATCTTCTTTTCCTGCCTTCTGATCCTAGTCTGCTAGATCTCATCAGGAGTGGCTGCATTGTCTTCTTCTGTGCCCTGATAAGGCTGCTCCTCCCACAGGGGGAGGAGATCAAAGAGCAGGCCAATCAGTTCCAGTCCCTGTTCCCATTACTATAAAACCCACTTGGAGACTGAAGTGTCATGGGCTACATCTGTGCAGGGGTTCTATGTTATCTCCATTCATGCTACTTGTTTGGAGTATCAGTCTCAGGTAAGAAACCTGTGCCCAGATTTTCTGGTTCTGTTGCTCTCCTTGTGGGACTTCTGTCTTCTCAAGATCTTACTATTTCCTACTTCTTTCATAAGGTTTCCTGCATTCTGCCCAAAGGAACAAGTTAGGAGCCTGCCAAAGAAGGGCTCTGAAAGGCTCTGCCTTGCATAGTATCAAAGCAGATGCTAAGAGAATTTCCCTGATTTCTTTCTTGGCCCTGCTGTCTTTGGTATACAGGCAGGCCTTTGATTTTTTTTTTTTTTGAGTTGATTTTGTATCCTGCCAATTTGCTGAAGGTGTTTATCAGCTGAAGAAGTTCTCTGGTTGATTTTTTGGGGACATTCATGTATACTATAATATCATCTGCAAATAGTCATATTTTGACCTCTTCCTTTCCGATTTGTATCCCTTTGGTCTCCTTTAGTTATCTTACTGTTTTAGCTAGGACTTCAAGTACTATGTTGAAGAGATATGGAGAGAGTAGACAGCCTTGCCTTGTCCCTGATTTCAGTGGGATTGATTTAAGTTTCTCTCCATTGAGTTTGATGTTGGCTATAGGCTTGCTGTATATTGCCTTTACTATGTTTAGGTATGTAGGTATGTGCCTTATATCCCTGCTCTCTCCAAGAATTTGAACATGAATGGGTGTTAGATTTTGTCAAATGATTTTTCAGCATCTAAGGAGATGATCTTGTGGTTTTTCTCCTTCAGTTTGTTCATGTGGTGGATTACATTGATGGATTTCCATATGCTGAACCACCCTTGTATGGCTGGGAATGAACTTACTCGGTCATGGTGAATGATATCTTTGATGTGTTCATGGATTCAGTTTGCAAGTATTTTATTGAGGAGTATTTTTGCATCAGTGTTCATAAGAGAGATAGGAATGAAGTTCTCTCTTGCTCTCTTTTTTTTTGTTTGGTCTTTGTGTGGTTTAGGTATCAAGGTGACTTTGGCTTCATAGAATGAGTTTGATAATCTTCCTTCTGTTTCTATTTTATGGAATAGTTTGAAGAAAATTGGAGTTAACACTTCTTTGAACGTCTGGTGGAATTCTGCCTTGAGTCCATCTGGCCCAGGGCTTTTTTTTTTTTTTTTTTTTTTTTTTTGGAAGAAAGACTGTTGACTGTTTCAATTTCCTTAGGGGATACAGGACTATTCAATCATTGGCACAGGAGACAACTTCCTGAACAGAACACCAACAGCACAGGCTCTAAGAGCAACAATCAATAAATGGTACCTCATGAAACTGAAAATCTTCTGTAAAGTAAAAGACATAGTCATCAAAACAAAACGACAACCTACAGGCTGAGAAAGGATCTTCACCAACCCTATATATGACAGAGTGCTGATATCCAAAATATACAAAGACCTAAAGAAATTAAAGAACAATAAATCAAGCAATCAAATTAAAAAATGGGGTACAAAGTTAAACAGAGAATTCACTGAGGAGGAATAAAGAATGCCAGAGAAACACCTAAAATGATGTTCAACATCCTACTCTTCAGAGAGATACAAATAAAAATGACCCTGAGATTTTACCTTCCACCCATCAGAATAGCAAAGTTGAAAGCTCAAGTGACAACACATGCTGGAGAAGTTGTGGAGAATTGGGAACCCTCCTTCATTGCTGGTGGGAACATAAATTGGTACAACCACTTTGGAAATCAATCTGGCGCTTTCTCAGACAATTAGGAATAGTGCTTCCTCAAGATCCAGCTATACCACTCCTAGGCATATATCCAAACAAAGCTCAAGTACACAACAAGGATATTTACTCAACCATGTTTGTAGCAGCTTTATTCATATTATCCAGAGCCTGGAAACAAATCAGATGTCCATCAACAGAGGAATGGATACAGAAATTGTGGTACTTTTACACAATGGAATACTGCTCACCAATTAGAAAACAAGGAAGTCATGACATTTGCAGGCAAATGGTGGGATCTAGAAAAGATCATCTTGAGTGAGGTATCCCAGGAATAAAAAGACACATATGGTATATATTCACTTATATAGACCTATAAGATAGGATAAACATACTAAAAATATATGCACTGATAGAAGATAAACAAGGAAGAAGATCCAGAGTAAGATGATCAAATCCTCACTTAAAAAGACAAATGAGATGGACATGGTAAAGTAGGAGATGGCAAGTAGCAGGACAGAAGCCCCCCACAGAGGGCCTCTGTGAATGCTCTACCTAGCAGTGTATCAAAGTGGATGCTGAGACTCATAACCAAACCTTTGGCAGAGTGCAGGGAATCATATGAAAGAAGGGGGAGTTGGTATGACCTGGAGAGGACAAGAGCTCTACAAGAACAAAATATATCAGGGCACATGAGTCTTCTATTAAAATGTTTCTCCAACCAAGTACCATGTAAGGATATAACCTAGAACACATATAGCACATGATAGCTCAGGAAACAAGTTGGTTTCCATAGTAAGGGGAAAAGGAACTATTTCTGACATGAACTCAATGACTGGCTCCTTTACCTCCCCCCTGAGGGAGAAACAGTCTTGCTAGGCCACAGAGGAGGACATGGCAGCCAGTACTGAAGATACTTGATAAGATAGGGTCAGATGGAAGAGGAAGAGTACCTCCCCTAGAAGTAGACTAAGAAAGGGTCAGGGAGAAGATGAGGTAGGGAGGTTGGGTTTGGGAGGGAATGAAGGAGGGAGCTATGGCTGGGAAACAAAGTAAATAATCTGTGATTAATATAAAAAATAAATATTAATAAAAATTCAGCACAAGAAAACAGGATATAGAAAATAACTAATGAAAAATATAATGTAAAAACTATTAGCATAGTGTTCATATAATGTCAGGAACTGCATGTAACTTGACTGAATGTAAGGTTGAGTTGGAAGTACAAGGGAAATACTTAATATTATACTAGTGACTTGAAGGCCCTTGATTTCTGTGTCACTAGGGTATCCTAGAGTTTATTGTCTAGGAAGATATCCTAAAACTGAGTTTTCAATACTGAGAAGACAAACAGTTTTGTATTTGAGATCCAGACCACTCATGTTTCTCCTAAGAGATGGCAAGAAAAATACAGTGCTTGTTTGTCATTCAATGCATGAAAGGACAGTAAATATATTTGTTTATCCACTGAGGTTTATTGGAAAAGCTGAAACAGGGAAAGCAAATTCAATTTTCAAATGGTCTTCTTTTATTAGTAGTTGTCCAGTTTATTGGGGATAAATACCTGGGACATGAAACCTGAAGAATAAAGAGATTTTTGCCCACTTTAAGAGTACAGACCATCTTACCCCGTGTCTACTTTCTTGATTATCTTCTTTAGATGTATAGATTTCATTATGTTTATCATATCTTGTAGGTCTATATAGGTGAGTATGTACCATGTTTGTCTTTCTCCTTCTGGGATACTTCACTCAGAATGATTTTTTCTAGATCCCACCATTTGCCTGCAAATTTCATGATTTCCTCATTTTTGATTGATGAGTAGTATTCCATTGTATAAAAATACCACAATTTCTGTACCCATTCCTCCGTTGATGGACATTTTGGTTGTTTCCAGGTTCTGGCTATTACAAATAAATCTGCTACAAACATGGTTGAGCAAATGTCCTTGTTGTGTTCTTGAGCAAATTTTGGGTATATACCTAGCAGTGGTATAGCTGGATCTTGAAGAAACACTATTCCTAATTGTCTGAGAATGAGCCAGATTGATTTTGAAAATGGTTGTACAGTTTACATTCCCACTAGCAAAGGAGGAGGGTTCTCCTTTCCCCACAACCTCTCCAGCATGTGTTGTCACTTGAGTTTTTGATCTTGGCCATTCTGATGGGTGTACGATGAAATCTCAGTTTTGATTTCCATTTCCCTAATGGCTAATGAGGTTGAGCATTTCGTTAAGTGTTTCTCTGCCATTCGATATTCCTCTATGGAGAATTCATTAAAAGTATGACAGGAGCCTACCGCAGAAGGCCCCTGAAAGACTACCTAGCAGTGTTTCAAAGCAGATACAAAGACTCATAACCAAACCTTTGGCAGAGTTCAGAGATCGTATGAAAGAAGGGGAGTTAGAATAATGTGGAAAGGATAGGAGCTCCACAAGGACCAAATATATCTGGGCACAGTGTCTTTTCTGAGACTAACACTCAACCAAAGATCATGTATGGATATAACCTAGAACCTCTGCCCAGATGTAGCCCGTGGTAGCTCAGTAACCAATTATTTTCCCATAGTAAGGGGAAAAAGGGCTATTTCTAATAGGAACTGAATGTCTGGCTGTTTGACCTCCTCATCTCCCATGGCAGGAGCAGTCCTGTTAGGCCACAGAGGAGGACTTTGCAGCCAGTCCTGAAGATACATGACAAAACAGGGTCAGCTTAAAGAGGAGGAGGCCCTCCCAAATCAGTGGACTTGGAAAGGAGCAGGGTGGAGATGAGGGAGGGAAGGTGGGTTGGGAGGGAATGAGGGAGCTGGATACAGCTGGGATATAGAGTTAACAAAATGTAAATAATAATAATAATAATAATAAAAGATGAATGGAGAAAAAAAAAGAGTACAGACCATCTTGGTAGGAAAATTCTGGGAACAGAAATGAGAGACACAGCCAAATAAGGAGACTGACAACAGTGCTAACATTTGCTAGTTTTTTCCTGTTTATTTGTTGCAGAACTAGAGCTCAAGAAGCCCTTGTGTCCACATTAAAATTGTCTCATTGCATCTCAACTAAGGTAATGTAGATCATCCTTCATAGACATACTCAGAAACTAACTTAATCTACATAGTCCGTACCGGCATTCCCAGAGAACTTGTCTTGCATGTGATCCTAGAGTCTGTCAAGTTGTCAATCAATATTAACATCACAGCATCTCTTCAATATGATTTCAAAAGAATTTCAGTTTTGTATCCATTTTATTCCCATAAATATTTCTAGGTTTCATTGAAAGTGAGCTTCTCTAATAATAAGCTAAGCATTATGAATTTTTCCATACTAAAAGAGATCTTTTGCAACTTTACATTATATTCATGTGACAGTAAACCTGTCAGGAAACAAATTGATGGATAAAATATGAACATAACATTTAAACACACTCATAAAATGTAGTCGGAGGCTCATAGTAGAAACATCTTTTCAGGATGAGTCTTTATGTTCAATAAAAAGAGTAGAGACATTTTTTTAAATTTTATTTTTTATATTAATCACAGGTTATTTTCTTTGTATCTCAGCCGTGGACCCCTCCCTCATTCCCTTTCAATCCCACCCTCTCTCCCTCATCTTCTCCCTGCCCCTTTCCAAGTCTACTGCTATGAGAGGTCCTCCTCCCTGATAAGCTAAGGTCAGATGGAAGGGGAGGAAGAGAAGGGACTTTAAAATGTGTCCCAGACACTATGTCTTTGTTACTGCCTAGTGAAGACAATGGTCCATAATGTAGCCTTCAGATCCTGACTTCTCCCTGAATACCTCAGATTTTCTGACAACTCATGATGCTACAGTCATTAGCTACCATAAACATAATATAGCATTTGATGTATTATGCATGTCATGAAGATTCAATATTAAGAAATGTTTCTTTCTCAGATACCTTATAGAAAGTCAGTTCATGCTTCCCAAGTGGTTAATATATGCTAGTATGTGTTTAAAACAGTTCATTTTGTGTATGCTATTTGTTATATGGAATAACTCTATGAGAAAATAATAATAGTATCCACATCCTTCACAGAAAATATAAGGCTTAGGAATGTTCAAAGCTAAGCTGGATGTTTTACACCTGTAATTCAGGTAGTTGGGAAGCTAAGGGCGAGGTCAATTTGAGTGTCAAACACACAAACAAACAAACAAACAAAGCAACCCTGTAAGCTAGTCAGAGGTAGGTAGGAGAATAAGGTGCTACCTAAAGTCAGAAATATTACAGGGATGATAGAAATAGCATTGATCATAAAAGCATTTCTGTCAGATACCAAAATATTCCATTAGTATAGTTGATGACCATATTGACAAATTTCAAGACAGAAGCTGTAAGTGATGTCAACTGTTGCTACAAATTAAGGAAAATGAAAATTTGGAGCATTTAAAATGTGTGTTTCCAGAAAATTTGAACACAGGGGTCTTCCCAGAGACTCATACTCCAACCAAGTACCATGCATGGAGATAACCTAGAACCCCTGTACAGATGTAGCCCATGGCAGTTTAGTGTCCTAGTGGGTTACATAGTAATGGGAAAGGAACTGCCTCTGACATAATCTGATTGGCCTACTCTTTGATCACCTCCCCCAGAGCGGGGAGCAGCCTTACCAGGCCACAGAAGATGACAATGCAGCCACTCCTGATGAGATCTGATAGACTAAGATCAAAAAGAAGGAGAGGAGGACCTCTCCTATCAGTGGACTTGGGGAGGGGCATGTGTGAAGAAAGGGGAGGGAGGGGAGGAGGAGGGGGTTATGGGGGATACAAAGTGAATAAAGTGTAATTAATAAAAAATATACAAAAATAAATAAATAAAAATAAAATGTGTGTTTCCTGAAGAGGCCAACTAGGTGACTTAAGAAACAACTTTTGAAAAGCCTGGAAAGGGCCAGTAGTTGTTGGATGTCGACTGTGACTGAGCCAGAACTTAAGAGGAAACCAGACTCTCAAGTGGAATTTGTAAAACTTCCCTTTATTATCAACTTCACAATTTGAATTTGCTGGAAAGTTACTGAGGATGCTGCAATACAACATGATAATTACTGTACATGTTGAGTCATGGCATGCTCTATAATTGTACACATGTGGAATCAACAAGGATTGTTTACACTGATTAGTTATTTAAAATCCTTCAGAGGCAATAATATTCCAATGCTGAGCCGTTTGATCTATGAGCATGTTTACTTCTATGCAAACTTTTAATCCAATGTTCTCCCTTTTGACCTAGTATCTTAGGTCAAATTATAGAATTTTTTACTTTGGTATTAACATGGGTAACTTCATCTTTTAATTTACTTTAAATGTTAAATGAACACAAACTTTTATTGTTGAAATGGGAATGCTTTAACATTGTTAATGTGATATGAAAATATAAGTAGGATATCATGTATATTCACTTATATTAAAGAAAAATCCTGAATTCCATCTGTTAAAAAGCAGCATTTACCATCAAATGATAATCTCCTTTCTGAATAATCTATGAAAATGTTCCAAGTACAACTCTGATTTTTCAGAAATCTAAGTTGCTAATGCCTAACTCTTAGATTGCTAAAATTAGTTTCAGAAAAACATCTCCTTACAAGGAAGAAAGTGTTACTCAATGACTTCTATCCATTGATACAAACCAGCTAAGCCCTCTGTAAAGCTCAGATCCTCCTTTTATGACACCACAGCAGTTTCTAAAGTGGAGTTGTTCATACCACTCATCCACCCCCAACTCAAAGGCTTTTTCTGTCTCAATCCATTCAGGGTAATTTCTGTTACCAGATCAGCAGATGTTCCCAATTTCTCATCTACATTTCCTTCTAATCATGTCTCTCTTAGAAGAAAAAAAAACAGTTTTATTGAAATATAATTGGTATATAAGGAACTTCACGTATTTAATGTGTATAGTTGGATGCTGTGGGATATGTGTAAACACTCATAATACCACCTCCATGATGAAGAGAATACATGCATTTAACAACACCTCTTAAATTACCCATGTACCATAAGAAGCATACGTGTGCTTGTACACATATGTGGTCAAGAGTCTTAAAGGGAGATTTACTGTTCTACTTTTACTATTCTATTCTTTGTAAGGCTTTGTTTTGTTTTGGTTAGGTTTGTTTGTTTAAGTAAGTGATAGATCTTTGGCTCAGTCATAAGATGGTTACTTAGCATCCAGGAGACTATGATTTCCATATCCAGCATCACAAATAAGTATTTACTAAATTAAAATTAAAAAAACACATGCCAGAGAAAGTCCCTGCTCCTCTTACTAGGAACCATGCTTGGAGACTGAGTCTATGGGCTACATCTGAGCCTGGGTTTTCTCCGAGTGTGATCCCTAGTAATGTAATGGGAGCAGGGACTCTCTCTGGCATGAAAAAGTGGCAGGTTCTTTGATCACCTCCCTCTGGGAGGGAGCAGCCTTTCCAGTCCACAGAGGAAGACAATGAAACCAGTCCTGTTGAGACCTGACAGGCTAGGGTCAGACAGAAGGGGAGGAGGGGAGGAATATAGGAGGAGAAGAGGGAGAAATGGTAGGATTGCGAGAAGATGAGGCAGGGGACATGGCTGGGATACAAATTGAATAAATTGTAACAAATGGTAATAATAAAAAGGAAACAATTAAAGAAAGCTATAATAAACTAGAAAAAAAGAGAAAAAAAAGAAAATTAACAAAACATTGAAAATGGAACATTTTACTTTCTTTTAAGTTTATGAGTACCATGTATTAACTGAGCAAATGCAATCTCAATAGATTGGAACCACCACTTCCCCTCCTGCAGGTGGGCTTCAATTAAGTAACTGAAAATATAGTTCAAAGTATGTCAGCCAGATGGAGAACTGGAGTAGGCAAACTGAGGAAACTTTTTTTTTTAAGCTCTAAAGTTACAGTGATTTTAATGTTTATTTCTCCATCAAATACCTATGTTACAATACTACTGACAAGGTCATGTAATAGAATGTGGGGCCCCTGGGACTTTATTACATAATGTTTGATGTTGGAGTCCTAAAGAATTAGATTATTACTTTTATAAAAGAATACAGGAAGTGACTTTACCACATCAACGTTTAATAACACACTGAAAAACTGAACATCCAGGAGTCAGGAGGAAGCATTTTATCAAAGCCACAACATTTGTCATCACTTTGATTTCAATCATCCTAACCTCTAGCAATGTGAGGAATGCATTTATGTTGCTTATCCACCTTTCATTTTGTGGTATTTTTTATATGTCAAGCAGATAGACATGGAAATTTGGAATTAAATTGTATGCTGCTGTCACAAATACCAAAACCTGGGAAGCAACTTTTGAAGTGAAGATGGGTAGAGACCAGCAGAGTTTGGAGGTACAAGATAGTAAAACATCTGTACTTACAGAAGAAAAAGCTGTGAGGAAGAAGAAACACAAAGAAACTCTTCCTTTTTCTTTTAGTTTACTTACTTCACATCCCAAGGGTGGCCCCTCCATCCTCTTCTCCTAGGCTCCCCTTTTTTCTCCTCTTCCTTTCCCCTCTCCTTTTCCCACAGGAAAGAGGAGACTTCTCTCCCAGGACCTAGTTTCAACCTTTCCCAAGCACAAAAAGTCACATCAGGACTGAACATATCCTCATTCCCTGAGGCCAGGCAAGGCAGTGCTGCCAGGAGAAAGTGATCCAAAAGCAGGCAATAGAATCCATGTTGGAAACAGTCCCCAGGTGCCCTTTATGAAGACCCCACACAAAGACTAAGCTAACCATCTGCACATATGTGCAGGAGGCCGAGATCCAGATCATGCATGTTCCTTAGTTGATGTTTCAGTCTCTCTAAGCCCCCACGGTCTTGATTAGTTGTCTCTGTTGATGTTCTTGTGAGGCTCCTTTTTCCTGCAGGTTCTTCCATCCTTCCCCCTAATACTTTCCCAGAATATCCACTCCCAAACCTCCATTCCATGCTTGATACAAGTCCCAGCATGTGTCTTGATCTGTTGCTGGCTGGAGCCTCCCTGAGGACAGTCAAGTTAGGCTCCTGACTGCAAGCACAGCAGAGCATCATTAATAGTGTCAGGGTCTGGCTCTGTACCCTGTGGGTGGGCCTCAGGTTTGGGCTAAATATTGGTTGGACATTTCTTCAATCTTTGTTTCCTTTTTATCCCTGCACTTAGAAACTCTTGAGAATATGTCAGTCTTTTTGCCAAGTAAGAAATCCTGAATGAAGTGTTGGTAGAAATATTGAAAGTACAATTGTGTAAATGAAGAATGAAGAATGTGAAATTTTTCATTCACATTGTTTTGTTATTAGCCAAAACAATGTAGTGACTTTTTTTTTATAAAGTCGTAAAAACTTAGCAGAATTGTGTTCATGTTCTACTATAAGAGGGAGGAGCTTGCAAACAAGAAAAATGAATGTTTTCGAGAGGTAAATCTTAAACAATGTATCGAATATGTTTTCTCATCTGTGCATAGTCAAATGTGAACATGGAGAAAGTAATTATTTGATGCTTATTCAAAAGGTAAGAAGAAATTAAAAAAAATATTGGGTGGAATTACTATATCAATACTGAAAACAACGGGAAAGGATCTTTGGGAGAAAATATAAAGTGTGTGGCTAAACTATCCTGTAAGTTTAGCCAACAATAAGAAAGAAGCCAGGACCAAACATCTAGCACAGTGACCCTAGCAGTAGCCAGAAATAATCAAAACTCATCTCATCATAGACACGGAATGTCAGAAACTCTTGGGCATAAGTCACTGTAGAAACCCAGCCATGGGCAAGGTCAACAGAAGCTAAGGGGGGAAGTTCCACTCATTACAAAATGACCAGAGCTACTGGCAAGGCTGACTGTAGCTGACACACCTTAGATCATCTGGAAAGGAAGTGTTCTTCTCCCTCCTTGTAGGGCATTGCCAGATAGTTAAAGACCCCATGCTCTGGTGATCTCTGTTCTCATACCTGCATATCTCTGCGCCTAGACCCTGTGCCTAATAAGGCTGTGTTCCTAGGCTAAGTGACAGCATCTCTTTGTGGGTTTGTAAGACAGTGAAAAGCATGACTTTACCTCCCGGCCTCAAATTTTAATGGAATTTACTGTGTTGGGCTTCACATTTGCAGTAGAACTGTAAATCTTTCATCTGTTTCTTTGTCTGATATCAAATGTGAGTGTTTTTACTATACATGTCTCATTATCATATATTGAAAGCCATTCAATACTCGAATTTTCAGGTTCATAGCCCGGGGGACTGTTCCCTAAAGTATATCTTACTTTAAATTACATTTGTATCTGATATAAATATTACCTAGTTAAGACTTCGGATGTTAGGCTTTGAGTCAATTGTTGAATGTACACTAGGGCAATTGGCATGAAATAAATTCATTTCAGATGCAAAGATGTACATTTGAGGAGTATAGACAGGATGCTATGGTCTAGATTTATTGACCCACCCCAATTCATATTTTGTAATTCTAAATCCAAGTTAATAGTATCAGGAAATGAGACTTTGGGGAGGTAAGTAATACAGTAAAAATAAGCCACTTTAGGTTAAGGAATTGGTAGGTTCTCAGAACCCGACTCTCCCGGCGTCCTGATTTTATACGTCTGAATCCTTGAGAAATAAATATCTGCTATTTAGAAACTGTCAGAAAAGTTGCATTCTGACTCACAGACTATGGAAATGATGGAGTATCACTCGTAAGTCAGGCAGTGTGTCAGCTTTTATCTGTTTACAAGGCAAAGTTCTGTTTGTTACATCACTGTGCATGTTTATTCTATGTATGTGTGTGTGTGTTGCATGTTTCATTTGATATGATAGCAGGAAGGAGTGTACCACAGCATGAATATGGATAACTTTGGGTATCTTATCCTATTGTCTATTTTTTTTTTCTTCTCAATGCAGTTTATTCAGGAACCGTGAACAATCTTCTAACCCTGGGGAAAGCCAGCCCACAACTTAAATAATCTCTGGGTAGCCAACCCCAGCATGCCTCGTGGGCAATGCAGATAGGTCCACATACACAGAAGCAAGCCAGATCCTCAGCCTTAGCCAACTATGGAGTTGTTCGTGACAGAGAGCACTCACCATCGGGAAGGTGGAAGGTGGAAACCAGCTCCATCTTTAAGGCACGGCATTATGCAGCTCTCTACAGTTCCCCCTTTTTGTTTTAGACGCATCAGGCAAGAGTAGAGGTCTGATCTCTGATATTAGAAATAAATTGGGACTTTGTACTGATGTTCATTTAGGTGTCATCCACCCAAAGAGCATCAGACCTGTCCGATACCTTTTTCTCAGAGGCGGGACCTGGGGCATCAACCCGCATGCAATCAGACATGCTCTTCTCTGGGTCCAAAGCGGCTAACCCTGAGTGCAGTGCTTAGCCTCGCATCCTGAGCATAACATTTTAGCTTTTTATGGTATCCAACCATGCTTGGGGAGACTGTCCTGCTTCAATGGCTATAAAGGCCTGAATGGTCACGGCTGCATTACGCTGTTGTGAGACTCTAATCTTGCATATACACCACAGGCAAACCAAGGAGACCAACACCAGAAGGCCTGCTAACGCTCCCATGCCCGCCCATTCCTTCAGATGATTCATGGCTGCAGCAATCCATGATGATAATCCTGTGGCTAGTCCTGCGTCCACTCTGGTAGAATTTGCCGTGACAATGGCCACTCTCAGCCGCTCCATCGTAGTATCGAATTCCCCAGTCCAATTACCTAAAATATAGCTCGACAATTGTTTAGACAGATTTGCAGCACCGGAAAAATTCTCCTATTGTATGTTAGTGTATTGTCTACTTTTTAAAGACATAATCTTCATGCTGTTTACTTTGGCACATGCCAAATTAGCTGGTCAAAACATTCCCATGGATTCTCCTTTCTTTGGCTCCCAATTCAATATAATGACCCTGGGATTATAAAGACAGACAATATTGTGTTTACATTAGTTCCAGGCATTTGAGCTCAGCTTTCCACAGCTGTATGACAAACACTGCTGAGTGAGACCTCGTCCCGTTTCAGTGTTTAAGATTTTATTTGTCAATTACATGATCTAGGAACCTCTGCATCATTATGGAAACATTCTATGCCTGACCTGTCAGAAGTACCTTTAGTTAGTTTCTTTTAGCAAACGTTGCTTTACGTTCACATGTGAATCTATTACCTTTTCATAGATTTATCAGCTAATTCAAAATAAGTTCATACAGAACTTCTTAGAATTATGACTTTGTATATAATCAAAATTGTATCATAGCTTTCTAAGTAATTTAAGAATGTGTTTGATATACAGATACTTAGAAAATATAACAAGTTGCAAAACTGAGGGAGTGTGGTTTAAATAAAAGTCATTCATATCTTAGCAGATCTTGTTTATTGGCTGTCACTTAAACTATGTATTCTATTTATTTCTCTAAGACTAAATGAAATTGGCATTTAGAAATGACACAATGACTTAAACATAATGATTTAGATCAACTCTCAATAAATTTTAGTATTGACAGAGGAATTTTAACCATTTGCAGTAGCTTGGCCACTTAAGAGGAGTGTATTTGTGAAACAGTATCGACTTCTATGTAGCTAGAATGGTCATTAAATAGAAGCTCATATGTACAGATTAGGGAGGTAAATTAGTGTGTATGCCTGTAGCTGTCACTCTGCTGATTTTTCATAGTCAAACCTAATGTGTACACATTTGCATAAACTGATCAGAGTTTATACTAGATGGGACATCTTGTATGAATGGTGCTACTTGAAGAATCTACGAGCATTAATCACAGTTATTAGCAAGACAGTCACATGAAAATCAATTAGCCTTTGCACTGGCTGACATAAAAACTAACACATTATTCTTGCCTTACAATCTTTTTTTTTTTTCAACACCGCATAAAAGTGTTTAAGTGAGAAAACTACATCTTTTAGAAAACATATTTGAGGCTGCCACTGGATGAAAGCCCAGAGCATGATTATAAGATATCAAATTCATTATATTCAAAACCATTAGCTATCTACTTTGCTTCACACAATTTTACAAAGTTTTATAGTTTACCTACAAAATTAAGTGGTTCAAATTATGTTTATTGTGACTCTTAAGACTTTTAAATGTCACCCAATACAAATACGTATCAGATCTGAAAAGTAATTTTTCTTAAAGTATGAAAAAGAATACAAAGAAAAAATTTTTGTTTTATTTGAATTTATCCTTTTCACAGAACAAGTTCCAACCCTTGAAAACCACTTTTTTGTTGTTATTGTTTTTTTTACACATCTTTGGTAAAGCTTTTATCCACGTTTCATTGAACTCTCTATGTCTCTATCATTTCTTCTTTAGCTCTGCTTCCTAGGCAATCCCTGCTCTTTCCTATGGCAATCTTTATTTAGCAACAAATTTAGAAAATTTCTGAAATCACTAAGGAATAGGGAACGTGGGGTTTTCAAAGTTATCTAACGCAAGTTGTCTTGTTAGAGCATAAAATGATTGCAGTGAATGTCACTCCTGGGACCAGTGCCTTGCCACTGACTTTTGTTAATGGAAACATCTGATGGACTCCCAGGAGAATGTTGCGTGGTGATTACTGCAACCATATTATTATTCAAAAATTCAGCCTCATTTTAACAGAAAAGATGCAGTTTAAATGCCCAGTGACTGCAAGTAATCTTGAGCAAAGAACATGCTTAAGTGATTCACGTAAGCCACTTGGAAGCAGCCACAGTTCTGCACTTTACATTGCGGGATATGAATCTGAATTTGAAAATAATTAAACTTTTTTGAGCTATTTCAGGATTTTGTAATTTGTTTCCAGACAGATGCAATTAATAACTGCTTATTGAACAATCACTTATTGTTGGCTTCCTCACTGTTTCTACTTATATTTTTCTATTGTCTTTATTATATTGATAAGTGCCGAGAAACTGCTTTAGTTTAACTAATGTATCATAAAGTTTGTTTCAACATACTACATGATATGTCCTTATTTAACCTTAAAGTAAATGTGAACTATACCTCTAAAGTAAAAGCTTATCCTTTCCCAAGATTGTACAATTAGAATATGATACTAACATACGCCTTTTCTAAAGTTTTCAGATTTTTTTTCTTTTCAATAACACATTTTCCTTAAACATTTGATGGTCTTGTTATCACTGTAATGAAACTTTCCGTCATGCTTGGTTGAAAGCACCCTATATTCTCTCATTGATATATTGATTTGCATTGCTTGCCAAGCAAATAGTAAAACCTTGATATATCTAAAATGATTTCATATTTTTTTTTTTACATTTTCCAAAGATGTAGTAAAAAACCTGAAATGTTTTAGTCTCACAATGTTGATCCAAATGCTAAATAAGAAAAGGTCTGTACATTTGGAACCTCACTGTTTGAGAGGAGCAACTGAGACACTGAAACAAAAAACTGTGAACAAAGGGAAGATTACTTATTTGCATCAAGGGAGCTCAGATAAGCACAATCCTTTCAAGCATGAATTGCTCATAAAATCATTTTTATATTTATTTACAAATCTTTTTTTCCATTTATAACTCCTTTTAAAATTGATTGATTGACTTTTACAATTTAATCATTTTGTATCCCCACTGCAGCCCCCTCGTTTATCTCCTCCCAGTCACACCCACCTTCCCTCTTCTCCAGCTATGCCCTTTCCCTAGTCCCCTGATAGAAGAGGACCTCTTACCCTCCTATTTGACCCTAGCCAATAAGGTCTCATCAAGGCTGGCTGCATCATCTGCCTCTGTGAACTGGCAAGGCTGCACCCCCGAGAAGGGGGGTGATCAAAGACCCAGCCACTGAGTTCATGTCAGGGACAGCCCCTCCCCCCTTACTGTAACTATCCTAAATAGTTAAGATTTTATAAGACAATGTATTGCTTTTTTTGTTTGTTTCTAATGATGAAGTTATCTTAGAATAGCCTAATAGTAATGCATCTATCTCTAGTGACTCATATTCATCGAATACTCTGGAGGCTGAGGCAAAAGGATTATCATAAGTGCAAGCCTATCCTTGGGTATACAAAGTGTTCCAAGCCAGCCTAGACTGTGGACTGAGGATCAATCTCAAAACCAACCAACCAAACAAACAAAAAACCCAAATAAATAAATACAATGTGAACTAATTAATGCATGTTCAGGGTTTACTTACAAAATTAGAGGGGCAGATAGTTCACTGTCAGTGTAGAAAAAAAATAGCATCTTCTTTGACAGCCTCAGAATGATTCCTCCTTTTAATTTTTATCAATGCCAAAACTATAGTGACTTAAGAAAAATTAAACATTGTGACACACGGATTTTTTTGTTGTTGTTACTTCTTGGTTTTAAAAATTCAGATGTGAAATATATTGCAAATAGTCCCAGTGCCTTTTAATTGTTGCCTCAACTAACAATGACTTCCTTTTCATGTGCAATCATCCTGGGCAGAGACTTGCAGTGAATTCTTTCCTAACTCCAACTCACTGGATTCTGATCAACATCACATAAGGCTTTTACCTCCTCCTTCCTCCCACCATTTGTTTGGTTTCTGGTTTTCTCCATTAGGAAGACTAAGCAACATTAGGGAATCAGAGTTTACATTTCAACTTGAGATACCTTTTATCCCTTAGATACTTCCCATCAACTAGTAAGTTGTGTCAGAGTTTCAGATTTAAGTTGTTAAGCAGCAGAAGCCTTGTACATGTAAAAGTTAGACCCAAATAGCCAAATCAGCATATTTTACAGTGACTTCTTTTTTGCTTTCTCTGCAGAATCCAAAACACTTCTGATTAGTGTTAAGCTATGTGTGGAAATCTGGTTTAATTTCCACCAACGTGGCACTCCACAGCCCCCTTCACTATTGTTGATCCTGAAGGGAGAAGTGACATTCTATGAATAATCCTACACATCTTCTATTGCCATGTTACACCTGAATGTTACAAAGGTCCACATGTCCATGTATCTCATCTTTGACCTGATCATGTGGTGCAAGTTTCCCTGTTTTAAAATTAATCTAGAAATAGCATAGGATTCAAAGTGAATAGTATGCATGCCAACAATCACCTCTTTCTTTCTAGACTCATATAGTATCTCTGCTATATCATTTCAATCAAAATCAAACGTGCATATTTCTATGCATCTTTTTTAAAATTCTGTTAACTTTAAAAACAAGATTTTATGTAACTTTTTTGAACATTGTATATATATATATATATATGACAGAAACAAAAGTGACATTTGTAAAAACCTCTTTAGATTTTTTTAAGATTTGCTGGCAGATAATCTTAAATTTTTGCTCAATACTTTACTGTAGTCAAGGAAAACCATTTTTTGGAATCGTGGACAAAGGTCTTAGCACTTCAATCAATTCTGACTACATAAAATCTAAGTAAATGTAATTTAGTTCTCTGAAATAATTGTAAGTGGCTCGACTATTTAAAAAAATAGAATGAAATAAGTTTAGATAGTAACTTGCATAAGTACTGTAATAATTACAGACTAAAGGAAAATATTCAATGAACACATACTTAAATTTCATAATGTGTGTTCTCACTAAAATCATCAATTTTTTATCTATCCTCCAAACTCAAATAGAACAGGTCAGTTCTCTGGAAAAATTTAACTATGTCACTATACACATAAGTAATTTCATAAATGGAAATCTTGTTCATGAATATGTATGACCATACATACTATCTCCAGTATTTATTAAACACAGCTAATTAATATGGTAAACTAGATTTCACTATAATTTTTTTCTATCATTTTGTCAGAAAATGTGTTTATTTTTAAATTTTCTTAAAAATTCTGTAGAGTAGTATAGGAAGCCAAATAAGTTTCAAGTACTTCAGTAAGTTTTGCCACCAAAAAAAAAAAAAAAAAAAAAAATGGAGACCCCAAGTTTATAACTCCATGAGTGTTTGAAAAGACTGAAATATTAATTGTCAGTTTTGAATAGACCCTGAAATCAAGAAGAGAGGTATGTGCTCTATAATATTCATCTTGGACATGACCAGTGCAATTGCTCTTGGAAATCTCCCACAGGGAACAATGTAATCTACTTCTCTCTTACAACATGATTTCCTCTGGAATAGTTGCATGATAATGCAAATGGCTATTAACCAGATCTCATCCTGTTTTAAAGTTCCTCTTTAGCTTTGGCCCTCCATTAATTCTGGCTACCACTGCTTTGCTTTATAAAGGAGAGCATATTGATTATCCACAACAGTGGTTAGACTTAACTACATTTGAGGTTTTCTGTGGATTAAAACAACAACAATGGTTATTTAACCCTGACAATTCATTGAGCTACAGATTTTCAATTCTCCTTTTTTTGTGAGTATATGTCAATTTCCCACTTTCTGTTTGAGTCAGTGTATAAATAATGGAAACTATTGAACTAACACAATCTATGCCTATAATCTGTGCCCAGTTTTCAACACATAGTTGCAGAAGGAGCACAGATATAAAGGATGAGGGGGTTGTATGTATCCTTGTGAGCACATCTTGTAACCCATCTATACATGCTACTTCTTGCTTGGTTCATGTTTGTTTGTTTGTTCGTTTTTCCTACCCTTCCTACATACCTTCATATTTTCTCTGGTGATTATTTAAAAATGCTAATGACTATCATTCTCTTGTTACATGTAATTGTTTTTGTTTTTGTTTTGTTTTAAAGGTCTCTTTCTTTTTTTTTTTATTTTTTTATCAGTTACATTTTATTAACTCTGTATCCCAGCCGTGTCCCGCTCCCTCATTCCCTCCCAGTCCCTCCCTCCCTCCCTCATCTCCACCGTGCCCCTTTCCAAGTCCACTGATATGGGGGACCTCCTCCCCATTCATCCCATCCTGTTTTATCAGGTATCTTCAGGACTGGCTGCAAAGCCCTCCTCTGTGGCCTAACAGGACTGCTCCTCCCCTGGGGGGTGGGGAGACCAAAGAGCCAGTCATTGAGTTCCTGTTAGAAATAGTCCTTGTTCCCCTCACTTTGGGAAACCAATTGGTTACTGAGCTACCACAGGCTACATCTGAGCAGAGGTTCTAGGTTATATCCATACATGGTCCTTGGTTGAATGTCAGTCTCAGAAAAGACCCTGTGCCCAGATATATTTGGTCCTTGTGGAGCTCCTATCCTTTCCCCATCAGACTAACTCCCCTTCTTTCTTATGATTCCCTGTACTCTGCCAAAGGTTTGGTCATGAGTCTTTGCTTTGAAAACACTGCTAGTTAGAGTCTTTCAGATGTGCTCAGTAGACTCCTGTCATACGTTCAATGCACATCCCATCTGTCTTTCTAAATGAGGATTGATCATCTTACCCCATGTCCGCTCAATTGATTATCTTTTTTAGGTGTATAGATTTCATTATGTTTATCATATCTTATAGGTCTATATAAGTGAGTATATCCCATGTTTGTCTTTCTCCTTCTGGGATATTTCACTCAGAATGATCTTTTCTAGATCCCACCATTTGCCTGCAAATTTCATGATTTCCTCCTTTTTGATTGCTGAGTAGTATTCCATTGTGTAAAAATACCACAATTTCTGTACCCATTCCTCCGTTGATGGACATGTGGGTTGTTTCCAGGTTCTGGCTATTACAAATAAAGCTGCTATAAACATGGTTGAGCAAGTATCCCTTTTGTGTACTTAAGCAAACTTTGTGTATATACCTAGCAGTGGTATAGCTGGTTCTTGAGGAAGCACTATTCCTAATTGTTTTAGAAAGTGCCAGATAGCTTTCCAGAGTGGTTGTACCAGTTTACATTCCCACCAGCAGTGGAGGAGGGTTCCCCTTTCTCCACAACCTCTAAAGCATGTGTTGTTGCTTAAGTTTTTCATCTTGGTCATTCTGATGGGTATAAGGTGATATCTCAGGGTCGTTTTGATTTTCATTTCTCTGATGGCTAATGAGGTTGAACATTTCTTTAAGTGTTTCTCTGCCATTCGAAATTCCTCTGTCGAGAATTCTCTGTTTAGCTCTGTTCCCCATTTTTTAATTGGTTTACTTGGTTTGCTGCTTTTCAGCTTCTTTAGTTCTTTGTATATACTGGATATTAGTCCTCTGTCAGATAAAGGGTTAGTGAAGATTCTTTCCCAATCTGTAGGCTGTCATTTTGTTTTGATGACGGTGTCCTTTGCTTTGCAGAAGCTTTTCAGTTTCATGAGGTCCCATTTATTGATTGTTGTTCTTAGAGCCTGTGCTGTTGGTGTTCTGTTCAGGATGTTGTCTCCTGTGCCAATGAATTCTAGGCTGTTCCCCACTTTTTCTTCTAACAGATTTAGAGAATCTAGTTTTATGCTGAGGTCTTTGATCCACTTGGACTTTAGTTATGTGCAGGGTGATAAATATAGATCTATTTTCATTTTCCTGCATGTGGACATCCAGTTGGACCAACACCATTTGTTGAAGATGCTGTCTTTTTTCCATTGAATGGTTTTGGCTTCTTTGTCAAAAATCGAGTATTCATAGGTGTGTGGGTTTATTTCTGGGTCTTCTCTTCAGTTCCATTGATCCTCCTTTCTGTTTTTATGCCAATACCATGAAATTTTTATTACTATTCCTGTGTAGTACAACTTGAGATCGGGGATGGAGATACCACCAGATGATCTGTTGTTGTATAGGATTGTTTTGGAGATTCTGGGTTTTTTGTTTCTCCATTTGAAGCTGAGAATCTTTTTTTTCAAGGTTTGTAAAGAATTGAGTTGGTATTTTGATGGGAATCGCATTGAATCTGTAGATTGCTTTTGGAAGGATGGCCATTTTCACAATGTCAATCCTAGCAATCCATGAGCACGGGAAATCTTTCCATCTTCTGAGATCTTCTTCAATTTCTTTCTTCAGAGACTTGAAGTTTTTCTCAAACAGGTCTTTCACTTGCTTGGTTAGAGTCACACCAAGGTACTTTGTGTTATTAGTGGCTATTGTGAAGGGTGTTGTTTCCCTAATTTCTTTCTCGGCCCTTTTGTCTTTCATATAAAGGAGGGCTTCTGATTTTTTTGAGTTGATTTTGTATCCTGCCAATTTGCTGAAGGTGTTTATCAGCTGAAGCAGTTCTCTGGTTGAATATTTGGGGTCGCTCCTATATACTATCATATCATCTGCAAATAGTGACACTTTGACCTCTTCCTTTCTGATTTGTATCCCCTTGATCTCCTTTAGTTGTCTTATTGCTCTGGCTAAGACTTCAAGTACTATGTTGAAGAGGTATGGAGAGAGTGGGCAGCCTTGTCTTGTCCCTGATTTCAGTGGGATTGATTTAAGTTTCTCTCCATTGAGTTTGATGTTGGCTATAGGCTTGCTGTATATTGCCTTTACTATGTTTAGGTATGTGCCTTGTATCCCTGATCTCTCCAAGTCTTTAAACATGAATGGGTGTTGGACTTTGTCAAATGCTTTTTCAGCATCTAAGGAGATGATCTTGTGGTTTTTCTCCTTCAGTTTGTTTATGTGGTGGATTACATTGATGGATTTCCATATGTTGAACCACCCTTGCATGCTTGGGACGAAGCCTACTTGGTCGTGGTGGATGATATCTTTGATATGTTCTTGGATTCGGTTTGCAAGTATTTTATTGAGTATTTTTGCATCAATGTTCATAAGAGAGATAGGTCTGAAGTTCTCTTTTTCTGTTGGGTCTTTGTGTGGTTTAGGTATCAGGGTGACTGTCCCTTCATATAATGAGTTTGGTAATGTACCTTCTGTTTCTATTTTGTGGAATAGTTTGAGGAGAATTGGAGTTAGCACTTCTTTGAAGGTCTGGTAGAATTCTGTGCTGAAACCATCTGGCCCAGGGCTTTTTTTGAGGGGAGACTGTGAATCACTGCTTCAATTTCCTTGGGGGATATAGGGCTATTCAGTCTTTCTACCTGATCTTGACTTAATTTTGGAAGATGGAATCTACCAAGAAAATTGTCCATTTCATTTAGGTTTTCAAATATTGTGGCATATAGGCTTTTGTAGTATGACCTAATGATTGTTTGAATTTCCTCAGTGTCTGTAGTTATGTCACCCTTTTCGTCTCTGATTTTGTTGATTTGGATAGATTCTCTCTGCTTTTTAGTTAGTTTGGCTAAGGGTTTGTCTATCTTGTTGATTTTCTCAAAGAACCAGCTTTTTGTTTCATTGATTCTTTGAATAGTTTTATTTGTTTCTAATTGATTTATTTCAGCCCTGAGTTTGATTCTTTCCAGCCCTCTGCTCCTCTTGGGTGTATCTGGTTCTTTTTTTTTTTTTCTAGGGTTTTCAGTTGGGCCATTAAGTTGTTTGTATGTGATGTTACGAATTTCTTCTTGCAGGCACTTAGTGCTATAAACTTTCCTCTGAGCACTGCTTTCAACGTGTCCCATAAATTTGGGTAAGTTGTGCCTTCATTTTCATTGAATTCTAGGAAGTCTTTAATTTCTTTCTTTATTTCTTCCTTAACCCAGCTGTCATTGAGTAACAAGTTGTTCAGTTTCCATGTGCGTGTCAGCTTTTTGTTATTTCTGTTGTTGTTGAGGTCCAGCTTTAGTCCATGGTGGTCAGATAGAATACAAGGGATTATTTCAATCTTTCTGTATCTGTTTAGGCTTGCTTTATGACCAAATATATGGTCTATTTTGGAGAAGGTTCCATCCGGTGCTGAAAAGTAGTTATACTCTTTTGAGTTTGGATGAAAAAATCTGTAGACATCTATTAGGTCCGTTTGATTTAGGGACTCTGTAAGTGTTTTTATTTCCCTATTTGTTTTCTGTCTATTTGATCTGTCCCTTGGTGAGAGTGGAGTGTTGAAGTCTCCCACTATTAGGGTATTAGCATCCATGTGTGATTTAAGCTTTAATATTGTTTCATTTATGAATGTAGGTGCTCTTGTATTTGGGTCATAGATATTCAAAATTGTAATGTCCTCTTGGTGGATTTTTTCTTTGATGAGAATATAGTGGCCCTCCTTATCTTTTTTGATTTATTTGGGTTGAAATTCTATTTTATTAGATATTAGGATGGCTACTCCAACTTGTTTTCTGGAACCATTTGATTGAAAAACATTTTTCCAGCCCTTTACTCTGAGGTAGTTTTTATCTTTGCTGCATAGGTGTGTTTCTTGGATGCAACAGAATGTTGGATCCTGTTTCCTCAACCATTCTGTCAGTCTGTGTCTTTTTATTGGGGAGTTGAGTCCGTTGATGTTGATAGAGACTAGTGATCAACAATTGTTACTTATTTTAGATGTGGGGTTGGTGGTGTCACTGAGTTCCATTGCTTGTATTCTTTTGGTTTTTTGGTTGTGTAGTTATCTATTTCCTTTGTTTCCTTAGATGTAGTTGTTTTCTTTGGTTTGGAGTTTCCCTTCTAGTAACTTCTGTAGAGCTAGGTTACTATGTAGATATTGTTTAAATTTGGTTTTGTCTTGAAATATTTTGAATTCTCCGTCTATGTTGATTGAAAGTTTTGCTGGGTGTTGTAGTCTGGGTTAGAATCTGTGGTCCCTTAAGGACTGTATGATTTCTGTCCAGGCCCTTCTGGCTTTCATAGTTTCTGTTGAGAAATCTGGTGTGATTCTGATAGGTCTACCTTCATATGTTACTTGGCCTTTTTCCCTTGCTGCTTTTAGAATTTTTTCTTTGTTCTGTAGGTTCAGTGTTTTGACTATGATGTGACATGAAGAATTTCTTTTCTGGTCTAGTCCACTTGGTGTTTTGTAGGCCTCTTGTATGTTTATGGTCATTTCCTTCTTTAAGTTGGGAAAGTTTTCTTCTATAATTTTCTTGAAAATATTTTCCGGACCTTTGATCCTGATGTCTTCTTTTTCTTCTACTCCTATTATTCTTAGGTTTTGTCTTTTCATGGTGTCCTTGATTTCTTGGATGTTTTGTGTTTGGAACTTTTCTGATTTTAATTTTTCGTTGTCCACCTTTTCTGTGTGCTGCCTCTCTTATTTTTTCCCTCTGCCATGAGGGGTTATGTTGACTGGTCCTGGAGTGGCGCGGGAAAGAGTTAGGTTGAGTGTTCTCAATCCCAGATCCCGGGCCCAGATCTCTCTGCCAGAAGCACCCTGGTGGTAGAACCTATGTTTGCTGATCCCGAGAGAGTACCTGGTAGGGTTGAGTGTCCTCAGATCCAGAGCTTGGGTTTCTCTGCTAGGGGCTGCTGGGTGAGCTTGAGCGAGGGTGCTATGTCCTTGGCAGGCTTTCTCTCTGTCCTTCCCCTCTGACCTTCCCCTCCGCTAGGGCAAGCTTATGGAGGTGCTCTCAGGGGAGTGCCAGAGGGGTTGGGGCTTCTCAGTCCAATCCTGAGCAGGGGTTTCTCTGCCAGGGTTTGGGGGTGGGGGCGCCGGTGATAGAACTTGCTGCTAGACCTTATTGCGCTAGACCCAGGAGAATCTCAGGTCATGTAGAATGACCACAGTCCCAGATCCCAAGCTGAAGTTTGTTTGCTAGGAGCAGCTGGCAGCACTGGAGTTCTGGCACTGTGAAGCTGCTGTGCACCTGTTTATTCTTCCGCTGTGCTGTGGCAGGGTTTTGGCAGCATTTGGGGGAGTGCCCGAAAGGATTGGGTTTTCTCAGCCCAGATCTCGGGTTGGGGTACAGACAATGTGGTCTGTGGCAGATTCTGCTGGATGCCTCCTGCCTCCTCCCAAGAGGGAGTAGGGATTTTGAACTGGGCACACAGCTGCTCTCTGTGGGTGGCAGGAGCTCAGTTGTGATGGCGGCAGATTCCCTTGTTCTGAGAGACCTTCCAGGGAAAGACTGGGTGACCCGTGATCAGACTCGAACCTTTGCTTCCCTGTGGGGTTTTCTTGTGACTGAGAATCCCAGTCTCAGGCACCCTTGTGCCCACTGATCAGCCTGGGAAAGTGATCAGGACAGGCAGGCTTGTGGCACCAGCCCAGAGACCCAAAGCCCGCGTTACCCGGGATTTCTTCCAGGTTCTGGCTGGGCAGCCGAGAGTGGACCCAACTGATTCTCACCCCGTGGGAGCCTCCCCTCACCTGGGAAACATGATAGCTGTTGTTTTAGGGCCCAGAGTTCAGTCTCCTGGTTGCCGCACAGAGTGTGATGTCCCACTTCTCAGACACAGTGTTCTCCTGGCTCCGCCATCTTGCCCCCCCACACATGTAATTGTTAAACTGATTTGTGTAAATCCATTTATAGCTTTCATGTATATTAGTTTACTATAGATTTTCTTTGTCCTGTCTCTTCCTTTATGAACATGTAATTTTTAAGATTTGACCACTTTATTTTGTAAACCTCTAATTTATTTCCCACAACCAAGTTCTTAATACGTGTTTATGACATTCCTAATTCTATTCCATACCAAAATCTTTTATGGAAAATTTAAATCTTTAGTTGAATCTTGATTTCTGTTACTGTATAAATAAGCTGTGTATGTTCCTTAGAGAGTCCTTGCCTGCAGATCTAAAGTACCACAAATTGAAAACTTTCTATTGTTTTAGTTCCGTGATGGTAGAAAACTAATAGTCAGATTATAATCCTATTTTCTTTTTATCTCAATACTTATATTCCATTTTGTAGTCTTCTTAACATGCAATTCATCATACTTTCTGGACGATAATCAGTTTTTAAGGGATACTGATGATTTCTTTTGCATTTGACCCATTAAAAACATCTACCGGATCTAATGTTAATTTATGATTTATCTTACGTATTACTCTGATATATTTGCCCTCTCTCTTTCACCAATGTGGGAAACACAATCTTAAGGTACAAGTTGAGTATAAGAAGTTTGCTTTTTAAAACTATTTTTTTTAAGAAGGACAGTGAAAGAGAGAATGATCAGTGAAAGAATTGGAAGAAAATAAATTATGCATTGGTCAACACTTACCATAGTGAACAAATGGGATTCAGACTGCAGTGAACATTTTGTAGTACTATGTAGATATTCCACAAAATGTGCTCTGAAATCACATCTACAAAAAGTCATGAAGCTTCCTCCCGCCTACACAGTCAATCTTTGTCTCTACTGCCAGATGGGTGGATACTTGACACTGGGGAATCCTAAAAGCTACTATCCATTCACTTGAAGTAGAATGTTTTATATTTCCGAAGTAGCACCTAACAAGCTTTGCCATAATGTACTAGTCTCAGGAAAAGTAATATTCTGCACATCTCAGAAGGCAAATACTTTTCATTCATATTTTTTTGCCATCCTTTATTGTTTTTCTTCCTCTAGCTTGACAGAAAATAAAAGAGAGTACAGCCTGTATAAAAATCCAACATGAGTATGATACAAATCATGTGTCATCAATGAACTCATGCCTTTTCGAGGAAGGCAGATCTTTTAAAAATGAAGTGGTAAATAAAAATTGCAAATAAGGGAACTGAGAATGATTTGTCTTACCCACCTTGAGGAAGTCAGAGATGACTTTTCTGAAGGACCTTTAAAAAAATGATGTTTCTTTTTAATGTAGATGAAAATATGCAAGGTAATTCATTATCATAAACTTATTTTTTCCAGAAGTTTGAAAAAGTAAGTTATTCCTTTCTTAGTCTTATTCTTACTTTACCTTCTTACTCATATTCAATATAATTAGGAATGTTTTATTTCAGTGAGTATTTGATTACTGTTTGACTCTCACAGTAGAGTTGAAAAGGAGATTATATCTGTTTTCGCTTATTATCTTTGAATGCCAATCTTCACAGTCTATCTATTGCACAGATGAATAAATGAATAAAATTGGAATGAAAGAGTCTCCAAGGTTAAGACAAATCTGGGCTCTAGCTCTTGGTTTGTTACAAATTATTTCATTATCTAAGGAGGTAGTTTCCCCGTTTAGATCTCAGTTTCTAGTGTTAGTCATTAGATATAATGACCTACAAGGGACATTTAAGCTCTGTCTTAATATATAATTCAATGTACCTTAAATACAAATTTGGTACAATATGTTCATATAGCCAGAGCTTTTAATCTGTATGATTTTAGTTTATATCTACAGTAATATCCTTGACTACTCTTCACACTGCATACACTATATTTCTGTATAATTTTAGTCTAGAAAGAGAAAGTTTTATTATTTAACATCAAACAACATCACATGAAAGCACTGTTCCACATAGAATATCTTCACCTCCCATGACCTTAGCATCCATCAAATGGACATGTGATCAGAATACATTATATACAGCATATCTTGTCTGTAATAAAATTTTTGAAAAAAATCATATGACATTAGTATTCTAATACCAATAAGATGATTTAGAATTGAGATATCTTGTCTTGACCAGCTCCAATTATTTGGAAAACCAACACAGCCTCATATATCCCACTTAATTCCATGCAAACTGTGGAACATTTGAGGCAAAATACAAGAAATTACAATGGAGTCCTGATAAATTCATAAACTACTATGCTTCCAAAAGCAGAATGGATTATAAATAGTAGAAAAAAAATATCCTGAAACTATGGTCTAAAATATCTTATTTCGTGAAACTTGGTATCTCAACATCCCACTCCATATTCATTCACATCTTCAGAAAAGTAGACACGTCTATTTGCACACTCACGTTCAGATGAACACACAACTCTTCTGGCTGTGCATACACCATCAAAGACTGAATATGCTCTGACAAAAACTATCAGGAAGCAACACGTTTTCCTTAAACTTTCCAAGTTGTCAGCACAACAGTAAGTCCCATGCTGAAAGTTATGTCAGCCTTTCTCCCCAGAAATCACTCCATAAAAATTTAACTCTGCATCATTTCAAATTCATCTGAGAAAAAAAAGAGAGATAAAGTGTGCTTAAATCAACGAGATTTATGTATTCCAATAAAGCTGCAAGATTTTGTTTCGATGGCAATAATGCAAGAGCCAACAAATTAAATGCTCTTGAGGAATGATTATGGCTACAGGAGTTATTTCCTTTTTATCAGGACTGAATAGCTGCGTAACTTGCCTCCTTAGAGTTGTACAGTTTGTGGTGCTGTTGAGAAGAGGGATTATGAGAAACGGTGTTGAACAGGGAAGGAAGTATAAATTAATTTTAATTTCATTTCCATTAGTGAACCTTAATTTAAAGATTGGCTTGCATTAATTTATTATTCACCAACTATAACACAAAGTATCCTGTCTTTAGAGACATAAGTTGTACTCACCCTGAAGATCACTGTTAATAGAAGGAATGGGGGGAACTGTAGAGAGCTGCGGAATGCTATGCCTTAAAGATGGAGCTGGTTTCCGCCTTCCACATTCCCGATGGTGAGTGCTCTCTGTCACGAACAATTCCACATTCGGCTAAGGCCGAGGATCTGGCTTGCTTCCATGTATGTGGACCTATCTGCATTGCCCCCGTGGCACGCCTGGGTTGGCTACCCAGAGGCTATTTAAGCTGTGGGCTGGCTTTCCCCAGGGTCCAAGGATTGTTCAATGTTCCTGAATAAATTGCATTAAAAAAAAAAAAAATAGAAGGAATGGTAGCCACACTGCCCAGTGTCAATGAGAAGTAAATTTGAAATTGCCTTTGACCTTGGAGAGAATCCCTACATCATCTCACTACTTTTTGCCAAAGGGCCCTCTGGAGCAGTTGGCATTAACTAAATAGGCACAGAAGCAGAATAGACTGATCAAGCAATCCCGAGGCCAGTCAAGATAAATTAGATGCTTAATTTATACACCCAGCATTGCAGACAGACTAATTACACAAAGACGGTTTGATAAAGTAATATAAGATTCTGCACATATTAGCTAGAGCTTGCTTCTGTGAAATTATTGCTGATAGATATGCTCTTGGCTTTGAGATTATGCATGCACAATTGTGCAATGGCCAATGCAGAACACATTTTCTGTTGGTATTAAAATTGCAAACCACCTGCCAATCTTTCTTAATTTTATGCTTCTCACTAAGGTGCAATTCTTTCTTGTGCTTTGTGCCTATTATTTTTAGCACTCACTGAGATGGACATAAGACAGTAATGTGGGAGAACAGTGCAAAAAGATGCAGAAATGGAATACAAACCAAATTCATAAACTTAATCATTGAAATTTTAGAAGTAAAGCACATTTTGAAAGAAAACAGTGCAGGTCCTAAAACTTCCTGCTTCTCTGTTAACATAGCAGAAGCTAATACTAATTAATGGAAACTGAATAAATAGAAAAAGAAGTGAAACACTGATGGATAAAAAAGCCTTGCTGCTGTGATATTGCAAATGAGTAGGATGAAGGACACACTAATTTCTTGAAATTTGTATTTACATATAGCTAATAGGCAGTCAGTTTGTGTTCTTGGAAGCTTTAAACGCTACAATTGAAATGTGAAGTTAACGTCATTGCACAAGATGAGGGAAAAATTAACTAAATTTTGTAAAAATTGTGATCTGAAGAAAAGATCCTTTTCAAGTCATGGGTGTGAAATGTGATTATTTGGAGGACAGAATAGTTTTAGGTCATTGATAAGAAGGATCAAAGTAGTACCAAAGAATGACTTACTCTCATAATTACAGATGGACCATTTTTTAGACATTCTTATAATCGTACTCGGCAATAGCACTCATGGCATACACATAAACATCTTCACTTAAAACAACAACAATAACAACACTCTGGATGGAGAGATAGTTCAGTGGTTAAGAGCACCTGTTGCTCTCTTAAGGGACTAAGATTTGGTTCCTGTTAGGATAAACTTCCCTCAGATTGAGAAGGTGTGTCCCCTGGGCTGGAAAGATGGCTCAGAGGTCAAAGGCTAGGCTCACAACCATAAATATAACAGAAGGTGTGTCCCTGTGTTTTTATTTGTTAATTCTGTTATAGCAGAAAGTTAAGTACTGGTAAGATTTTGTTATTGTAGTTTCTATGGCTCATTACCTTCACTGTTTTCTATTTGTAAAAACTTGACCTTCCTCACCAGTCAAAGGAAAACCTGTACCCATAAGAGATAGATTGGATGACCTCTTGGTGTTGATTGGTTCAGATTAGAATATGGCTTTTTGTATAAAAAAGAGCTGAAGGTCCAGAGCTGGGGCAGGAATTACAGGGATGGGAATTCTGGGAAGGTGGACACTGAGACTTGAGAGACTCAAAGAAACAGTAAATGACAGAGAAAAGAAACAGACTGATTGGAGGAGGAAGAGACAAGGAAAGCCATGAGAAAGGGCAGTATGCAGAGCGGTCTGGATAAGTTTAGATGGCTAGCTGAGAGACTGCTTCAGCAAAAGGCCAAAGCTTTCTATATATGTCTCGGTGTCTTATTTAAACTGCAAGTGGGATTCATGAAAGAAACACAAAAGTTTCCAACCACTAACCTAATAGCTCACAAAAATTTGTTAACTCCTTTACCAGGGAGTCTGATGGCCCATCCTGATAAGCATAGTATATAGCTAATTAAGAGTATAATGTATTTCCTATAATCAGACGCTTTCACTTTTGGCACAATGGTTAGTCTCAGGTGAATGTTGAGGCTGTTGTCATTCATGTCTAGATCACTCTACATCTCTCCTGCTTTTCCTGGAGAGTTTTCAAGACCACACAATACCACTCTTACCTCAGTGTTCCGTCAGGAGCTTTTTTGAGTAGACCCTTATTCCAGTGTTTTCTATCTAACATGGTTGCTTTCTTGGAGAGTCTCATAAGCCTTATAAGCAAGAGCTTTGGAAATAGTTTTCTAAAGAATATACTAAATAAATAATTTCTTTTTCATTCTCCTCAACACTTACCATTTGCTCTGAAAGCTTCCTGTTAACTTGTGACATACTAGAGGATCTAAGGACTCTTTCTACTACCCAGACTTATGAAAGAGAGAAAGACAAAGACACAGAGACAGTCAGCTTATTGCTAGAAAAAAAAATACTTTCATGTCTCTATATACTTGCTTGACAACAACTACTTTAGAAATATGTTTAGTTACATGATCATTTCTCCATTACTTCCTCTGATTTACACCTCATCATCACGAACCTGTTATAAAGTGATACACTCTCCTCTTCATCATATACCTTACTTTACAAGCACATACTGGGAGATTGTAGAAGATGGTACAGCAGATTTGATAAAGATTAAAAAAGGTTAAATTTCTGAAATCAGACTTCATTCTTATTGTATTTTTTTTATAATTATAAGTACAATTCTTTTGAAGTAACATTTTATAAAATTCCTTATTTTTTGTTTAATGATAATGCATGTAAATGGTCTTATGGGTAATTAGAGTTGGCATGAATAAAGTGCAATTAACATTAAGCAGATTATAGCTGTTTCAGGCTTCTTTTTTTTCTTTTTTAATTTTTTTTATTAATTACACTTTATTCACTTTGTATCTCCCCCAAAGCCCCTCCCTCCTCCCCTCCCCTCCCCACCTTCCTTCCCCCTTCTTCACGCATGCCCCTCCCCAAGTCCACTGATAGGGGAGGTCCTCCTCTCCTTTCTTCTGATCTTAGTCTATCAGATCTCATCAGGGTGGCTGCATTGTCATCTTCTGTGGCCTGGTAAGGCTGCTTTCCCCTCAGGGGGAGGTGATCAAAGAGCAGCCCAATCAGTTTATGTCAGAGGCAGTCCCTCTTCCCATTACTATGGAACCCAATTGGACACTGAACTGCCATGGGCTACATCTGTGCAGGGCTTCTAGGTTATCTCCATGCCTGGTACTTAGTTGGAGTATGAGTCTCTGGGAAGACCCCTGTATTCAAATTTTCTTGTTCTGTTGCTGTGCTTGTGGAGTTCCTGTCCACTCCAGATCTTACTATTTCCCACTTCTTACATAAGATTCCCTGAACTCTGCCCAAAGGTTGCCCATAAGTTTCAGCTTCTGCTTTGATAGTCTGCAGGGCAGAGCCTTTCAGAGTCCCTCTGTGGCAGGTTCCTAGCTTATTTCCTGTTTTCTCCTTCTTTTGATGTCCTTCCTCTTTGCCTTTCGGGATGGCAATTGAACATTTTAGTCAGGGTCCTCTCTCTTGATTACTTTCTTTAGATGTACAGATTTTACTAGATTTATCCTATATTACATGTCTATAATGAGTGAGTATATACTGTGTGTGTCTTTCTGCTTCTGTTTCAGGATTCTTAATGGAGTAGAATATTTATTTTCACATAATAAATGGATTTTACTAATATGTAAAATAAGTAATTATCGGGGCGGATCCAAGATGGCGACTAGGACACACAGTTTCTGAGCTGCAGAGGAGCTGAAGCACCGGGTTTGAGGAGTGGAAGGATGTCAGGAGCCAGCGAAACGACCATGAGCTTTCTAAACGAGAGGGAACATCTTATGAGGTAAGAACTTTGGTCTAAGGTCACCCACAGACTTGCTTGGGTAAGGAGAAAAGCGATCCTTTGATCTCCTGGCACTCCCCATTTTTGGCCTCCTGCCTTCTCATCACAGCCAGCTGACTGAGATTCTCAGCTCAGAGCTCACTACCTGGGAACTGCTGTGGCAAAGGCAGAGCTCCTGGCCCCTCAGCCACAGCTGCCAGTTGTACTGCCTTGGAGATCCAGATCCCCAGCACCATCCTCTCCATGTCCCAAGGTCTGGGAGCAGCCATACCAATATTACAGGGTCTCCTAGCCACTGACTCTATGGCCCACCCAAACCCTAGGTATCAGATAATAGGCTATATAGCCAACAAAGTCCAGCAGTCCCACCAAACAAGCTAGGCACACTAGGTGCTAGGCCTCCCAGGTCTGGAGAGCACAGTGGAGGAACCCCAGGACTTCTCAGAAGGCATCTGGACAAACATTCTAGTCTCCAGTTGCAGCTGGACTTCCTAACATGATGGCTGCAGCAGCACTGAGCTGGTGGAGTAGAGTGCTTCAGTCCTCCTGTATATGACTAAGCAGGGCCAAACCAGAAAGTAGAGAGCCAGGATACCCTGATCCTTTCGGATGTGACCTGCTTGAGAGTGAGTGCACCCTTGAATGCCTGCAGAGCCCAGATCCAGGATCCTTCTAAACTAGCAGGCAGACATTGGCACTGTGGGAAACAAAGAGACTCTTAGGACATCTAAGCCCCTGCTCTGTGGGTCCAACAGTGGAGTTAAGGCAGATAATGCTGGGAGCTCAGACAGAGCTGAATACCAGGGGCCTGTAGACCACAGACACATACAGAGAATTTGTATGAGGAAATTGCACCATGACTATCTCCAGTACCTGCTACACCTACAGTGCATACACAAGTGACCCCTTAGAAGTTTGCAAGGCAGAGCCCCTCCAACACAATCAAGGGTTCTACATTCTCTATCACTCTGTCCCTCGGGGCACACTTCCATACACATTTACTCTCTCTCTCTCTCTCTCTCTCTCTCTCTCTCTCTCTCTCTCTCTCATTTTCCCTTCTGCGCCCATGGACTTTCCTCTCACAGGTACAGCTATAACACCAATGCACACACCAAGGCCACAGGACCTCTCTCAGTTCCTGAAGAGTTCTGAAGATGCCAGAGAGAGATGGTACCAGTCTGAACTACAGAATCCAGGAACAAACAGGGAAGGTTAAAGATAAGCCAATGGCCAGGGGTAGGCAAAAGAACAGTTTCAACATAAATCAGTACATCATGACTTCACCAGCAACCCCCAAAATTGATGGATACTCCAATTCATCAGAAGCACAGGAAAATGACTTTAAAGCTGTGCATACCCAATTATTTGAAGCTCATAAAGAGGAAACAAACAAATCTCTCAGAGCAATAGCCATATAAATACAGACAGTTAAAGAGCAAATGAACAAATCTACAAAGATTTGACTAACCAGGTAGAGGCAAAAAAAGAGGAAATGAAAAAAATTCTCAAAGAAACACAGGCAAACATAGCCAAACAAATAGAGGCACAAGTAGAGATAAATTAGTGTAATGTAGAGAGGAAATGAACAAAATACAAAAAAAAAAAAAAAATAGAGACCATCATAAAGAGACAGGAATCTACATTCAAACAGATGAAGGAAATGGTGCAAGGCATAAAAACAGACTTAGAATCAATAAAGAAAACACAAACTGAGAAAACCCTGGAGCTGGAGAACTTAGAGAAAAGATCACAAACCAAACAGGTAAGCATCACCAAGAGAACACAAGAGATGAAAGAGAGAATTTCTGATGCTGAAGATATACTCACAGAAATTGATACTTCTCTCGAAGACAAAGTAAAATCAGAAGTCCCAACACGAAATATGCAAGAAATCAAGGATGCCATGAAAAGACAAAATCTAAGAATAATAGGAATTGAGGAAAAAGAGGACTCCAGGCTCCAAGGTCCAGAAAATATTTTCAAGAAAATCATAGAAGAAAATTTTCCCAACTTAAAGAAAGAGCTATCCATAAACATACAAGAGGCCTACAGAACACCAAATAGACTAGACCAGAAAAAAAAAAAAAAAACATAATATGTCACTTTATAGTCAAAACACTAAATCTACAGAACAAAGAAAAGATATTAAAAGCAGCAAGGGAAAAAGGCCAGTAACATATGAAGGTAAACCTATCAGAATCACACTGGAATTCTCATCAGAAACTATGAAAGCCAGAAGGGCCTGGGCAGGTGCCATGCAGACTTTAAGGGACCACAGATGGCAACCCAGACGACTATAGCTTGCAGAGCTTTCAATCAACATAGATGGAGAAAACAAAATATTCCATGACAAAACTAAATTTATGCAATATCTACACAGCAAACCAACCTACAGAAGATACTAGAAGGAAAACTCCAACCCAATGAAAACAACTATACCCAAGAAAACATAGAACACAGATAATATCCCAACAAAAAATAAAAGAAAACAGGCAATGAATCACAGTAAGACTACCAACTCCAAAATAAAAGGAACATTCATTGGTCATTATTATCTATCAACATCAATGGACTCAACTGTCCAACAAAAAAGACACAGAAATAACAGAATGGGTGAGGAGACAGGATCCAACATTCTGCCGCATCCAAGAAACTCACCTCTGCAACAACAATAAACACTACCTCAGAATAAAGGGCTGGAAAATGTCTTTCAAGCAAACAGACCCAGAAAACAAGCTGAGGTAGCTATCCTAATATCTAATAAAATAGACTTGCAACCAAAATTAGTCAAAAAAGATGAGGAGGGGCACTATATTTTCATCAAAGGAAAAATCCACCAAGGAGACATCACAGTTCTGAACATCTATGCCGCAAATACAAGAGCACCTACATTCATAAATGAAACATTATTAAAACTTAAATCACACATAGATCCCAACACCTTAATAGTGGGAGACTTCAACAACTCACTTTCACCAAGGGAAAGATCATCTAGACAGAAGACAAATAGGGAAATAATGGCACTTACAGAGGTCCTAAGTAGAACGGACCGAATAGATGTCTACAGAACTTTTCACCTGAACTCAAAAGAGTATACCTTCTTTTCAGCACCTCATGGAACCTTCTCCAAAATAGACCATATAGTTGCTCACAAAATAAGCCTCAACAGATAAAAGAAGATTGAAATAATCCTCTGTATTCTATCTAACCACCATGGACTAAAGCCGGACCTCAACAACAATGGAATTACAAAAAGCCTACAAGCAAATGGAAACTGAACAACTTGTTGCTCAATGAGAGCTGGGTTAAGTAAGAAATAAAGAAAGAAATTAAAGACTTCTTAGAATTCAATGAAAATGAAGGTACAACATACCCTAATTTATAGGACACAATGATAGCAGTGCGCAGAGAAATATTCATAGCACTAAATGCCTTCAAGAAGAAATCTGTGATATCTCATACAATCAACTTAATGGCCTAACTGAAAGTCAAAAAAGAAAAAAAAAGAAGAAGCAAATACACCCAAGAGTAACAGATGGCTGGGAATAATCAAACTCAGGGCTGAAATCAATCAATCAGAAACAAATAAAACTATTCAAAGAATCAAAGAAACTAAGAGCTGGATCTTGAGAAAATCAACAAGATAGACAAACCTTTAGCCAAACTAACTAAAAGGCAGAGAGAAACTATTCAAATCAGCAAAATCAGAAATGAAAAGGGTGACATAACTACAGACACCAAGGAAATCCAAACAATCAGTAGGTCTTACTACAAAAGCCAAAATGCCATGAATTTCGAAAATCTAAAAGAAATGGACAATTTTCTTGATAGATTCCATCTACCAAAATTAAGTCAAGATCAGGTAGAAAGATTGACTAGTCCTATATCCCCCAGGGAAACAAAAGCAGTCATCAACAGTCTCCCGTCCAAAAAAGCCCTGGGCCAGATGGATTCAAGAAAGAATTCTACCAGATCTTTAAAGAAGTGCTAACTCCAATTCTCTTCAAACTATTCCATAAAATAGAAACAGAAGGAACATTTCCAAACTCATTCTAAGAAGCCAGAGTCACCTTGATACCTAAACCACACAAAGCCACAACAAAAAAGAGAACTTCAGACCTATCTCTCTTATGAACATTGATGCAAAAATACTCAATAAAATACTTCCAAATCGAATCCAAGAACACATCAAAGATATCGTCCACCATGACCAAGTAGTCTTCATCCCAGGCATGCAAGCATGTGGTTCAATTTACAGAAATCCATCAATGTAATCCACCACATAAACAAACTGAAGGAGAAAAAAACCACATGATCATCTCCTTAGATTCTGAAAAAGCATTTGACAAAATCCAACACCCATTCATGTTTAAAGTCTTGGAGAGATCAGGGATACAAGGCACATACCTAAGCACAGTAAAGGCAATATACAGCAAGCCTATAGCCAACATCAAACTCAATGGAGAGAAACCTAAATAAATCCCACTGAAATCAGGAACAAGGTAAGGTTGCCCACACTCTCCATATCTCTTCAACATAGTACTTGAAGTCCTAGCCAGAGCAATAAGACAACGAAAGGAGATCAAGGGGATACAAATCGGAAAAGAAGAGGTCAAAGTGTCACTATTTGCAGATGTTATGATAGTATACATGAGCGACCCCAAAAATTCAACCAGAGAACTCCTTCAGCTGATAAACACCTTCAGCAAAGTGTTTGGATACAAAATCAACTCAGAAAATCAGAAGCCCTCCTGTATACCAAAGACAAAAGGGTCGAGAAAGAAACCAGGGAAACAACACCCTGGTTGTTTTGTTATTATTGACTATTGACCAATAGTCAATAGACACAGAGGAAGACTTTGCTGCCAGTCCTGAAGATACCTGATAAACCAGGGTCAGATGGAAGGGGAGGAGGGTCCTCCCCTATCAGTGGTTTTGGAAAGGGGCAGGGAGGTGATAAGAGAGGGAGAGTGGGATTGGGAGAGAATTAGGGAAAGGGATACAGGTGGGAAACAAAGTTAATAAAATGTAACTAATAATAAAAATATATAAATAAATAAATGAAGTAATCATCAGTTACATAATATTTAAAATTATACTTATCAGGTAAAGTTGGCATCACTGGTGTATTTTTTTTTTAATTTGATATGGTTCTTAGCCCCTGTGATACTGTCTCTTCAATTTGTGTTCAGATCATATCTATGTCTTTGTAAACCTCCTATAAGTCCCCTATGGGTCCTTTCTCTTGTCTGCTCATTCAAAAATGTATTTGGAACACCGCAATGCAACAATTCTTAGACTTTTAACTATCAGACCTCTTTAAAATGTCATTTCTCTTCAAAATCCACTTTAATATACTTTTTCCTCAATGACTACATTATCTTTGGTGTGTCTACAGGTTATATATTTAGCCCAGTTACACAAATATGAGCAAATCTTCTTGGCCCAAGAAAGCAGTGATATTAAATATACTTTTGTCCTCATTCTGCCCTTGAAATTTTCTTGATGTTTCATAGTTCTGCTGTGTCTTTCTCTTTAGTGTTGGGAATACAATCTATCCTAGTGCATCTGATATATTACACAGGCTTTAGGGACACACTGAATTCTTCATTCTTGTAGATCAAGCAAGCATGTCCCCAACAAAACTCGCTCTCGACTCTTAAAGTAATAATTGAATGGACTATCTATATAAACCATTTAATAGGTGCATTCATTCATTCAGAATTCATCTGAATGCCTATTAGGAGCCAGATATCTCCCTAAAGAAAGCTTATATATTCATTCTAATTCTCTAAGTGCCTTTGACTCAGATATCTGCCTTAATGTTAATAATTCAATTAAAAAAAACTGGATTAGATCCTATTTCAACTCAAGGAACTGGTTATTTTAGAAGCAAAGGCTGTCACATCAATCTGTAATTTAATAATGAATAAATGTGAAAATTATTCTGTAAATTGTGTCATTTTTAGATTCCTTCTAATGTTCTTCATTGGTATTGCAGCTGCTGTAGTTTAGTAGTTTTTTGTTGTTGTTTTTTTTTTTTTTCTTCGCACAATCAGGAAACACTCGCTCAGTGCATTCTACTCTCAGACTTTAACCCCAATATTAGGTAAAGTCACCTCTATAGTCTTTGCCAGCCTTAGGATATACTTTATTTCTGAAAGATAAGTTAACACAGAGAAAATCAATTTGTTATGTATTCAGAGGTCCTGAGACAATCAACTGCTTTTTATTTTTTTTTCTTTACCTTATCTATAAGGACTTCAAGCTTTCTCTGTAATAAAGCAGAGAGTGAAATGTTTCTTTCAAAATGGTGCATTTAGCACGTTGTCCAGAGATTTAGACAGAAGCAATGACATGAGAGCAGTCCTTGCACCAGCTCGGAGGAGTGAGGAGTGTGAATGGTTGTGAGTAACTTTTTGGCAATTCTTAAAATGTGAATGATACAAAAAAGGATTATGTTTGCAAGATTACTGAATGATGTGACTCATGTCTATGTCTTTCTGTTTTCTTAACCACACGCCTATCCCTGTCTATTATGGATTCTTATTGTTTTCATTAGCTCATCACAGAAGAGGGAGTACTCTTCACCTCTGAAGCCAAAGCACCAGGCATAACACAGAAGTAAAGAGCTGCTACATTTCTGTGGATGGATTCTTCACTGAAGGTCCAAGAATTATTTGTACATAGGAGTTCTTCCAGTTTTTCTGGCACAGGACTTTTCAACTGGACTAATCAAGAATGCTAGCCTAGTCAAACTATGAGACTGACTTTAAATAGTTCCATGATACAGCCTCATCCATGGAAAGATTCTTCCATGAGTGAAACCTTTTCAGGAAGCTTAATGGGATTTAGTGAGAACTTTGCTCCCTTGTCACATATGTGCCTGTACCTTCATGCACACAGACATACTTAAGATATGGTATTTATTATGTTCTTTTGTTACGGTTTTATAAAATTCAAGATATATCTCCCTTTTTTTTTCTGTTTCCTTTGGAGGACAACATATAGTTTACTACTTACTCTGTTTTAAAATGATAATCATTTCTAAAATGTTTCCAATAAGCTTTTCCTTCCAAAAATATGCTTCTTCTACCTCTATGAGATCAGCTAATACCAAGATGAACATATTCAAGAAACTATGTATTTAGTTTTGTTGGTAGCATGCTTGCCTAATGCTGCAAGCCTTGGGAGCTAATACTACATAAACTGGAGGTCATGATATGTGCCTGTAATCCCTGCTCTCAGCAGGGAGTGGCAAGGGTCAGAAGTTCATGTTCATTCTGACTACAAGGGAGTTCAGGAGACTCTATCTCAGGAAAAAAGAGAGAGAGAGAGTAGAATAAATGTGTGATGATTTGAATAGTAATGGCCCCAATGATTCAAGTGTTGAATGTTTTGCCCATAGGGAGTGGAACTATTAGGATGTGTGGTCTTGGTGGAATACATGTAGCCTTGTTGGAGAAAGTATGTCACTGTTGGGTTGGGCTTTGTAGGTCTCATATGCTTAAACTACTTTCTTTGTGAAACACAGTCTCTTCCTCCTGCCTGTGAATCAAGATGTAGAACCCTCAGCACCTCCAGCATCATGTCTGCCTGCACACTGCCTTGCTTTCTACCGTGATGAAAATGGACTAAATCTCTGAAACTGTAAGCCAGTACCAACTAAATGATTTCTCTATAAGGGTTGCCTTAGTCATTGTGTCACTTCACAGCAATGAAACCCTAAGACAACAGGCTATTTAGTTTCTCCCATAAAATGTATATCTCAAAAACGTATATTCATAAATATTCATCTATAATTTGTTACACTGTCTAGTTAAATGTTTACATAATGAATTCTTTGATACATATATAAATAATTGCTAAAGACTGCTGAATAGTTGAAATTTAAATTTAAATAGAATATTTTCTTAATGAAAAGTATATTACTTTTATATTTCTGCCTTTATAAACACATTGATATTAAACTCAATTATAGAAATGTTGTATTAAAAGTATAACAAATTACTCAAAAAGGAAACACATTATATTAAAATATGCAGTTCTTTGTGATTAAATGACACATATATTTAAATCTATTAATAAAGATGAATGCATTAAAACTTCTAAGACAATCTTTAAAGCTATCCACCTCATACAAGGTTACTCAAAATATATAAGAAGCCTTATTTTATGGTATATGTAGCACTTTGGTCCCAGTCAAAGTGTTTTAGGAGGTTCTGGAAACGATGTTGAAGAACTGGAGCTTCCTGCAGGAAGTTAATTCCTGAGAAGAGGACCCTTAAAGATATCTTGCTCCAGGCTCCTTCCTGTAAGCATGAAGTCAACAGATCTACTCTGAAATACAGCCTCACTGCCAGGATGCCCTACATCATAACAGACCCATCACAAAGGAGTTTCTCACGGCGGATCATATCGTAACAGACTTCAAATAAGTCATTACTTTCTTAAATTGAATCTACTGGTTATTTGGTAAGAGCAAAAAAAAAAAAAAATGTAACTAACAGACAACCAAAAATTTACATAAAATGGTTAGTATATATTTTTGCAAATCATTTAATCTACAGTGATACTCTGTGTTAACAAATGATTTCACAAATAAAATTTTGTCTCAAATTATTGTGTAACTAAGAATATAATAATTTTGTATTTGTTTTTCCCTTTGAAAATAACATGACTAATTTTTTTCTTTTTTTAATTTTTATATTAATCACAGATTATTTACTTTGTATCCCACCCATAACCCCCTCCCTCATTCCCTTCTAATCCCACCCTCCCTCCCTCATCTCTTCCCTGCTCCTTCCCAAGTCCACTAGGAGAGGAGGTCCTCCCTTCCATCTGACCCTGGCTTATCAAGTCTCTTCAGGAGTGGCTGCAATGTCCTCTTCTGTGGCTTAACAATGCTGCTCCTCCTTCGGGAGGAGGGGTTGAAGAGCTTGCAATTGAGTCCATGTCAGAAATAGTCCCTGTTCCCCTTACTAGAGAACCCACTTGGATACTGAGCTACCATGGGCTATATCTGGGCAAGGGTTCTAGGGTATATCCATACATGGTCCTTGGTTGAAGAAACAGTCTCATGAAAGACCCCTGTGACCAGATATGTTTGGTCCTTGTGGAGCAACTCTCCTCTCCAGGTCTTACTAACTCTCCCTTCTTTCATCTGATTCCCTGCACTCTGCCGAAGGTTTGGTTATGAGTCTTAATATTAGCTTTGATAAACTGCTAGGTAGAGTCTTTCAGAGGCCCTCTGTGGTAGGCTCCTGTCCTGTTACTTGTTTTCTCCTACATCCAATGTCCATCCCATTTGTATTTCTAAAAATACTTTTATATAAATTAAATTAAAAATGTTAAATAACACTTTATCAACATCATCTGTATTATTGCTATAGATTTTTCTTATGACAAAAATAATAAAATTATGCATTAAATACAAGTATTTAATGCATAATTAAATGGTCATCTCCAAAATTACAAAGCACAATTTGAGTTTATTCACATCTCCCATCTTTTACTTAGAATAACTCTCTGTTACTAATGTTCTCTACCAACTCCTTAGCTCTTAGATTATTCTGTAATTTACTAGGAGGATCAAGTCACTTGAGAACATTCTAACAATTTTGAGATATTAGAGCATATGCTTGAAAAATTAATATTACCTCTCTGATTAACTGTATTTTTTCATGCAGAATAATGTACATCCCATAGTCTAGAAAAAATAATATGAAATATAAATAATTAACTCCATTATAATCAGGATTAACAATAAGTATAATTATAGCTTGCACAATGAAAAACTCTGAATCTCCACAAGGAAAAAGGATAAAATGAAAAAGGATTTTATGAGCCATTTAATTTGTTAGGGCATTTTATATGTCTGTCTGTTATTAACTCTTCATTCAAACAATAAAAAAACACATAGAGGATAAGAATTTTGATCAAATATGCATATATATGTTCTAATATATGTATATTATGTGATCAAATATATGAAATATATACATATACAGGACAATGTTAGAATTTGACCTTTTTTTTAAAAAAATGTGTCTTTCAACCACTATTTTTATTTCTGAAATCTCTATGAAAATGAGACAAAGTCTTATTATCCCATATATCCTATCATTACAAGAAGGACCTTACATATCTCAATATTCTACTATTTATCCCTATCCAAAACAACTCCATCACACTCAGTTTGGAGATTCAACCTCACCTGACACTTTTTTTTTTTTCACTTAAAGCAAGGTATGCTTTTCCTCCAGATTTGTTACTGTCAGCCACTTTTTATACATTTAAACATATGAAATGGAGACCCAAATGTGCCTGAAAGTCATTTCATTACCTGCTACTACTCAAGTGATGGATCTATTTTCTTTTTTATCGTTTTATTTTCATTTTTATTATTAGTTGCGTTTTATTAACTCTGTATCCCAGCTGTATCCCACTCCCTCATTCCCTCCCAATCCCACCCTCCCTCCTTCCTCTCCTCCAAGATATGCCTAAAGTGTTGAAAAAATACAACCTTAAAAGAACTTTTTAGAGTAGTTTTTTGGTTCTCAGTGACTAGAAAAAAAATTTGTGCCCTGTCTCTCTATATTTCTGTTTCCATCTCCATGCGACAATTAAAGAGTTCAAAAGAAACCCGGGGCTTCACACGGCTGCTCCGAAGGCAGGACTAGCCATCTGCCATCGCTGCTGGCTCAGTGCTTACTTAAACGGGCTAGCCGAGCAACTGCTTCTAGTGTTACAAGCTTCAGTGCACAACAAGAACAAGCTGAAGACTGTTTGTTTGTTCATTTATTTGTTTATAGTATGCGTCGCAATACCCTCTCATAAATATTGCACATGGGTCTTTGCTTCCTAAAAGGCAGGCCACACTATGTCTAAGGAGTGGATTTTTTTTTTTTGCTTCCAAGATAAAATGAATGCAAGTTTCTTCTAACCCAATTCTAAGATGCCATCTCTTCCCCGTTGCTGTTTAAGACGGCAAAATCCACTGCCAGTGAAAATCTACATCAGGTGGAGAAGCAGGAGAACAACTTCGCTACATTGTAACTGACCCCTGTAGTGTGGGCGTCAATGGGCTTTGCAGACAGTCAGGTCTGGATTTATAGCTCAGTTTTGCCTTAAAACAGAAGTATTAGTTTGATGTAAACTGAAAGAACACGAGAATTTATCCAAGAGAATCTGAGAAGTATAAATTAACAAATGATGCACCTGCAAAAAAAATTAAAAAAGAAAGAAAAAAAAAGAACATTAGAAGTGGTGAAATGAAGTGCGGGCTCACTGAGAAAACTCCTGGATAAAGGTTTTCTTTTCTTCTTCTTTTTTTTTTTTAATATTAATTACAGTTTATTCACCTTGTATCCCAGCTGTAGCACCCTCCCCCACCCTCCCTCCTTCCCTTTTCTTCTCTGGGATAAAGATTCAATTAAACTGTATTTCTTTGTTTACTGGCTACATTTGCCACTTGACAAAGTGTAGATCAGAAGACAAAGTGTTTGTTCTCTCAAACTGTGAGTGTCAAGGATTGAAATTGGATAGTCAGACTTGGTGTTCAATACCTTTATCTCAGCTTCCCTGGAAGAAAATTGTAAAGCATGGCGTGGTTCCATTACAGAGGAAAAGAATGCAGACATTGGATATTTAGCCAGCTGTGAGGTAAATTTTGAGTATATTAAAACTCTGATCTACTGGAAAGAACAAACTGAAAATAAAATGCCAAGTAGGGATTTGCAATGAAACTCAATTGAAGAAGGAACTCAGTTGGTATGAGGCTGTTAGAAAGATGTAAGAGTAAATTGTATTGCAAATGTGACAAAGCTTAACCTCTATCTTCTTGAGTGAGTGTATCAATAAGTATTTTGCTCTGCAGTTTCAGAAGGTCAGGTGGAATGACATAAGTCAAATATCTCACAGAGTACCTAAGAGTAGTGGATATACAATGGAAAGCATGGCTTCAGTTTACTTGTATGAGATCACAAAATCTACATTTAAATATATCCAGAAACTCTATGATAGACCCAAGGTCATTAGTTTCCTAGGTCTAAAAGACTAAATTTCAAGACTAAAAGGGGTCTTGAAATTTAGAAATCATTGTAGTTTCATGTAGAGAAATAATTGCTGTAATTTGAGGACAGGGAATGCTTATGGGCAACTAATGAGTCCATATTTAAGCCATGAATGAACATTAATTCTCCAGAAGACAAATGTTTTTTTTAATTTAATTTAATTTTATTAATTACACTTTATTCACTTTGTATCCCCCCATAAGCCCTTCCCTCCTGCATTCCCCGTTCCACCCTCCCTCCCCCTTCTTCACAATGCCCCTCCCCAAGTCCACTGATAAGGGAGGTCCTCCTCTCCTTCCTTCTGATCTTAGTCTATCAGATCACATCAGGAGTGGCTGCATTGTCATCTTCTATGGCCTGGTAAGGCTACTACCCCCTCAGAGGGAGGTGATGAAAGAGCAGGCCAATCAGATTATGTCAGAGGCAGTCCCTCTTCCCATTACTATGGAACCCACTTGGACACTAACCTGCCATGGGCTACATCTGTGCAGGGGTTCTAGGTTATCTCCATGCCTGTTACTTGGTTGGGGTATAAGTCTCTGGGAAGACCCCTGTGTTCAAATTTTCTGGTTCTGTTGCTCTCCTTGTGGAGTTCCTGTCCTCTCCAGATCTTACTATTTCCCATTTCTTACATAAGATTCCATTCACTCTGTCCAGCAGTTGGCCATAAGTCTCAGTGTCTGCTTTGATAGTCTGCAGGGCAGAGCCTTTCAGAGGCCCTCCGTGGCAGGTTTCTAGCTTGTTTCCTGTTTTCTTCTTCTTCTGATGTCCATCCTCTTTGCCTTTCGGGATGGGGATTGAGCATTTTAGTCAGGGTCCTCTCTCTCAATTAGTTTCTTTAGATGTTACAGATTTTAGAAGGTTTATCCTATGTTATATGCTAGGAATAGCTCTTCCTCAAGATCCAGCCATACCACTCCTAGGCACATATCCAAAAGAGGCTCAAGTACACAATAAGGACATTTGCTCGACCATGTTAGTAGCAGCTTTGTTTGTAATAGCCAGAAACTGGAAATAGCCCAGATGCCCCTCAACTGATAATGGATGCAGAAATTGTGGTACATCTACACAATGGAGTATTACTCTGCAAAATAAATAAGGAAATCATGAAATTTGCAGGTAAATGGTGGGACTCATCCTGAGTGAGCTGTCCCAGAAGCAGAAAGACACACACGGTATATACTTACTCATGAAGACAAGTGTTTTAAAGAAGAAAAAATATATGAATTAACTGTAGAACATCTTGACAAATAATTTTAAGAGTCCCAGAGGAGTCGAGAAAGTATTATTAGATTGCTTCATGATGACTCCAGTTGTGTATACACTGAGCAAGCTGTTCTATTCACTTGGCAAAGAGAATACAAAACACAAAGAACAGCAAAGGCATCTGACATGAGGACATCTTCAGTGTATCTCAGGATATCCATACCCAGCAACTCACCCTGAAGAAGCGGGTGTGCTATGCAGACTAAAGAAAAGCTTTTGCTCATTCTGAACCAATCAGAAGTGGAGGTATTCATTGTATCATATGTTACAGATAATCCATTTAATAGATATAGTTATGAGATTTTCTCTAGTCCAGTATATGCAGATAACATGGTATGTGCATGTGAACAAGGTTCATCAAACACTATCGAGTGCCAAACTTTCTAGATTACATGTACAAATTATCAAAAATAAAACCTATACATCTATCAGTTTACAATGCTTATTGTTTTGCACATATAGCCTGTTTCAGAACCACAGAAAACATTTGTTCAAGTATAAACTACAGTAAGCTACTTTACTGTGGAATCAATTTATAAAATTAATCATAAATATATAAATATATTCTAATAAAATATTGTTGCCAATGTTTGGCAGAAAATGTTAGAAATTGCTGTTAAATAATTTGTAGTTGAACTGACTGGAGACAATAGGGCCCTCAGGGAAAACAAGACTACAGAATGACAGCTTTTGCTTTGAGACTTATTTCTGCTAATGAAGATCATGTGACTTCATATGAGATATTTAACACTTGTAATGAGAACAATGACTAGCATCATTTTCCTTTATTGATAAGTAATTTGATTTCAAGACAATTTTAAAATCTTTAATATACATGTAAAATATAAGAAAAAATATAAGTCACATATAAGTATAGAAGTAATATGTAAATATATAAGTGAGACCAATTACATGACAGCAATATATCTTCTAACCCAAAGTATTTTGTTGATCTTTGAAAACATAAGCAAACTAAAAGGAAAGTCAAGGTAGTGTCTCTGCTATAATACATTATCTGGAAAATCCATTGATGCTGTCCTAATAAACAGAGGAACTCTGTATACTCTCTGGATAAAGTCAGTGTGACCTAATTGTTCATGCCTGAGGTTTGTCTATGTTGATGTAGTTAATAAGGCAGCCATGGTTGAAACTCAGTTTGACTTAATGGAAGATCTGTTTGCAAATAACAAAACAACAACAATGACAACAATAACAACAAAACACACACACACACACGCACACACACACAAAACCTCTTAACATAGAATCTATTGCTTCCATTTGTAAGGCTGAAATCCATAATAGCATACATTATATATTAGAATCTAAATTTTCTTGTGTTCTGAACAAGAAAGACATAGGAAAGAGGAAATAGGTGCCAAGTCAGGTGGGTTTTCTGCTGTGAATGTTCACAAAGAAGGCAGCGGACTCTGAGTTGGTGAAATTCGAAAGATCGTCATTGGAAGACTGATCTTAGCTAGAAGGTACGAAAAGGAGTTTGAGCTGTGATTGTTTGTTAGTGGGCGTTTATCCATTAGTAGGTATAAACCTCTTTTGCCCAATTACCTTTATTCTACTTCCTTCAAAACTTTGTTCTCCAGGTGGCCATCTTCTCGGGCAACTGTCCCAGAAACAAGTCATTAAACATATCCAGCAGTAGACAGTAAATATGCTCAAGCTGAATCACCTTGCAGGGAGTTCCTATTCAGTTAAGCAGTGGTGGGCTAATGGAACCACTTGAATACTCAATGGGGTGACTTAATTAACATGTTTGAAAACCAGAATTAATAAATGATCAAAGCAAGTTCAGCTTCAATTACAATTTCAAATGTTTGTATTTAGTTGTGCAAAACAATTGACATCTAATTAATATATTTGGATCTGCTTTTGTTTAGACATTAATAAATTATATTTAAAACCTTGCTGGAGTTATTTATTTAGGATAAGCATATGCATAAACATAGCTTAACAAGACTACAACATCATTCATTTTTATAATATTTGTCAGAACTGTGGCCATGTAATCTTTTAAATCATTTATTCCCTAAAATACATTGAACACAGTTTTTGAGGTAATGATAGCATTTATCCATTTCTCTCTTCTCTCGATTCCCTTCAAACCCTGGCAGATAACACCTCATCTCTCTTTCCTATTCATCGTGGTTTTTTTTTTCATTAACTGATTGTTGTTATGTATGCATGTATGTATGTATATATATTTATAAATTTTTCCTAAATATAACCTGCTTAGTTTGTATAATGTTACTTTTATGTTTGTTTCAGGGCCAATGATTTGGTATTAGGCAGTTGACATGCTCTTCCCTGAAGGAGACTATTTTAATCACTCAATATTCCTTAGTTTCCTATGTTTCTTTGCCTAGATTTGAGGCCTTGGGGTCTGTACCCTGTCTACTTCAGCATGCGTATTGTTGTCCTTGTTCAGTTCATGCTTATGCAATCATTGTTGATGAAACTATGAATGTAGAATCTGCCATTATTAGGAATCGGAATATCATTGAAAATTCCCTGATACTCTGGCTCTTATAATTCATTAACCTTCTCTTTTGCAATGTTCCCTTAGCCTTAGGTGAGGAGTTGTTATGCAAATCAAATGTGTCCCTTTGTACTAGGGACCACAACTCTGTATTTTGATTTTTTTTTTTTTTTTGTACTGGGCTACTCCTGTTGCAAAGAAATGACTTCTGAATGAGTTTATCCTTTTCTTAGCCCAATAATTTCTGTCATCTCTATATTACTTATATTAAAATGCTAAACAGGGGATATGTCCTACTAAACAAAACCTTTTTCAGAAGCTTCGGTTATTTTATTAGTTCTTATTATGATGTCTTATGGTATCTATTTATATGCTAACAATTTTCTATGTATAATATTAAACCAAATTCTGGAGTCTTTATTTTGGTGTGCCCAGGATATTATATGATTGTCTAGGAAAATGAAGCAAGTGGATTATCTGCAGGTTATATGTTATTAAACTGGGCACTTTTAAGCCTATAGTGTGAACTCATACAAAATGTTCCACCTTGGTACTAGACTAATATCTCATAAAAATATGAGCTAGAGAAAATGCTTCAAATGGGTGATATTAGGCATATCAATGACACAACAGGACAGGCCCCATGCTCAAGAGTGTTTGTCAATAATAAACCAGACTTCATGTCTCTCTTGTGTTTCTTTCTCATGTGAGTGTGTGTGTGTTGGTTGTGTACTGTGGAGAGAAGAAAAAATTGCATTGGTAGGAGAGGATCTTAGAGAAGTTTAAGGAGTAGGGACTATAATAATAATAATAATAATAATAATAATAATAATAATAATGTAGGAAATTCCCAGAGAATAAATACAAACGTTAAAATAAGAATCCATGGATTGACCTTGTCTACGTAGCAGGAGTTATTTATGTAATGTGAGGGATGGAAAGAATTACAGTGAGCACAGAGTAGCGATGCGATGCCATTGAATAATTATAAAAAAATATTTAATGTAGCCTGCAGCATGAAGTGAGCACATTTAGTATGCAAATCTCACTTAAATCTTTCTATGTAAAAACATGAAACGTACTGAAAAACAGTTTGCATCTGCCAGAAACCTACATCAGACTCAAGCACTGGTGTCAAAGCAACAACACTTGTTCTGCTTGTGCTAGGAAGAAACAGGGGTCTGGCCACTGCTACTTCCATTAAACTGTCCCAGGAATGTGGCTCAGGGGAGCAATCGCACTGACTCAGCACAAGTTGCCTGCCTATGTTTACATGTGGCTTGAAGTTGCTTGAGTTTCTGTAGCTCTGTTCTGCTCTTTGTCCCAAGGGTATGGTGTGTTCCCTGACTCAGAGCCTTCAATATTTGGAAAAAGGTAAAAATAGCCTGGCACACAGTTGTTCGATCAAATGAAAGAAAATGCAGCTGAACCAGCTCCTGAAATTAGAAAGCAGCCAAGTGCAAATGCTGATAATTCTATGGCTGCATAGATCAAGGGCAAGTCAGAAGACTGAAGGAGGCACCAAGGATTTATATGTGAAATAGAGCTTCCTCAAATGCTGCAGAGAATGCATGTTGAGCCAGATGACAACCTGCCTATTTAAGCTACTTGCAGGGAAAAGAAGTACAGAGTCTCACTTGTCAATCCCTTTTCCTTGCTGAATTGTTTTGTGTTGATGTGTTCCATTGCACATTCTAAGATTTCTCTCAACAACACCAAGTTTGCTGTTGTTGATGCAGTCATCATCCTTTTACCTTGAGGCTAGACTGCATCTGATGATTTGGCTATATAAAACAATGCACTAAAAGTAATGGCTATGACTACTGAAACTCTGTGGTACAATATTCTGATTCAATGCCTTCTACTTTATTACTATTTCATTTTGATAGACAGCAACTGATTTATTCTGAGCTGGTGTTTATGCCAGTGAAATGGGAGGAGTATCACCCAACAACCAGAAAAAAATATTGTCAGCTCTGAATCTAACTGCTTAAAGAGAATGTCACCTCATGAGAAAAAGGAAAGGAAGAAAGAAAGGAAGAAGGAAAGAAAGAAGAAAGAAAAAGAAAGAAAGAAAGAAAGAAAGAAAGAAAGAAAGAAAGAAAGAAAGAAAGAAAGAGCAGAAATACAGAATGTCAAAATTTGTGATGTTATAACATAAGAACACTTAGGGGAAATTCACTAGCATTAAGTTATAATTTTCAAAAAATGTAACTAATCAATAATTTAGGTTTTAATGTTAAAAATTATCTTTCAACAAAGACTATGCACATCAAATGATTGATGGGAGAAGGAGAATTATCCTGTTGCAGAATCAACTCTCTTACTGATTTTCAAATGATGAATGGTCAGTTTTGAAACCACATAAACACAAACATAAAATAAATTCAGTAGATTGAATTTACATATTTGTATGTACACATTTGTGTGTATGCATACAACAATAGTAACAAAAGAAAAAGAAGCTATCAATGATCAAGGAAGGGAATATATGGAGGAGCTTGAAGGAGGAAAAAGAGGAAGTGAAGTAATGTAATACTAATTACATTAAAAAATTCTTAAAATGAATAAAGAAAAAATAATTCATATTAATAGAAAGACAAGCATTAAAGAAAAAAAGTTAATTAAATAGTAGAGAAAATTAGTAAAAAAAATAGAAGTTGATTTTTAAAGACAACTTCATAAGCATCAACCATGACAGATAAAAGATGTGAAGAAACACAATCAATGCAAGCAGTGAAAGAACAAATAACATCTGGTAAAAGTTGTAAAGATCAGTTCTTCATAAACTATAAGTTACTAAAATTTACTAAGAATAAAATTAAATGGATTAATAAGACATAAATGTAGTCTTTAAAATGTGAGTTTTGTTTTGAAGCCTTCTTCAATGGTACTCAAAAACTGTTTTCAGGCTAAGCATGTTAGGGAAGGTTTGCAATCTTAGCCCTTAGAAGGCTAAAATAACCCCTGCACAGGTGTAGCCCATGACAGCTCAGTGTCCAAGTGGGTCCCCAGTAAGGGGAACAAGAGCTTTCTCTGACATGAACTCATGGTCTGGCTCTTTGATCCTGAAGGTGGAGCAGCCTTGCCAGGCCACAGAAGAGGACAATGCAGCCAGTCCTGTTGAGACCTGATAGGCTAGAGTTAGAAGGAAGAGGAGGAGGGCCTCCCCTATCATTCGAATGGGGGAGTGGCAAAGAAGGAAAAGAAGAAGGAAGAGTGGGGTTGGGAGAGGATGAGGGAGCAGCTACAGCTGAGATAACAAAATGAATAAATTTGATTAATAAAAAATAAAAAGTCATTTAAAAAGGAATGCTGAAGTATAGATGACTGTGAATAGGAAGCAGCCTAATCTGAATAGCATATTGAAGACCAGCCTTGACTACATAAGGAGACATTATTTAAAGCAAAAACCAACAACAACAACAAAAGATAGAATTTCTATTGTATATTCCTCCCAGATGACTCAGAGGAAACTACAGTAGGGCCTATCTTTAACCATAATTCTTAAAAGTTAACTAACATTGTATTTATCATTGTATTTTATCAAGACCATAGCAGCTTATAAAGGAATTTTGTGTTTTGGTTGTTTTGGTTGCAAAGGTTTAGAGTCCATCACAGTAGACACAGCATAGAATCAAGCAATTGGAACAGGAGAATGAGAAATCACATCTTTAACTAAAAGCATAAAGCAAAGAGACTAAACTTGAAGTAGGGTGCTATCAGCTCTCAACAATGTTCCCAGTGACCAGTAATATATTTCCTACAGCAAGTCCTTACTAACTCTCCAAATAGCATGAACAATGGTGAAGTAAATGTTTGAATACCTGGGTCTGTATTTTGGTATTCCTCATTAAAACAACCACATATTAGGTCAGAAACAGTAGATAGATTATTTCCCCAAATTCATAACTATATGATGCATTTTACTTGGAATTTTTCATATCCATGTTATTCCTCCTTTCTTCCTACATAAAAACTACAGTGCCCAGAATGGCTTACGTCTAGTTGAATTTTTGACTAAGGAGCCTACCACATAGGGCCTCTGAAAGACTCTACCCAGCAGGGTATCAAAGCAGATGTTGAGACTCATAGCCAAATTTGGGCAGAGTGCAGGGAATCTTATGAAAGAAGAGGGAAAAAGAAAGACCTGGAAGGGGCAGGAGCTCCACAAGGAGAGCAACATAACCAAAACATGTGGAAAAAGGGGTCTTTTCTGAGACTGATATTCTAACCAAGGACCATGCATGGAGATAACCTAGAACCCTTGCACAGATGTAGCTGATGGCAGCTCATTGTGCAAGTGGGTTCCCTAGTAAGAGGAACAGGGGCTGTCTCTGACTTGAACTCAGTGGCTAGCTCTTTGATCACCTCCCATTGAGAGGTGGGGAGCATACTTACTAGGCCACACAGGAAGACAATGCAACCAGTCCTGATAAGACCTGATAGGCTAGGGTCAGATGGAAGGGGAGGAGGACCTCCCCTCTTAGTGGACTAGGGAGGGGTATGGGATGAGATGAGGGAGGAAGGGTGGGATTGAGAGCAGATGGGAGAAGGGGCTCTAACTGGGATACAAAATGAATAAACAGTAATTAATTAAAAATAAATTAATTAAAAATGGAATCACCATGGAAATGCCCAAACATTACAGGCTTTTGCCAAGGCTATTGTCTGATCTCCAAAAACTATAATATTAAGTCTCCACTGTTAAAGACAACTACATATCTCCTTGAATTCAAAGAAGTAGAGTTAGTGTCTAACTACTGCCTTCACCCCTGCTGATTAAACTTTCTACTACTGGAAAGTATCCCATATGCCCAGAGTAGCCAGCTACAAAGCCTGTGAACCATCATGGTGACCAGTATTTGTGAGATGCTGGTATAGACATTGTGGGAGTAACCACCCTCTTTCCTAATTGGATTTCAGACCCACTCTGCAAGATGGAACCCATGTCTGACACAGCTAAGGTATCCAAGAACCTCAGACTAGAAAGTCCACAGGCCTATGGAGAACCACGTACTATCATTCTGATATAGAAAGTTTGAAATAAAATGATGCCCAACAACATTCTACTACACCCAGCCGTCATCAGAAAGACTTCCTCTAATATGATATATTTATTACAGAAATCCATAACTGGACATTGTGAAGGGTATGAGAGATGTTGGAACACTTATATCTAATTGCTGTGTCCTCATCAAACCTCCAACCCAGGAATCAGGTACCTCTGTAGCAGAGGAGGCAAAAAGAATTTAGGAGTGAGAGGGTAAGGATGACTCCACATAAATAGTTTCTTCGAAACAAATCGGATTTATGTACAAATGGACTCAAAGAAACTATAGAAGAATGCACAGAAGCTGCAGAGTCAGGCAAGGTTTCAGTGCTGACAAAGGGAAGTAAATAGGTGCTCACACATTAAGTAAGAATCTTTCTGTAGTTAGACACATACTTACAAAGAAAAACAGTATTATTCAATGGATTTTCATTGGATATTTAAGCACAAACAAACAAATCTCTCAGAGAAATAGCCATACAAACTCAGACAGTTAAAGAGGAAATGAACAAATCTATCAAAGATTTGGCTAATGAAGTGGAGGCAAAGAAAAAGGAAACAAACAAAATTCTCAAAGAAACACATGCAAATATAGACAAACAAATAGAGGCACAAGTAAAGATACAATTAGTGGAATATAGAGAGGAAATGAACAAAAAAAACAGGAGACCATCATAGAGAGACAGGAATCCACATTCAAACAGATGAAGGAAGTGGTGCAAGGCATCAAAACAGAATTAGAATCAATAAAGAAAACACAAACTGCGAAAACCCTGGAGCTGGAGAACTTAGAGAAAAGATCAGGAACCAAAGAGGTAAGCATCATCAACAGAACAGAAGAGATGGACGAGAGAATTTCTGGCCCTGAAGATATACTTGCAGAAATTGATACTTCTCTCAAAGAAAAAGTAAAATCAGAAAAGTCCCAAATCCGAAATATCCAAGAAATCAAGGACACCATGAGAAGAAGAAATATAAGAATAATAAGAATTAAAGAAAAAGAAGATTCCAGGCTCCAAGGTCCAGAAAATATTTTTAAGAAAATCATAGAAGAAAATTTTCCCAACTTAAAAAAAAGAAATGTCCATAAATATACAAGAGGCCTACAGAACACCAGATAGACTAGACCAGAAAAGAAACCCCTCATAGCACATCATAGTCAAAACACTAAATCTACAGAACAAAGAAAAGATATTAAAAGCAGCAAGGGAAAAAGGCTTATAACTAACATATAAAGGGAGATCTATCAGAATCATACCTGACTTCTCATCAGAAACTATGAAAGACAAGGCCCTGGGCAGGTGATATGAAGACTTTAAGGGACCACAGATGCCAACCCAGGCTATCATACCCTACAAAGCTTTCAATAAATATAGATGGAGAAAACAAAATATTTCATGACAAAACTAAATTTATGCAATATTTACACAGCAAACCAGCTGTACAGAAGATACTAAAAGGAAAACTCCAATCCAATGAAAACAACTATACCCAAGAAAACATAGAACACAGATAATATCCCAACAAAAATAAAAATAAAACAAGCAATGAATCACAGTAAGACTACCAACTCCACAACAAAAGAAACTACTGTTGATTGGTCATTATCTATCTACATCAATGGACCCAACTCTCCAATAAAAAGACACAGACTAACAGAATGGGTGCAGAAACAAGATCCAACATTCTGTTACATCCAAGTACTCTGTTACTCCTAGGCATATATCCAAAATTTGCTCAAGTACACAACTAAGATATTTGCTCAACCATGTTTGTAGCAGCTTTATTTGTAGTAGCCAGAACCTGGAAACAACCCAGATGTCCATCAACAGAGGAATGGGTACAGAAATTGTGGTATTTTTACACAATGAAATACTGCTCAGCAATTGAAAACAAGGAAATCAAGAAATTTGCAAGCAAATGGTGGGATCTAGAAAAGATCATTCTGACTGAAGTATCCCAGAAAAAGAAAGACACACATGGCATATACTGACTTATTTATACTTATAAGATATGATAAACATACTGAAATCTACACACCTAAAGAAGATAAAAAAAGAGGACCCAGGGTAAGATGATCAATCCTCACTTAGAAAGACAAATGGGATTGGCATTGGATGTAGGAGAAAACAAGGAACAGGACAGGAGCCTACCACAGAGGTCCTCTGGAAGACTCTACCTAGCAGTGTATCAAAGCAGATACTAAGACTCATAAGTAAACCTTCAGCAGAATGCAGTGAATCATATGAAAGAAGGGGGAGTTAATATGACCTGGAGAGGATAGGAGCTCTGCAAGGACCAAATATATCTGGGCACAGTGGTCTTATATGAGACTGTATCTCTAAGCAAGGACCATGTATGGATATAACCTGCGACCTCTGCTGGAATGTAGCCTGTGGTAGCTCAGTGACCAAGCGGTTTCCCTAGTAAGGGGACAGGGACTATTTTTGACATACACTCAATGGTGGGCTCTTTGACCTCCCCACCCCCCAAGGTAGGAGTTGCCTTGCTAGGCCACACAGGAGGACTTTGCAGCCTGTCCAGAAGATATGTGATAAAATAGGTTCATTGAAAGGGGAGGAGGTCCTTCCCATCTATGGATTTGGAAAGGGGGTGGGGAGGAGATTAAGAAGAGAGGGGGATATTGGGCGGGAATGAGGGAGTGGGATACAGCTGGGATAAAGAGTTAATAAAATGTAACAAATAATAAAAAGAAAAAATAAAGAAAGAGTAAACCCAATGTCCAATAGCATATTACCAGAACATACTGTGTTTAGTTGTTGTTGTTTGTTTTTTCTTTGTTTGTTTGTTTGTTTTGTCTTACTGCCCTTTTGCTTATATTTTGTGGTTTCTGGTTTTGTGTTTTAATAAGCTTTGTCTTTGCATATTTATGTTTCATATGTTTTGTTTGTTCATTTGTTTTTAAATTTCTGGGATTTTCATAGAGAGACATAAAAGAGATGAGTACGGGGATCAAAGAATTGAGAAGGAGTTAGGGGAATAGAAACACCTGAGAATATATTGTATAAAAACATTTGCAATGAAAAAAGGAGTTACTATGTACCATTTAATTAAAGACATTATATGCAAGATAATTTTTAGGATTGTTCTCCCCTCATTTAATAATAACAATAAAATAATTTTCAATCAAAAATATGTGATTGGTTGTGTTTCCTCTGGGCATTACAGGCATCTTTCCTACATCTCCAAGATAAATTAGAAGGCATCTCTTTCAGTCCTCTCTGCCAAAAACTGGAGCCCATATTTTTTTCTGAGCTTGTCTGAGCTTAGATTATGAGACACTTGAAATGAGAAAAAAATATGTCAATATACTTGAATTCTCTTCTTTTGAACACTTGTACAGCACTTTTATGTCAAAAGATGTATTCTGTATAGGTTTTAAAGCTGCATTAAATCATGCAAAGAAAACCATATAATTTTTTTCTAAAATGTAAATGTATCTCAAACTTCAAGCATTTCATCATACATTTGTCTGTTTTATTTTGTGTTAAAATAGAGAAACAATTATGTCTAGAGTAAAAAAACACTTAAACATTTATTTGTATATTTCTGCTTTTTAAAAGTAATAGGGAAGGATCAGGGACTTCTATGGAGGAAGGGAATGAAGGACCAGAGAAGCCAAAGGGATCAAGGACACCACAAGAACACAGCCCAGAGAATCAACTGACTCTGACTCAAGTGGGCTCACAAATATGAGGGATTCTGTATGAGTCTGACCCAGGTCTTCTCTGTATGTTATGGTTGTAAGGCTTATGCTTGTACTCTTTCTAACAGTGGGAATGAGGTCTGTTAGACTCTTTTGTCTGTGCTTGGCACTCCTTTCTTCCTACTGAATATGTGCTTGGTCTTACTATAGCTTGTTAGTTCATATTTGGTTAATGTTCCTGTAAGACCTGTTGTTCTTTGTGAGCAGGTGGAGAGCAGAGACCAGATCTGGGAATGGAGAGGTTGTGGGAAGAGACTTGGGAAGGTAGAAGGGAAGACCATTGTTGGGTTATAATATATGAGTGAAAAACAAATAAATAGGAAGCATGTATGTATGTATGTATGTATGTATGTATGTGTATATGTATGTATATTCTTACTTCAGCTAGAGAAGCAGGTAGACTAAATTCAGATCTTTAGTTTTCCCTTCATTTCTCCAAGTCCAACCTACAGTGTAATCTCCAGCTCTGTAGTAAATCTGCTGTGGTCTCTCCTAATTCTCTGCTACCTTTAAAAGGAAACTAAGCAGATCTTGGTGGAATACTCTGCTTTCTCCCCTCCTGTAGAAACGATCAATCATTCCTCCAAGCAATTTGCATTCCTAAGTACTAGCTACCAATATCTAGAAAGCAATCTTACCTAGAAATATAATGTCTACATTTATCAGAATCCCTGGAGATATACTACTAGGCAACACAGAGGCATTAAACTCCCCTGAGAACCACATGAAACAGAAACCAAGGAACAAAACACACAACCCACAAATACAAAGCTAGGTACTAGCACCTAGATTTAGATCTTACCATGCACAGATGCATAGACTCTAGCATAAAAATGCAATAATAACAGTCACGACAATATGCCTCCATTAAAGCTCAACAATCTTACCACAGGTCCTAAGTATTGCAACATAGCTGAAGGACATCAAAAAGCCTTGAAATTACCTTTATGAATATGTTAAATGTCCTTAAATAGAATAGGAATAAGTATCAAAAGTAATTCTATGAAAATACAAACAGTGGAAGAAAATGAAACTGTTTAAGACCTGAAAATGGAAATAAAAGCAATAAAGAAAACTCATACTAAGGTTAATATAGAAATTGAAAATTTAGGAACTCAACTAGGGACCTGGAAGGCAAGCTTCACCAAGGGAATAGAAGATGGAATAGAATTTCAGGTGATAAAGATATGATAGAAGAAATGGATACCTCAGTCAAAGAAAATGTTAAATTATCAAACAAGCAAACAAACAAAATATCAGTAACATTATGAAAAGACCAAATTTAAGAATTATAAGAACAAGCAAAAGAGAAGAAACATAGGCCATATGCATAGAAAATATTTTCAATAAAATCATAGAACATTTCCCTAACATAAGGAAGGATGTGCCTATCAATACACAAAGAAGCATACAGCGCATGAAATAGATTAGATGAAAAATGAAAATTTTCAGCACATAATAATCAAAATACTTAACATACAAATAAAGAACATTAAAAGTTTAAAGGCAAGAGACCAAGCAACATATAAAGGTAGACCTACTAGAATAATAGTTGACTTCTTAATGGAGACTCTAAAACCCAGAAATTCCTGGACAGATGTGCTTCAGATTCTAAGAGATGACAGATTCTAGTTCAGACTATAATACCCAGCAAAACTCTATCACCACAGATGAAAAAAAATGAAGCATGCCATCACAAATTCAAATTCCAAATTTAAGCTGTATCTCTCTAAAATAAGACACTACAGGAGATACTAGATGGAAAGCTTCAACCTAAAGAAAAACGACAATAATGAATAATCCAGAAAAGAAAAATAAAAGAGGAGACACACACACACACACAAAGACATGTTCACACAACCCAACAATCATAACAAAATAAGTGTAATCAACTTACAGCACTGACTGATATCACCCAACAACAATGGTCTCAATTTTCCCACAAAAAGACTAACAGAATGGATGTGGAAACAGAATCCATTCTTCTGCTAGGTCCAAGAAACTTACCTTAACATCAAGGATACACATCTCTCGATAAAAGGATGGAAAGGATATTACAATAAAATGGACCTAAGAAGCAAGCTGGTGAAGCCTTTTTAATGTCTGAGAGACAGAATTCAAACAAAAACTGATAAGAAGAGACAAGGAAGAACACAACATTCTTATTCTAGAAAAAGCCACCAAGAGGAAACTGAAATTCTTAACACCTGACCATGAAACAAAAGGGCATCAAGCTCATAAGGAAATAATAGTGCAGCTTAAATCACATGCTGAAGCTCACACACTGATAGTGGGAGAATTGGATACTCCACTCTCACCAATAGACAAGTCATCCAGACAAAATATAGACAGAGAAATGCTGGATCTTCTTGACATTATAAAGCACATGGAGTTAAAAAAAAATTATAGACTCTTTCACCCAAACACAAAAGAATATAACTTCTTCTCAGCACCTCATGAGACATTTGTAAAGGTGATCACATACTCAGCATAAATTAAGTCCTAACAATTATATAAAACCTAAAATAACACTCTATATCCTATCTGAAAACCACATAGTAAAGAGCCAGTGGATCCTGATGTGAACAATTGTGGGGGAGTCCTTGTCGGAGTAGAGGAGGGCAAAACATAATCATGTTAGAATATGTTAGGAAAACAATACTTTCAATACAAAGGAAAATATTAAACCCTTCTATCTGACAAGTAGTTTGTATTTCTAATGAAGAGCAAAAGTGATAAATGCAGACACCGTCTTCAAAGTTTTTATCATTGTTTTTTCAAAGCCTGGTTATCACCTGATGGTTTGTTCCAAATCTTAGCCTCCTTTCTTCTAAATTTTATTTAGTTTTTTTTCTTTTTTATTTCTTTATTAATTAAACTTTATTCACTTTGTATCGCCCCTGTGGTTCCCTTTCTTCTCCTGTCCCAATCCCTTTCTTCCTCCACCCTCTGCATGCATGCTCCTCCCCAAGTCAACTGATAGGGAAGGACTTTTTTTCCTTCCTTCTGATCCTAGTCAATTAGGTCTCATCAGGAGTGGCTGCATTGTTTTCTTCTGTGGCCTGGTAATGCTGCTCCCCCTCAGAGGGAGGTGATCAAAGAGCAGGCCAGTCAGTTCCTGTCAGAGACAGTCCGTATTTATTTAAGAAGAAGTCTCACTCTATCACCGTGGCTGGCATGGAGTTCTTTACATAGACCAGACTGGTCTTGAACTAATGCCTCCAGAGTGCTAGAACTAAGAGTGTGCCAGTATCTCCGGCTCATCTCTTACATTTCTCAAGCCCTAATAAATATTTCAGTTTGTATATCCAATTTCGGCCATAGTATAGCCATGATCTGCTGCCTCTAACATTTTCTCCCTTTCTAAACTACACTTTAAACTTGAACCATTGAACAACTACTCAATTACTATCATATCCTACTTCTTTCTCCTTCCCTTCCCCATCCTTTAACTCTGCCTTCTTCTCTCTTGCCCCTTCTGATCTTCACTACTCTTCTCCCTCATCCATCCTTTTTCCTCTTCTTCTAATTCTGTGAAACAAACCCAGGACCTTCCACATGCTGGGCAAGTGCCTCACTCTATATCCCCAGTCTCACACTCTTCTTTACTCAATAGCCATAGTCAATTAGTGTGATCACAAAGCCCACATGACAGCCTGACAACCCTCAAGTGACACAATGCAGCTCCACATTTTCTACCACTGCACTCCCACTGTATTTATGTCACAGTGACAGTGGCTTTCCTACTGATCGCAAAACACATTGGAAAATTCTTCTTGGGTGTAATGATAGTTAATCTTCCATTTTCCCTGGATTACTCCTTTGTTGCAAATTTTCTCCATTCATTTTATATGATATTTTGAATGAGAATGGCCCCCATAGGCTTGATTAGGTCAACAGAAAGTGGCCCTATTTGAAAGGATTCGAAGCTGTGGCTTTATTGGAGGAAGTGAGTCTCTGGGTCTGGTTTATAGTCCAGAGATTTAGTCCAATATTGTCATCAGGAGAACCATGGCAGCACACAGTCAGTCATGGTGCTAGAGATGTAGCTGAGAGTTCCACACTGGATGCACCGGGAGCAGTATGAGACAGTGAGCCACTAGGCCTCACTTGAGCTTCTGAAACTTCAAAGTCCACCCCTATCCACCCCTCAATGACAAACTTTCTCCAACAAGGCTGCAACAACTCCACCAAGGCCACACCTCCTAACAATACCGCTTCCTTTGGGGTAATGGGGGCTGCTTTTTTATTCAAACCATCACACCAGAATTGGAGTTGGGCTTTGAAGATCTCAAAAAGTCAGGAGTCTGTCTCTTCCTGATTCCTGCAGATCAAGATGTAGAACTCTCAGCCACTTCTCCAGCTCCATGTCTGCCTTCCTGCTAGCATGCTTCTCACCAAGATGGAACTGGACTAACTCTCTGACACTATAAGCAAACCCCGATTGACTGCTTTACTTTATAAGAGTTGCTTTGGTCAGTGTCTCTTTACAGAAATAGAACACTGATTAAACAATTTTCTTTCTTCACATGACATCTTCTGAAGAAGTCCTTCCTAGGTTACAAAAAAAAAAAAAAAAAAACCTCCTTTGTTCAGTTGACAATCTTTACTTTTCGATGCTTTATTTTTTCTTCCCGATCTTTTTTTTTTTTAATGTAATTTAATAGTCCGTGTGCTTCACAGATTGTTTCCCTTTTCACTCTTACTTTACTGGGATGTCAGTTATACAAGGGCATAGCCTGCCTACACTTTCAATACTTGATGCTTAACAGATACTCAGGACATTTGCTGAGTGCCTGCATGCTGATGACACACACAAAAGCTAAGTACATTGCCTACATGAGTTAAGTGTTTTTAATGGCAATTACACCTCATTTAATTTTGTTTTAAGTAATTCATTTTACTTCCTTGGTTAGGTCTATTCTTTGGGATATTTTGGAAACTTCCATGAATGGAGTTGTTTTCTTGATTTCTTTCTCAGCATGTTTGCTATTGGTACGTGGAAAACCTACTGAATTTTAGATGTTGCTTTTATGAACTTTGCTGAAAAAATGATATCTCAGTTCTAAAGGTGTTTTTTGATGGTGTTTTGAGTCTCCTAAAGGCAATACATTGATAATTTATGCCTTCCTGTTATTAGAAATACATGTCTTGAAAGCATACTTTACTATCATCGTCATCATTACCATCATTGTTATTATTTTTCACCCAGATACTGAAAGCATGTTTTATAGCAGAGATTTTCAAGTGTTTTTCCATTCATGATCCCTTTTCACCCAAGTAAAATTTATACAAATCAAACATCATTTATTATTAACAAGACTATATATATATATATATATATATATATATATATATATATAATGATACAGTGACAAAAAATTGGCATCCTAAAAATTGTATATTCAGTGTTTCTGGGGAAGACATATGATGCATGATATCAACCTGTGCCATCCACTAGTGTTCAGAAACTTTTGAGTAGTTTGAAGTATCTCACAATAGGGAGATACTTTATTTTCTGGTAAATACCATAACATTTTTTTCTATATCCTTATAGAGTTTTACCAGAAAATGTAGATTAAAAATTGAAAATAATGAGACATAAAATCTTGATGAATGTTTCTACTTTGAGATTTATGACCTGTGGTATTTTGACTGAAAAGAGATTTGGCACAGCCACTGAAGTGAAGCCACTTGTCTGTATCAAGGTGCTGAGCTTGAACTCAATAATAATATTTCCCATAGGCTTAGAGAAGAAAAAAGTAAAGTAATCAAAATCAATAAGAGCCTGTTTTTATAGAATACCATACTTCATAAATAGCATTCTATTCATAGTACAAGTCCAGACAAAGAATCTGCTTCATTCTATAGTTTGCCACTCACTCATGTCATCTCTCTCTCTGTGTTTTCTCTTTCTCCTTCCCTGATGAGATGTATTAAAATTGATATAATTTTAAGAACAATGAAATTAATTCCATTTTGTAAAAGCCCAATATATCAAGAAATATGATAGATGTATAGTGGTTTTATTTAAAAAAATAAAGTTCAGAAGAGAGTAAGGTAGACAGAATTAGGACACCAACTTGGTCTGACAAAGTCAAGTAATTTGGTGTTGCTGAGTCCAGTTCTGTTTGGATATCTTGTTACATGTAATTGTTGGCATCTGAGGTATAAGGTTGCTTTTACAGAGTACTCAGATGTAGATTGTTGAGGGATTACAGATGATACAAGAGTTAGGGATGTTCTCTGCAGTGAAATATGCACAGATGTAATGAATTTGTCAGAAGATTCAAAACCTCTAAATATGTGTGCATCAAAGTTTAGGGTGTAGTATGGAAGAGAGGAAAAAAGGTAGCCAAATTTCAATGAAACATTTTAATACTTTCATCACACACACTTTTTTATTACATCATTTATATGTGTGTCAAGGAAGAGTGGTTAGGAGAGATTTACATTTTTTATTTTACAAAGTAGAAATAATTGATTGGATGTGAAGACTCATTAAATAATTCAATCATTTACTAAGTAGATTATAACAATAGTCTAGAAGAGAAAATAATTCCACATGAGAAAAATCATTAATTAAATTTACAAAGGATAAATTAAACTTGCAAAGTTTCAGTAGTATACTTTTAGTATTTTAGTTTATGTTTTATTTTTACTTTTTAAGTATTAAAAGATGAAGGCTTTCTTTCTGCATTTCCATTTACTTTGAGGGATAATAAGTAGACCATTGACTATGAACTTTAGCAAAGGTATACTGGACAAAATGGTTTTATTTAGCCCCTTAGTCTGTGTTTCTAAAGGAAGGATAAGAATACCCACCCATCTGATCTCTGGGAGTGATTTTAGGATTGCTCAGTAAGATTACTTATTTCTGGGGGTTGCTTACTAGGGATAACTGAAGGTAATAAAAGTAAATAAATCATAGGCTTCATTATTGCAGATTTACCCTGATCTGTGCAAACCAGGATGTGGGTCATGCTCAAGAAAAGGAAGTGAAAATAATATGTGGAAAAAAGGCTACCTGTTCATTTCAATAGATGAAGAACTTCAACAAGCCAGGAACTACCCTGAAAATTGTTTGTTAGAGTATATAATTTTATTTAAAGGGGAAGGGGCCTCATCTAAGGATTTCTCTTAAGTCTCAGAAAGCACTTTGGACCTTTGAGGAGTATTGAGGTTGTTATATGCATATATGTAATAACAATTAAATGTAAACTACAGATCACAGATTTATTTGAAGAAGCAATAAGAGGATTATCAGAATTTGGAGGAAGAGGAAAATGATGGAATTAAATTATACTCTCAAAAAAAGAAACATTTTTTTTTAAAGATCTGGAAGTACTCAACACACACACACACACACACACACACACACACACACACATACAACCAATCAATCAAACAGGTAAAAAAAAAACTATGGGACTTTGGAAATTGTAATAAGTGAGCTTTGGTTTATTTTAATTTTGCTCTGAGTTTTTAGCGGCTAATTTCAGAATGTGTTCATTTCAATGAAAACTAAGTCAAAATTGCTTGAGGGTTTACTTTGTAATTCTCAAAAGTGAAAATCAAATAGGTACCCATCATTTTTAACATCAGCATTACACTGGCATGTGCACTAAAGACCTTTTTAAAACTTACAGATATTAAGAGAGTATATTAATTATTTGCTAAAATGTTGAAAGAAGAGGTTGAAATTGCCCCTTGTTTTCATGGCTGGTCCATCTTTGTTTGGTGGTAGAACTTCAGTTTATGAGAGTTTTAAAACAGTACAAGGGTCTTGACAGTACTCAGCAACTCAGAGTACTCTCAGCACTCACAAAATGCTAGTCACATATCCATACACATATAAAAAAATAAAACACGTGCTTCTAAGGAGAGATGGTTTAAGACAACTTTCCTGGAAAAAGTAGATCTAATTTTTAATTTCAGCATCTAGGATTTCAAGTCAAGCTCATGAAATCAAGACCATTCTAGAGACAAAAATTAAGTATGAGGTAGTGCTCTGATAGTTAAGGAAATGTTATGTCAGTACAAGGCTTCAAGAAGCAGAAAAGTGTTTTTAGAACTATACCGGATTGAAGCCAAATAGGTTCTTTTGAGGACATCATTTATAATTATTTTTCTGGTGAATTAGAAATATAAACCTACTTGACAACAAAGAAATTGAATAGTTTACAATTTTGAGATTATAATAAATCTCATCATTTCCCCTTTCAATTTTTTCCCAAACATCCCCATGTACAACTTCCCTCTCTCCTTCAACTCAATGCCGTTTTTTCATAATCATTATTGCCTGCATATATGTGTATGTATCTACATACAAATTATCAAATATAACCCATTTGCTCCATATAATGTTTCATATATATATATATTCTTTTATGGCATACTGTTTGGCACTGGAAAACCAACTTGTGAGCTCTTTGAAAGACCCTGTCTTCTGGTGTCACTTGTGTATATTTTTTCTGTGTAGGGTTGAGACCTCATGAGTAATTCTCTGTCCAGTTTGGCATGTTCATTGTTGTCAAACTTGTTTAACTCTTGGTCAGTCTCACAGAAAATTTCTTGATCCTTTGGCTTTTACAATCTTCCAGCTCCTTCTTTAATGTTCCCTGAGCCTACAGTGTGGCATTGTTATGTAAATATATTCACTGGGTCTTGGCTCCACACCTCTGCATCTCTTTTTGGTGTGTTTTCATGTAGAGGTCTCTATTGAAAAGAGACATTTTTATGATGAAGAGTAAAGAATATCCAGTTACCTGTGGATATTAGGACAATTTTTTATAGATTATTGTTAGAGATTGTGCTGGTTTAGTAATTAATCATTATATATTCTCCTCCAATAACTATGACTTCCGTTGCACTGAATAGTTAGCTAGGTTTCCAGTACAAGGCATGGCTTCTCTGTGGTTGAATTGGGTGGAAATCCAATTACAGAGGCATTTATTATGGTCAAAATATGAGTGCAAGTACTGTACTCTTGTTGTGCCATGCTGATGATTGTTGTGGTTTACAAGCCTCATATTTTGGTAGGACTGTTTATTGACTCCATATTTGGATGCTTACATGCTGCCTTCTGATACCAGAAAAGCTAGACCTCAGAGAGACTACATTCAAGTCAGCTCTGACAGAGGGTTCTCTGGGCAGTATTTCTGAAGTACATGGTATCTTACATAGGGACTTACCTGCCACCTCTGGGGGTGGGGTGCAACCATGGGCAATAGCAATTGGGTTAATGTTTGGGGAGTCTTTTGGATAACCTTAGCCTACAAACCAAAAAAGTGCTTCTTAAGTATATTATTGGGATATTTGTTAGGTATTTGACTCTTGGAGGGAGCACCACTAGCCATGGTAAGAAAAGTATATTAATTCTATCTATCTATCTATCTATCTATCTATCTATCTATCTATCTAAAGAATTATATGTTATTATACTTTTCTGTAAATTATTAATATTATGATTCCTTATGGCCTTTTTAGATAATTCTTTTGTTACATTACCTATGCCAGTTCTTCTGTATTTCTTTTCTTCACTTCCTGCATGGAAATACCAATTCATCATTTCCTTTATCATGTTACTCTATTCAGCTAGTCTTCCTTTATTCCCTCTTACCATCTTCTTTATTTATCATTTTTTTCTCTCCCCAAAGAGCAATGGCAGTAGATAACTATAGATTTTAATACAAAAAAAAAAAAACAAAAAACAAATTACTTTCTCTATCTGGAATCTTCTGCATTTGAACTACTGATCAAATAAAAAGACTAATCAGATATATTGAAGGATTGTACAGAACAAAGCTACCAGATTAACAGACATAAACTTGTATACTTTCCATTTCTCAGGTCAGTGGAAATCAATATAATAATTTATAGGGTATCAATAATACTGGTACAGATTTAGAAAAGAAAAGAGCTATAATTCTACATGGTACCTAAGATTTAAGGATATTCTTTGCCACTAGAAGTATTCACTAGTCTGTTCTGAAGGCAATATGTAAACATCTAACTGCATTAATGGCATTAACTTAGATGTTAATTTTAAGTAACTGATCTTATATACTTTAAGTCATTTTATAGAAAAGTACTCAAAAATGACTTAAAAGGATAAAGAGGATGCTGAGCAGCACTCCTGCACTAGATTTTGGAATTTGCTAGAATCTGTTGGAGAATAAACCAGGGGTAATTGAAGGTAACTACACTATAAACAAAAAAAAAGGAAAGAAAACTGTAGAAAGATGAAGAAAAGAGAAACACGTCTACCAGAATCCATTTCCTGAGTATTCAACCCCTGGAGTGGTACACTGTGCTCTCAGTGTGGAAAGGGTTGAAACTACTGGTTAGAAAAAGGAAGGAACCTCAGGGATGAACTTAAGACTTCAATCTTACATGTTAAGTTCTTTGTCCCTCTAAGTCATACCAGCAGCCCAAAAAGCCATTTTGAAAATGAGAATTAAGTTGGTGGCTAGGCAATTATAGAGGCAAGAATCCCTTTGTGTATATCAGCCCTCTGTCAGCTATAGGGTTGGTGAAGATCCTTTCCCACTCTAAGCTGTCATTTTGTTCTGTTGACAGTGTGTTTTGCTTTCAGAACCTTTTTCAGTTTCATGAGGTCCCATTTATTGATTGTTGATCTTAGAGCCTGAGCTATTGGAGTTCTGTTCAGGAAGTTGTCTCCCGTGCCAATAAGTTCAAAGCTCTTCCCCACTTTTTATTCTAGCAAATTGGTGTGTCTAGTTTATATTGAGGTCTTTGGTCCACTTGGGCTTTATTTTTTTGCAAGGTGATGAATATGGATCTATTTGCATTTTTCTACATGTAGACCAGTTAGACCAGCACCATTTATCCAGAATATATAAAGAACTCAAGAAGTTAAACACCAAGAAACCAAGCAATCATATTTAAAAATAGGGTAACAGGGAATTCTCAATAGAGGAATATCTAATGGCAGAGAAACATTTAAAGAAATGCTGAACATCCTTAGTCATCAGGGAAACACAAATCAAAATGACCCTGAGATTCCACCTTAGGGGAATCTTAGAGAGGCTGTGGAGTAAAGGGAACCCTCCTCCATTGCTGGTGGGAATGTAAACTTGTACAACTTTGGAAATCAATCTGGCAGTTTCTCAGAAAACTAGGAATAGAATTACCTCAAGATCCAGCTATACCACTCCTAGGTATGAAATATGCATAATTATACAACAAAGACATTTGTTCAACCATGTTCATAGCAGGTCTGTTAGTAATAGCCAGAACCTGGAAACAATATAGTTGTCCATCAATGGAGGAATGGAGACAGAAATTGTGGTACATTTACACAATGGAATACTACTCAGCAATTAAAAAAAAAGGAAGTCATAAAATTTGTAGGCCAGTACATGGAACTAGTAAAGATCATCCTGAGAGAGGTAATCCAGAAGCAGAAATACACTCATGATATATAGTCACTTATAAGTAGATATTAGCCATATAATATAGGATAAACATACTAAAATCTATAGTCCAAAAAAAGCTAAACAACAAGGGAGACCCTAGAGAAGATTCAGAAGGACAAACAGTATAGGCATCTGAAGTAGGAGAAGACAGGGAACGGGACAGGAGCCTACCACAGAAGGCCTCTAAACAATCTACCAAACAGGGTATCAAAGTAGATGCTGAGATTCATAGTCACATTTTGGGCAGCATGAAAGACATTTTATGGAAAAAAAGGGGAGAAAGAAAGACCTGGAAGAAACAAGAGGTTTACCATGAGATCAACAGAGCTGAAAAGTCTGGGTCCAGAGGCGCCTGCACAGTCTGATGTACTAATTAAGGACCATGCATGAAGAGAACCTAGACCCCTTGCTCATATGTAGACCATAGCAGCTCAGTCTCCATGTGGGTTCCTTAGTAGCAGAGCAAAGATTGTATCTCACATGGACTCAGTGACTGGATTATCTGCCCCTGGTGTGTGTGGGGACATTCTTGCCAGCCCACAGAATAAGAGGATGCAGCTAGTCCAGGTGAGACCTGATAGGCTAGGTCTTCCTCACCTATCAGTGTTCTAGGGGAGGGGCATAGGAGAGAGAAGAGGGAGGGAGGGTGAGACTGGGTGGAGACAAGGGAAGGACTTCAGCTGGGAATCAGTATGATAAATTTTAATAAATAATAAATCAATTAAAAAAGAAAGTCTTTTCATGCACGGAGCACTGAAAACTCAAGGTATGTTATGGGATATATTCACTGAGTTTTGGTCAGCAAAATTCTTCTCACTAAAAGGTAAAATAGCTGAGTCAATCATGCTCAGAGTTGCATTGGGGGAAATGTAGTCTAAGCTACAGACTGATCTGAGACTAGTACACAAAGAATGAGACAATCAGTGAGAAGGTTTTAAAGGTGCTAGTGCCTAAGACACATCAAGGAAAGCTTTCTGGTGATTTTTTCAAAGCACAAAAAGAAGAAAGAAAGAAAGAAAGAAAGAAAGAAAGAAAGAAAGAAAGAAAGAAAGAAAGAAAGAAAGAAAGAGAGAGAGAGAGAAAGAAAGAAAGAAAGAAAAAGAGAGAGAAAGAAAGAAAGAAAGAAAAAGAGAGAGAAAGAATAAAAAATATAAAAAACCCTGAAACTGTCTTTTAGTCCGAATTCACACTATGTGATTCATCATCCACCCTCTACAGGTGTGAGGCAAACAGAGATTATAATAACAAAGGATGTTCTCTTATGAGAGAACAACAACCGAAGTCGCAGCTGAAGGACAAGGAGGCAGAGAGAGGAAATGCACCTGCTCTTAGTCAGTAAAATAATGACATACAAATAGTACACATGAAAGCGTCCACATGAAGACATAGTCTATTTACTTACCTACTTTTACTTTCTGCAGGGAACTTCTCTTGTGTTTTTCTTCTAAGCTTTTGGACTGGCCCAAAGGGCACAAATTATCCTGTGGCTTGTGCTTTTGCTGGCTGCCTAGCCCAATTGATGAGATTGTTTTACACTGAATGATGTACTTCTCTCTCTCCTTTTTTTTTGGGGGGGGACTTTGTTATGGCTTCTTCCCTAAGGATTTATTCTATTTACTTTCCCTCATCTAACATTTCTCTTTTACTCTAGTATTAAATCCAACTCTAACTCGGCTTATTTTCTTTCTATTTCTACCCCTATTAGCTAATATCAAAGGATGCAACACACAAGCCCTGTTAATTTATTTTCCAACAAAACATTGAAGGAGAATTCTTTTGTAACTAATTAGTTACAAAAGTTACTTTACTTTCATTTTAGTTTAGTCATCAGTCACAGTTTTCTTTAGAGTTAAGATTCTAATTGAAGAGTGATTTAAAATACTGCTCTTTATATTTTTCATTATTATGTGTCAGGAGGATTTTATCTTTTGGACCATTTTATTTGGTGTTCTGTATGTTTCTTTTATGCTTACAGGCATATCTTTCTTTAGGTTGAGGAAATATTCTATGATTTTATTGAAAATATGTTCTGGGCCTTGGAGCTGGGAATCTTCTTCTTCTCCTCCTATTATTCTGAGAATTTGGTTTTTCTTTAGTGTTCCAGATTTCTTGGATGTTTTGTGTCAAGAATCTTTTCAATTTAACATTTTCTTTGACCAATGTATCGATGTCTTCAATTGTATTGTCTACACCAGAGATTCTGTCTTCCATCTCTTACATTCTGTTGGTGATGCTTACATTTAGAGTTCTTTTTGTTTTCCCCAGGTTTTTCCATTCCCAGGATTCCCTTAGATTGTATTTTATTTATTGTTGCTCTTTCCATTTTTGAGTCTCAAACAGTTTTGTTATTTTCCTCACCTGTTTGTTTGTATTTTTCTGTATTTCTTGAAGAGAATTATTCATTTCCTCTTTATAGGCCTCTCTGATCTTTATAACATTGGACTTAAGGTCATATTCTTTTGCTTTGGTTTTGTTAGGGTATCTAGGGCTTGCTATAGTAGGATAGCTGTCTCTGGTGATGCCATATTGCTCTGTCTTATGTTGATGGTGTTCCTATGCTTGTCTTTAGGTTTCTGTTTATCTCAGGTATTGGCTGGATGTCTCTGGTACCAGCAAGACTCCTCTGGAGGGCAAGCAGAGCAGTGGGTCTGACAAGGGAGCTCAGGAAACAGCATGCTCCTCACCTCTGCTGGCTGTGCCCAGGTGAACCTGGGTAGATAGGAGATTGTGTTTTAAGATATTGTGAGGAAGCCCAGTGCATTTTTGATCAGGAGTTATCTTATGAGGAATACTTCCATTCCAGGTAGTATGATTAATACTTTAATCTTTGTGCCACATAATCCAACTTGATCATTTCAAATACTTTAAAACAGTATAAATTATTTAAAAATGGAAACAAGAACATAATCTTGTTTACATGGGTTTCAATGAAAAAAAAAAGACAAGAAAATCAATAAAACACAATTCTTTTAAAAATTATCAATCCCACAGTAATGTTGTCTAGTATTATTGAATTAGACACAGTCTGAGAAAAATTAAAAATGATTATTGTAAGAATTTTCAAAACAGTCAATGTAGACACACAAAAGCTGATAGAAATTTAGAAAACAATGGATAATATGACAGAAGAATTCAGAAAGAGAGAAATAAAAAATAAAAACTAAAACTGTTCAAATATAAGCCTGTTTGTCTTGTTAAAGTCAAATATAATCCTCAGTGAAAGCCTCACCAGTAAGTTTAGCCAAGAGGGAGAATGAATATTGGGGTCTTAAAGACAAGGCAAAATTAGAACAGTCTAATAACACATGTAAAATAAGAGAGCAACAGTGGGATCTATGAGATGCAAGGGTACCATAAACACCAAATATGCAAGTCATGAGCATACAAGAAGAACCATAAGCTAATGGAATAGAAAGTATATTCAGTGAACTGACTGCACAAAACTCACCACTCTGAGGCATAATAAGCTCATCCAGATACAGGGGGTACTTTTAACAACAAACATAAACATACAGGCTAAGAAAAGAACTTTCCTAAAATTTTCATATTATAATCACAAGAAGCATACTGAGCAATGGAAACATGCCAAAGCTAAAGGAATTGATGACTACTAAACAAGTGAAAGATACACACATAAAGGACTAAAGAAGACACTTGAAAGGACACTGCAGACCAATGAGATGAATAAGAGCATTGATTGGGTCACAGGTAAGTATTAACTATAACAGAACAATAGAAAAACTAAACAAAGAGATGAAAAAAGCAGCAAGAAAAAGAAAATGATGCTTACAATTAATGCTTATATTTCAATCATAACTGAAATTTAATGATCTCAACTTTCCAATTCAAAATACAGATAAACCGATTGGACTAAAGTATAGAGTCCATGTATTTGTTGCTATTGAGAATCATACATAAATAGGAAAGGCAAGTCAACTTAAAGGTAAAAACGTAAAAATAACACTCCAGTCAAAAAAAAAAAGCTAGTAAAAAAGCAGATGTAGCCAAATGGATACCTAACATAGTATATTTTAACCCATTTTTTTTAAATAAGAGAACTTGAAGAGACTTCACATTAATTAAAGAAATACTATATCAAGATAACATAATGACTTCAAAGAAGTGTTCACAGCAAACAGAAGCATTCCCAATTTTATGAAACCACTATTACTGGATGTAAAACAAAACAAAATAAAACAAAACCATCTGAACATTATGGCATTGTGTGACTCCCATACCTCACTCTGACTAATAGAAAGTCATTTAGTTAATAAGCAGACAAGAATTATCAGCATCAGATATCAAGATTGAGAAAATGTATGAAAAATATATCTATGAAAATTTCTAGCTAAATCCTAGATGATATATACTTTTTTAGAAGTTCAATTAAATTTCTCTGACTAAATTTTGGATACAAAACTTCATTTGACAAATATAAGACACTTGAGACAATTTCTTGTTTTATATCTAACCACAACAGAATAAAGGTAGAAATAAATACCAAAAGAAAATACTGAAATTTAACAAGCATGTTGACTGACAGGAATGTTATTAATGATTTATGAGTCACGAAAGAAATGAAGAAGGAAAGGTCAAACATTTATGGAATCAAATGAACACTACATTTGATTCCAAATCAAATCACTACATGGCAGAAGTGTAACACAATGAACAGTGTTTTCAGAGGAATTCATATCTACATGCATATACATATATTAATGCAATGGCAATAAGAATTAGTTTGAAAGTGGCCATGTGTTCTAACCAAGGAGTAATGTATAGAAGCATTCAGAGGGAGAGAAGGGAAGAGGAAAGTGTTATAATGTATAAAATAAAATAAGTAAATAAAAGGAGGACAATTTGTAGCTGTAAATACCTACATGAAGAAGCCAATTAAATCACCCGGGGTAAGATGATCAATCCTCACTTAGAAAGACAAATGAGATGGACATGGAAAGTAGGAAAAAACAACAAACAGGACAGGAGCCTAAAACCAAGGGCCTCTGAAAGACTCTACCTAGCAGTGTATCAAAGCAGATGCTGAGACTCATAACCAAACCTTCCGTAGAGTGCAGGGAATCATATGATAAAAGGGGGAGTTAGTATGAATGGGAGAGGACAGGAGCTCCACAAGGACAAGATACATCAGGGCACAAGTGTCCTCTCTGAGACTGTTTCTCCAATCAAGTACCACGTTTGGATATAACCTAGAACCCCTGCTCGGATGTAGTCCACGGTAGCTCAGTAACCAAATGGGTTTCCTAGTAAGGGGAACAGGAACTATTTCTGACATGAACTCAAGGATTGGTTCCTTTATCTCTCCGCCCCCGAGGGAGGAAAAGCCTTGCTAGGCCACGGAGGAGGACATTGCAGCCGGTACTGAAGATACCTGATAAGCTAGGGTCAGATGGAAGGAGAGGAGGTCTTCCCCTAGCAGTGGACTTGGAAAGTACAGGGAGGAGATGAGGGAGTGAGGGTTGGATTGGGAGGGAATGAGGGAGGGGGCTACGGTTGGGATACAAAGTAAATAACCTGTGATGAATATTAAAAAAATTAAAAAAAAAGAAAAAATAACTTAATGAAGCTTCTCACAACCTTAGGAAAAAAATTAATAAGCCATCTTCCAAATCAGTAGATATGAACAAATGATAAGAAGATAGATAGTAAAATCAATTGAAGGAAAACAAAAATCACAGTGAAAGAAATAGATGAATCAATCAGCTGGCTTTTGAAGACAAAAGCAAAGTTGATGAGACCTTTACCAAACTAAGAAAAAAGAAAGTTGAAAGAATATATAAATTAATAAATTTAAATATAAAGATAACGTTTACAACCAATAGAAGACAATGTGTTCAAGGTACATGTGACCAAATATGTTAGTCAGGTTTCTCTAGAGATACCTAAGAGAATAAACAAAATTATAAAAGAAACATATTAAATTGATTTGTGTGATACAGGCTTGGGAATGCAACAGTCACTTTGTATTGGATAAGACACCATTAGGCTAGTTGCTCAGTCAATAGTGCTGGATGCCTAGCAACACCAAGCTAGTACTACAGGCACAGAGGATTGATTCTTGGTGAGTCATTAATGCTTAGTCCATACTGAGAAGCTAAAGAAGCAACGTTCTTTCATCAATGGAAGATGATAGTAGGGATAACTACAAGGTAGATGCCCTCAGACACAAGGAGTGAAGTGGATCAGAGAAAAATCAGGCCCAATCACATACATGCCACTCATATTTGAAGAGAGATTGTTGTGGTTCTTCTTCAAATTTGTTGTTTTGTAAATCAGAAAACACTGAAGTCACGGTAGATAGCTGAGTTTGCATAGTAACTTGGTAGCCCATTATCCAACGTGCAGTTTCAACTAAATCTCAATAGTAGGCTAGGATGTCTTTTATGGAAATAATGTCTCCAGATAATGTCAGTGCCCTTCTTCAAAATATTAAGGCCTTCCACGGATTCACATATGGGGAGGATGCAAATTCTCCTAACAGTATTTGTATCTGATATTGATAACCTGAGTAACACTGGGCCTGTCAGATCATATGGAAGACTTTGCAGGGCAACCTGGACTTTTAGGAGAGCTTTCTGTTCTAGGCCCCACTAAACAGTAATAGCTTTGCAAGTCACTTGGTGTGTGGGTGACAGGAACACACCCAAGTGAAGAGTTTGCTGCCTCAAAAATCCAAAAACTCCTCCTCAACCTTGTGTTCCTTTGTTGGTGGGAAGTGGAACGAGGAAGTGGAACGAGGTGCAGCAACGTATTCTTCACAGAAAGAAAGAATATCTCTTAGTGTCTCACAGTCCTGGACTCACAGAAGTTTTACTGACCAAAGTCCGAAGTTTCTTGGATGCTAAGAAAGTTTATTTATCTTCTTTTGGTGCACACATATTTTATCAACAACACAGTGGCTTCTTTATTCTACTCACTTGATCCAATGAGCAAAATGGTACCTGCATAATGGATTAGTGTGGTACCTTGCAGGAGAGAGCAGTGCTCAAGATTTTTTCAAACTCAGTTAAGAAGAAAAAAACTGGGTCTGTAGAATTAATATACCTATGGGATAGAAAAGCAAAAGTGTGCTGATAGCCTTGCTAGCCAAGCACAAACTTTTTCATGGTTTTATGAATAAGTACAGGGGAAATATTTGGAAGATCAACAACTACACACCAGGTACTAAGGGATGTGTTAGTCTGCTCAATAGATCACATCTGGCATAGCTGTTGCTTTGAGTCACTATTTGATTAAGTTTAAGGTCAGCAGCCTTCATTCTTTATCATCCATTCATCTTTACACCCCCCAAAAGGAGTTAAATGGAGTTGTGGTTGTGGATACAACCACTACTGCATTGTCCAGTTTCTTGCTAGTGGCAGTGATTTCTTTAATCCCTTTGAGAATGTAATGTTAGTTTTAGCTAATTATTATTATTATTTTCTGTAGAGTCATCTCTGTTGTATTATATTTAGCATTTTCAACCATAATAGCCCTTACACCAAAAGTCAGGGAACAAATACAAGTATTCTGCCAACTTCTAAATATACCTGTCTTAATTTTTTTTCTTAGACTGGTGAAGTAATGACAGAATGAGTTTAGAGATCCACTGGACCCTGTATAAGTCCAACTTAGACTAAAAACCATTAATCTTTTCACCTCCATAAACACTTACTTTAGAAGAAGGGCAACAATGCCATTTGAGGATTTGTGAAATCATTGTCAGTTCAGATCCACTATTTCACAGGCTATGGAAGATCTAATTAGTTTTTTTTTCCCATAATATCTGGTCAGTCTCTCCAAAAATAAATCCAGAGGTTCTTTTTGAAAGAGATTAGATTAACAATAAAGCCAGCAAGTGACTTCCTAAAGGGAAATTCTTCCCCTTCATTTAAGGGACTCTGAGTTTATTTACTAGCTGAAACCTAGAAAGTGTTTAAGGGTTTATGAGTCTCTCTATCTCTCTATTAAGATTTGATGTAGTGTTTCAATAATTTGATCTGGAATATTGCCACCTATGTTGATAGAGCAAGAAAGAACTTAGTAGACTTTGTTTCACATCTGGGAATGTCATGATTAGCCAACCAGTATCAAAGGTTTACATTAAGCAGATCCTTACCAATATTGCTTTTCTTGTTCTCTTTTTTTATGATACTTATGCTTCTGCTGCTTTATTGATTCAGTGTTTCCAACTGTTTTTTGCTATTTTGGTTTCCAACTAGATATTTCCATCTCAGTTTTCAGATGAGTCTGATTATTTCTAAGGAGAAAGATGGGTGGACACTGAGGTATTATCAAAGATTTGGTTTGCTGCTCTTCAAAGAAATAGCATTGCTTGCTCCATAGACCACGCAGAAATAATTGTTTCAAACACGTGGAGAGAAGGAATACACACAATACAAAATCCATCAGAAACAGAGTTCAATGCCTTCAACTTCCCACATATCTTCATGCAAAGGTACAGGGTTCTACACTTTACCAAGAAGGAACACAAAGTGTTTCTACAATGTATGCATTATCCTAGTAAGAAAATCAGACAATGACAAAATATCAAAAAAATAAAAAAGAAAGGAAAGAAAAGAAAAAGATCACAGATAAAAAAAATGTAAAATACTTGCAAAGGATATTTAAGAGAATGTTACAAAGAACATGCATCCTTTTCAAGTTGGCTTCCTTCAGTGATGCAAAAATGGCTCAGCTTTTTCAAATTAATATTATCAGCATAACAATTATTTAAGTAGACTCCATCCTAAAAATTATATGAATATTGAAATAGTACAGGAACTCTGCTTGACTGAATCTAACTACCTTTCATGGCAGAAACCCAAAGAGATTGTGGATAGGAAAAACATATCTAAACACAATAAATATTATATATGAAAAACAATTGATAATATTATACTAAATGGGGGAAACATATTGTGTTTCCTCTAAATTTATATATGAGACAAGGCTTGTTTTATATCCTATGTAGAGCCTTAAATAGAGCAATGAGTCAAAAATAATTGAATGCAATGTAAGGAGGAAAAGAGGAAGTTGAATTATCCCTATTTGCAGATAAAATGATATTATATATAAAAGGCACAAATACTTTCACAGAAAACACTTAGAAATGATAAGCACTTTTAGCAAATTAGCAGGCCACAAAACTAACAGACAGCAATCACTGGCTTTCCGATAAACCAATTACTCACATGCTGAGAAAAAAATCAGGAAATCAATTGCTTATAATAACTTCTAGAACATAAAATACCTAAAACTAAGTCCAAAAAAGACATTGATTTACCATATCATAAAAATTTTAATATAATGAAGAAAAAAACTTGAGGAAAACATTAAAAGATGGATATATAGTAAAACACAGGTTTTTTATATATTCCCAATATATCATTAATATTCAAAAAGCTATAAAACAAATACTGCAAGTCATATGAAGGCACAGAAAATTCTGAATAGCAAAGTTTTATTGAAAAACTAAACAATGCTGCAGATAATATTCTACATGATTTCAAGATATTCTAAAGAGCCATTGTTACAAACAGCATGGAACTAATACAAAACATTAAATTTATATCAGCGAAAAAGACCCAGAAATAAAACCTCTCAGCTGTATCCATCTGAATTTTGACAAGCTAATATCTTACATTTAAAAACTGGAGGAAAAGAAAGACTCTTCAACATATAGATTTGAGAAAACTGAGTATCTATAATTTCTTTTTTTTTTTTTGTGGTTAAAATTTTTTTATTTATTTTTATTTTTTTTATCAGTTACATTTTATTAACTCTGTATCCCAGCCGTGTCCCGATCCCTCATTCCCTCCCAGTCCCTCCCTCCCTCCCTCATCTCCACCGTGCCCCTTTCCAAGTCCACTGATAGGGGGGACCTCCTCCCCATTCATCTGATCCTGTTTTATCAGGTATCTTCAGGACTGGCTGCAAAGCCCTCCTCTGTGGCCTAACAGGACTGCTCCTCCCTTCGGGGGTGGGAGACCAAAGAGCCAGTCATCGAGTTCCTGTTAGAAATAGTCCCTGTTCCCCTCACTTTGGGAAACCAATTGGTTACTGAGCTACCACAGGCTACATCTGAGTGGAGGTTCTAGGTTATATCCATACATGGTCCTTGGTTGAATGTCAGTCTCAGAAAAGACCCTGTGCCCAGATATATTTGGTCCTTGTGGAGCTCCTATCCTTTCCCCATCAGACTAACTCCCCTTCTTTCTTATGATTCCCTGTACTCTGCCAAAGGTTTGGTCATGAGTCTTTGCTTTGAAAACACTGCTAGTTAGAGTCTTTCAGATGCGCTCAGTAGACTCCTGTCATACGTTCAATGCACATCCCATCTGTCTTTCTAAATGAGGATTGATCATCTTACCCCATGTCCGCTCAATTGATTATCGTTTTTAGGTGTATAGATTTCATTATGTTTATCATATCTTATAGGTCTATATAAGTGAGTATATCCCATGTTTGTCTTTCTCCTTCTGGGATATTTCACTCAGAATGATCTTTTCTAGATCCCACCATTTGCCTGCAAATGTCATGATTTCCTCCTTTTTGATTGCTGAGTAGTATTCCATTGTATAAAAATACCACAATTTCTGTACCCATTCCTCCGTTGATGGACATCTGGGTTGTTTCCAGGTTCTGGCTATTACAAATAGAGCTGCTATAAACATGGTTGAGCAAGTGTCCTTTTTGTGTACTTGAACAAACTTTGGGTATATACCTAGCAGTGGTATAGCTGGGTCTGGAGGAAGCACATGGATATAACCTCGAACCTCCACTCAGAAGAGTGAGTTTTTTATTAATAATTGCAATTAAATTATTAAACTGTTTCATAAACTTAAATATATTAACATATTTGGATGTGGTATTTCTGCATATGTGGGGCTGTGTATTTGCAACCAAAATAATACGTACATACATACAAGTTTATTCATTTCAGTTGTATTTAAAGTGTAAGGAAAGATCTAGGGTCACTCCACTAAGGGAAGCAGTAACATATTTTACCTAGAATGCAGAATAGCCACCCCTATCATAATCCAAGAAAAATATCCTACCAAGCAAAACATAGTTTTAGAACACATAGAACCAGACAAAGCAAAAGAAACCAAGGGACAAAACACCCAACCAACAAACAAAACACAAATATATCAGCGTGTAGAATTTAAACTTTCCAAACTCTAGACCACCAAAACCAGTTAAGACAGTTTGTCTCCACTCGGGGTCAGCAAGTTTACCACCGCAGGTTCTCAGTATTGCTTCATAGGTGAAGCACAAGACAAAGACTTTAAAATAACCTTTTTTTTATGGCTTAGCTATGTTTATTATTGCTATATTCACAAGAGCTGGGAGATAAACACAAACTAGATATTCCTCGACTAATGAATACACAATAAAAATGCCGCACATTTGTACATGGAGTATTACTCAACTGTTAAAAAAATGAAATTATGGGATTCACAAATACATATATGGGGTTGGTAACAGTCATTTTTAGTAAGGTAACCTAGACCCAGAATGACAAATTTCTCATGCTTTCTCTTATCTTTGAGTATCAGCTTTGAATCTTGGGGTATGTTTAATAAATGAATATTTCTTTTTTAAATTTTTTATTAATTACACTTTATTCATTTTGTATCCCCCATAGGCCCCTCCCTCCTTCCCTCCCAATCCCACACTCCCTCCTCTTTCTGCCTGCATGCCACTCCCCAAGTCCACTGATAGGGGAGGTTCTCTACTCCTTTCTGATCTTAGTCTATCAGTTCACATCAAAAGTGGCTGCATTGTCCTCTACTGTGGCCTGGCAAGGCTGCTCCCTCCCAGGGGGAGGTGAGCAAAGAGCAGGCCAGTCAGATTATGTCAGAGACAGTCCCTCTTCCCATTACTATGTAACCCACTTGGACATTAAACTGCCATGGGCTACATCTGTGCAGGGGTTCTAGGTTATCTCCATGAATAGTCCTTGGTTGGAGTATGAGTCTCTGGGAAGTTCCCTGTGTTCAATTTTTTTTGTTCTGTTGCTCTCTTTGTGGAGACCCTGTCCTCTCCAGTTCTTACTATTTCCTACTTACATAAAATTCCATTCACTCTGCCAAACAGTTGCCCATCAGGCTCACCATCTCCTTTGATAGTCTGTAGGGCAGAGGATTTCAGAGGCCCTCTCTGGTAGGTTCCTAGTTTGTTTCCTGTTTTCTTCTTCTGGCTTTCAGAAGCCTTCTGTAGAAGGTTCGTAGGTTGTTTCCTGTTTTCTTCTTCTTCTGTTGTCCATTCTCTTTGCCTTTCAGGATGGGGATTGACCGTTTTAGTTAGGGTCCTCTCTCTTGCTTAGTTTCTTTAGATGCACAGATTTTAGTGGGTTTGTCCTATGTTGTATGTCTATATGAGTGAGCATATACCGTGTGTGTCATTTTGATTCTGGGACAACTCACTCAGGATGATCCTTTCCAGGTCCCACTATTTACCTGCAAATTTCATGGTTTTCTTATCTTTCATTGCTGAGTAATACTCCATTGTATATATGTACCACAGTTTCTGCATCCATTCTTCAGTTGAGGGACATCTGGGCTGTTTCCAGCTTCTGGCTATTACAAATAAAGCTGCTACAAACATAGTTGAGTAAATGTCCTTTTTCTGTACTTGAACCTCTTTTGGATATATGCCCAGAGTAGTATGGCTGGATCTTGGGGAAGCGCTATTCCTAGTTGTCTGAGAAACTGACAGATTGATTTCCAAAGTGGTTGTACAAGTTTACATTACAAACAGCAGTGGAGAAGGGTTCCCTTTTCTCCACAACCTCTCCAGCATGTGTTGTCACTTGAGTTTTTGATCTTGGCCATTCTCATGGGTGTAAGGTGAAATCTCAGGGTTGTTTTGATTTGCATTTCCCTAACAGCTAATGAGGTTGAGCATTTCTTTAAGTGATTCTCTGCCATTCAATATTCCTCTCCAGAGAATTCTCTGTTTAGCTCTGTTCCCCATTTTTTAAGTGGATTACTTGGTTTGCTGCTTTTCAGCTTCTTTAGTTCTTTATATATACTGGATATGAGTCCTCTGTCAGATAAAGGGTTAGTGAAGATTCTTTCCCAATCTGTAGGCTGTCATTTTGTTTTGATGACAGTGTCCTTTGCTTTGCAGAAGCTTTTCAGTTTCATGGGGTCCCATTTATTGATTGTTGCTCTTAGAGCCTGTGCTGTTGGTGTTCTGTGCAGGAAGTTTTCTCTTGTACCAATGACTTCTAGGGTATTCCCCACTTTTTTTTTTCAAGCCGATTTAATGTGTCTGGTTTTATGTTGAGGTCTTTGATCCACTTGGACTTCAGTTTTGTGCGGGGTGATAAGTATGGATCTATTTTTATTTTTCTACATGTAGACATCCAGTTGGACCAGCACCATTTTTTGAAGATGCTCTTTTTTCCATTGTATAGTTTTGGCATCTTTGTCAAAGATCAGGTGTCCATAAGTGTGTGGGTTTATTTTTGGGTCCTCTGTTCAGTTCCATTGATCCACCATTCTGTTTCTATGCCAGTACCATGCAGTTTTTAAAACTGTTGCTCTATAGTACAACTTAAGATCAGGGATGGAGATACCTCCAGAAGATCTTTTATTGTAGAGGATTGTTTTAGCAATTCTGGGTTTCTTGTTATTCCATATGAAGTTGAGAATTTTTCTTTCCAGGTCTGTAAAGAATTGTGTTGGTAATTTGATGGAAATTGCATTGAATTTGTAGATTGCTTTTGGTAAGATGGCCATTTTTACTATGTTAATCCTTCCAAGCCATGATCATGGGAGATCTTTCCATCTTCTGATATCTTCTTCTAATTCTTTCTTCAGAGAGTTGAAATTTTTTTCATACAAGTCTTTGACTTCTTGGTGAGGGCTACTCTGAGGTACCTTATGTCATTTGTGGCTATTGTGAAGGGTGTTGTTTCCCTAATTTATTTCTCAGCCCTTTTTTTCTTTTGTATACAGGATGGATACTGATTTTTTTGAGTTAATTTTGTATCCAGCCACTTTGCTGAAGGTGTTTATCAGGTGTAGGAGTTCCCTGGTAGAGTTTTTGGCGTCACTCATGTATACTATCATATCATCTGCAAATAGTGATAATTTGTCTTCTTCTTTCCAATTTATATCCCCTTGATCTCCTTCAACTGTCTTATTGCTCTAACAAGGACTTCCAGAAATATGTTGAAGAGTTATGGAGAGAGTGGGCAGCCTTGTCTTGTCCCTGATTTCAGTGGGATTGCTGTAAGTTTCTCTCTGTTCAGTTTGATGTTGGCTATAGGCTTGTTGTATATCGCCTTTACTATGTTTAGATATGTGCCTTGTATCCCTGATCTCTCCAATACTTTAAACATGAATGGACGTTGGATTTTGTCAAATGTTTTTTCAGTATCTATGGAGAATATCATGTGTTTTTTTTTTCTTTCAGTTTGTTAATATGGTGGATCACACTGATGGATTTTCGTATATTGAACCACCCCTGCATACTTGGGATGAAGCCTACTTGGTCATGGTGGATGATATCTTTGATGTATTCTTGTATTCAGTTTGTGAGTATTTTGTTGAGTATTTTTGCATCAATGTTCATAAGGGAGATTGGCCTGAAGTTCTTTTGTTCTTTTTTTTTTTTTTTTTTTGGGTCTTTGTGAGGTTTAGGTACCAAGGTGACTGTGGCTTCATAGAATGGGTTTGGTAATGTTCCTTCTGTTTCTATTTTGTGGAATAGTTTGAAGAGAATTGGAGTTAGCTGTTTTTTGAATATCTGGTAGAATTCTGCGCTGAAACCATCTGGTCCTGGGCTTTTTTTGGATGGGAGACTTTCGATGACTGCTTCTATTTCCTTGGCAGATATAGGACTATTCAATTGATTTACATGGTCCTGATTTAGCTTTGGTAAGTGGAATTGATCAAGAAAATTGTCCATTTCATTTTAAATTTTCAAATTTTGTTGCGTATAGACTTTTGAAGTAAGTCCTAATGATTGTTTGGATTTCTTCAGTGTCTGTAGTTATGTCCCCCTTTTCATTTCTGATTTTGTTGATTTGGATGGTGTCTCTCTGCCTTTTAGTTAGCTTGGCTAAGGGTTTTTCTATCTTGTTGATTTTCTCAAAGAACCAGCTCTTGGTTTCATTGATTCTTTGAATTGTTTTATTTGTTTCTAATTGATTGATTTCAGCCCTGAGTTTGATTAATTCCAGCCGTCTACACCTTTTCGGTTTGTCTGCTTCTTCTTTTTCTAGGGTTTTTAAGTGAGCCATTAGGGTGCTTGAATGAGCTGTCTCAAATTTCTTCTTGAAGGCACTTAGTGCTATGAACTTTCCTCTTAGCACTGCTTTCATTGTGTCCCACAAGTTTGGTTATATTGTGTCTTCATTTTCATTGATTTCTAGGAAGATTTTAATTTCTTTCTTTATTTCTTCCCTGACCCAGCTGTCTTTTAGTAGCAAGTTGTTCAGTTTCCATGTATGTGTAGGCTTTTTGCTATTTCTGTTGTTACTGAGGTCCAGCTTTATTCCATGGTGATCAGACAGGATACAAGGGATTATTTCAATCTCCTTGTATCTGTTGAGGCTTGCTTTGTGAACAACTATGTGCTCTATTTTGGAGAAGGTTCCATGAGGTGCTGAGAAGAAGGTAAATTCTTTCGTGTTTGAGTGTAAGGTTCTGTAAATGTCTGTTAGGTCCATTTGATTAATGACCTCTGTTAGAGATATTGTTTCTTTGTTTAATTTCTGTTTAGTTGACCTGTCCTTTGTTGAGAGCAGGGTGTTGAAGTCTCCTACTATTATTGTGTGGGGATCTATGTGTGGTTTACGTTTTATCAATGTTTCTTTCACAAATGTGGGTGCCCTTGTATTTGGGGCATAGATGTTCAGGATTGTGATGTCTTCCTGGTGGAATTTTCCCTTGATGAGTATGAAGTGTCCTTCCCCATCTCTTTTGATTAATTTTGGTTGAAAGTCTATTTTATCAGATATTAGAATGGCTACTCCTGCTTGCTTCTTGCATCCATTTGCTTGGAAAGCCATCTTCCATCCTTTTACCCTCAGGTAATGTATATATTTGTGACTTAGGTGTGTTTCTTGTATACAACAGATTGCTGGGTTTTGTTTACGCATCCAATCTGTTAGTCTGTTTCTTTTTATTGGAGAATTAAGTCCATTGATATTTAGAGAGATTAAAGACCAGTGGCTGTTAGATCCTTTGAATTTGATGTTGGCTGTGGTCATATGGTTGTGTGCTTGGTTGCTTTTTGTTTTACTGTAGTGGGGTTATTTATTTCCTGTGTTTTCTTGAATGTAGCTAGTTTTCTTGGGTTGTATTTTCCCTTCTAGTGTCTGCTGTAATGCTGGATTTGTTTGTAGGTATTGTTGAAATTTGTTCTTGTCATTGAATATCTTTTTTTCTCCGTCTATGAGGACTGAGAGTTTTGCTTGGGTATAGTAGCCTGGGCTGACATCTGTGTTCTCTTAGGGTCTGCATGATATCTGTCCAGGCCCCTCTGGCTTTCATAGTCTCTGTTGAAAAGTCAGGTGTGATTCTAATGGGTTTGCCATTATATGTTACTTGGCCTTTTTCTCTTGCAGCTTTTAGTATTTTTTCTTTGTTCTGTATACCTATGGTTTTGATTATTATGTGCCGGGAGGATTTTCTTTTCTGGTCTAATTTATTGGGTGTTCTATAGGCTTCTTGTATTCTTATTGGCCTCTCCTTTAAGTTGGGGAAATTTTTTCAATAATTTTGTTGAAAATATTTTCTGGGCCTTGGTGCAGGGAATCTTCTTTTTCCTCTATTCCTATTATTCTTAGGTTTTGTCTTTATATGTTGTCTTGAATTTCTTGGACAGTCTGTGTCAGGAATTTTTGAGATTTAACATTTTCTTTGACAGATACATCGATTTCTTCTATTTTATCTTCCACACCTGAGATTCTTTCTTCCATTTCTTGTAGCCTATTGGTTATGCTAACCTCTGTAGTTCCTGATTTCTTACCTAAGTTCTTTCTCTCCACAAATTCTTCCATTTGTGTGTTTTTTTTTTTTTAATTTTTCCAATTTTATCTTCAGGTCTTTAGCTATTTTGTTGTTTTCCTTCACCCATCTGACTGTATTTTTATGTTTTTCCGTCAATTCCTTCAGCTGTTTGTTTGAACATTCCACTGTTTCTTTTATTTCATTCAGTGATTTAAGCATTTCCTCTCTAAAGGCCACAGGCTGTTTGGCTGCAGCTTCCTCTATTTCTTTTTGTACTTTATTTGTTTCCTCTGTTATCTTCTTCATGAGCATACATGTGAGGTCATCTCCTTGAATTTCAATTATGCTGGGGTGTCTAGGGCTATTTGCCTCTGGATAACTGGGTTCTGGAGATGCAATAAAGCTCTGGCTTTTGTTGGTTTAACTTTTATGCTTTCCTTTACTCATTGGGCTATCTTAGTTGTTTGAAGTTAGTTTCTGGTTGTTCCTGGACTCTTGTAGTGGAGAGAATCCCTTTGGCTGGAAGATGGTTTTTCCTGAAGGAAGCTTTCTCAGCTTTTTGCGTATAGTCACTGGATGGCTGGTGTTTTTCATGAGTTGTTACAGCTCACCTCAGGCATAGAGACCTGGGTGGTAACTGTGGTCCTGATTAGTCAAGAGGGCTCTCCTCTCACCGGGAGAAGTCCTGGAGACAGCTGCCCTCCTTCTGGTTTTCTTGCTGTAAATTTAGTGATCAGCTGCTGTAACCTGTGTGTTCCATGGTTTGGTCGGTTTTGTTAGGGATAACTGGTTGCCCCTTGGAGCAATATCTGGGGGTTGATCTCAGGGTTCCCGGGCTTTTGTAAGTCTGAGGTTGGGGCTCCGTGCCCTGGAACCCAAGAGGTAATCTGTGACTGGTGAGTACTGCTGTCCTGGTAACAGCAGGCTATCTGGGGCACAGCAGTTCCCTGGGTTGGGCCAGTCTGTGGGACCTTTTCCGGGGATATACTGGGTTGCCTAAGTCCTTCCCCTTTGCTTCATTCCTTGTTCCTTGTGATGGTTTCTCCATACAGTGACTCTAAGACTCTGGTGTCTTGGGGCACACAGTACTGTCTGAAAGGAATAGTTGCTACAAAGCAGGCCTCTGGGCTGGCAGAGCTTGTGCCTGCCTGATAGTCTGCAGGAGCTGAGTTTCCAATTACTCTGTGTTCCCTGTTTGGGCCCGGATCTGTGAAGGCTGGGTGTACTTGCCTGTTTGCGATCTGCAGTCTGCTAGACTTTCCCTAGGTGACCCTAGCAGCACGGTTTCTTCCTTCCCTGTGGGGCCCTCTCCGGATAGGGGTTCCCAGTCCCTGTTGCACTGGGTAGCGCAGCTCCTCTGTACAGGTGAGCTGGGCCCCCAGCTCTCTGAGTGGCGGGAGCTCAGTTGCAATGGGGGCAGATACCATAGTCTGTGAGACCTTCTGGGGAAAGACTGGGTGACCCGTGATCAGACTTGCAACTTTGCTTCCCCGTGGGGTTTTCTTGCGACTGGGACTCCCAGTCTCAGGCACCCTTGTGCCCACCTATCAGCCTGGGAAATTGATCAGGACATGCAGGCGTGCGGCTCCAGCCCGGAGACCTAAAGCCCATGTTACCCGGGATTTCTTCTGGGTTCTGGCTGGGCAGCCAAGAGTAGACCCGACCGATTCCCATGCTGTGGGAGCCTCCCCTCCCCTGGGAAACAGGATCGCTGTAGTTTCAGGGCCCAGAGTTCAGTCTCCTGGTGGCTGCATGGAGAGTGCTGTCTTGCTTCTCAGACACAGTGCTCTCCTGGCGCAGCTATCTTGGCTCCCCTAAAATAACCTTTATAGAAGGCCTCTGAAAGGCTCTATCAGCAAGGTATCAAAGCAGCTGTTTAGACTCATAGCCAAACTTTGGGCAGAGTGCAGGGAATCTTATGAAAGAACAGGGAGATAGAAAGACCTGGAGGAGACAGGAGCTCGAAAAGGAGAGAAACATAAACAAACAAACAAACAAACAAACAAATAAAGTGGGCCCAGGGGTCTTTGCAAAGACAGATATCCCAACCACGAAACATGCATGGAGATAACCTAGACCCCTTGCTCTGATGTAGCCCATGGCAGCTCAGTCTCCAAGAGGGTAACCTAGTAAAGGGAGCAGGAGCTGTCTCTGACATGAACTTAATTGCTGGCTCTTTGATCACCTTGCCCTGAAGGAGAGCACTACTGTACCAGGCCACAGAGGAAGACAATGCAGCCAGTCTTGATGAGACCTGATAGGCTAGGGTCAGATGGAAGGGGAGGAGGACCTCCCCTATCAGTGGACTGAGGGAGGGGAATGGGAGAAGAAAGAGGAAGAGTAGGATTGTGAGGGGAAAAGGGAGGAGGATACAGGTTGGATAAAAATTAAATAAATTGTAATAAAAAATAAAATAAAAAAGATATTTAAAAAAACCTGGTTACAATATATTCAGAAAATCAGAAAACTATGAAAAGAAAAACTGTAATAATAGGAATAGAGAAAGGTAAAGAAACCCAGGTCCCAAAGGCACAGAAAATACTTTCAAGAATATCCTAGAAGAAATAGAGTGGATGAGAAGAGAAAGTTCACTCAACACATAATAACCAAAATACTAAGCATATAAAACAAAGAAAATATAGTAAAGTTTTCAAGGGAAAAGAAAAAGTAACATACAATTTATAACTATCTTCTGATTTCTCAATTGAGACACTAAAAGCCAGAATGGCTTGGAAAAGATGTTCCATACACTTGAAGAGCTCAGGAGTGTTAAAGAGACTATAATAGAGAAAATAAGACATTCCATGTTAAAACTAAATTTAAGCAACATCTATTTGTTAATCCAGCCTTACAGACAGAGGTAGAATATTTCAACCTAAAGAGGTTAGCCCCACCGAGCAAAACACAAGGAAAAAAAAAAAACATCTCATTTGAGTAAACCTGAAGGGAAACATTCTCTGTCTCTATTTCTCTATCTCTGTCTTTCTTTCTCTCTCTCTCTCTCTCTCTCTCTCTCTCTCTCTCTCTCACACACACACACATACACACAAACACACACACAAACACACAAGTAATAGAACAACAATGAATGATGACAAGGGGTTTGGAAAAGGCTTAATCCACTCCATTAGGAGGGTGTGGAATTACCTTGTGGAGTTGTAATCAGAGAGCAAAGTCCCCTTTAGCAGATCCTCAGAAAGGTGGGCTAGCTAATTAATATTTTCCTCCATTACCTCAGGTTAGCTTTCTTCTCTGATGAACAGGTAAGTTTCTCTTTTGTGTGCTGCAAATAGGCCAGGCAGATCTAGAGAGAGACTAGGGCCAGAGAAGTGAGATATTGTTGGAGGGAGTGCAGAGATTTGGCTGTGGATTCTATAGGGAGTTATAACTTGGCCTCAAAAGCTTGATCTATGAGGACGGAAAGGCTCAAAGCTCTGCTACCCACCCCCACTAGCCGCTGCTAGTACCCAGTCATCTGAGCTCTCCTTTGGGAACCAGACATGTTCTTGCAGCCTTTCCACACCAATTGTGCTGCTTAGGGAAGTATCAGGTGGACATGACTCTACTCATATTTATGTCCCCTTATCTCTTAGTGAACTTTCCTAGGTTGAGAATGTCTGGGTTTCTTCACGTTGACAGGCCCAGATACTCAACAATCCCAGTTTTTCTGCTCCTGGAACTGAAATCCTATCCTTTGATCCTGCTGATGAATCTCCTTCCTATCCCTGTCCTCATCTTCCTCCCTCTTGCCAATTGCCTTTTCTTTGCTCTTTTAGAAATTGAAGAAGAGATGAGAAGATAGAAATATCTTCCATGCTCATGGACTAACATAGTAAAGATGGCCATCCTACCGAAAGCAATTTTCAGATTATTTGTAATACCCTTTAAAATTAAAAAAAAAAAAAAAGGCAACCTACAAATGTCCATACACCCAAGTTTTGCTAAGGAAGTCAGAAATACATACTGGAATAAAACACAACAGCATAAATAGTCCTGTTCCAACTGGATAGCTGTCTGCAAGTTGAAAATCCAAGTAGATCCATCATTATCACTCAACAGAAAACTCAAGTTCAAATGCATTAAAGACCACAACAGAAAACCAGACACACTGCAACTGAGAGAAGAGAAAGTATGGAGTAATTGTAACTGCATTGATGCCAAAGATGATTTTAGGAACAGAGCACAAATAGTGCAGCCATGAAGACAAACAATTAAAGAACAGGACCTTTTATAAAAGCTTTTATAAGGCAAGGGACACTATTAATGGAACAATGTGGCAGTTTCAGAATGCAAATATTTTTTTTTACCAATTCTACATTTTATCGAAGACTAATATTCATAATGAAGAACTCAAAAAATCAAATAATCCAATTAAAATATGGGGTAAAGGCCTAAACAGAGGTTTCCCAATAGAAGAATTTGAAATGGCTAAGAAACATATAAAGAAATGTTCAACATCCTTAGTCATCGAAAAATGTGAGTCAAAGCTACTTTGAGATTCTGGATTACTCCTGTCAGAATGGCTAAGATGGATCATACAAGCAACGGCTCATGCTGGTAAGTTTGTGGAACAAACTTGCTGGTGGGAATACAAACTTGTATAGCCACTATGGAATTAATATGGCAGTTCCCCAGAAATTTGGGAATGGATATACCTCAAGATTCAGCTAAACCACTTTTGAATGTATACCAAACACTCAATCTTACCCCAAGGACACTGCTCAAACATGTTCATTGCAGCATTCTTCAATATATCAGGAAACTTAAAACAAACTAGATGTCCCTCTACAGAAAAATAGATAATGAAAATATGGTACATTTACACAATGTAATATTACTCGGCTGTTAAAAAACTGATATTATGAAATTTGAAGTCAAATACAACGAAAACTAATAATGCTGGGTGACATAGCCCAGACTAGAAAGATAAATATGGTATGTATTTAACTATAATTGGATATTATCCATTAAATGTAGAGGGCAAAAGGGGGGGGCTTGTGTACAGGAAGCCAGGAAATAAACACACAGCTTATCTTTTCAAATGGAATGATATGTATAGCTGCTCTACCTGGAATGCCTGGAATGATGTAGTTTTACAACCTGGTGATTCTTTGCTGTTTGATGAGACAGTCTTTGCCCACATTTTCCAAAATTTACTTACCTTGGACTTTTCCGCCTGAATTTTGAGCATCATTTTTAGACCATGAAACCTATAAGTGATATCAATTGTGCTTTAATACAACCTAAGTGACTTCTTTGCTATCTTAGAGCCAGGCCAATCCTGACACACCCAGTTGTTAGGTTTACTTCAGCCAAATTCCTTAGACCCTAAATCTTGGGCACTATATCTGAGTCAACAGTACCCATTCTTGTGAAAGAATCCAGATGTACTTTTTAAAGAATCTCAGTGTAAACTTGTCTTAAATTGTTGCACACTTGAGACTGATTTAATTGCTATCTGAATACCTTATTTTTCCCCCTAAAATTGTGTTTTGCTTAAATGTGGCTAATGGAAAATTATCTGGTCCAGAAGTCCTGGTCCAGCACAACTTACAATAAAATTGGGCTGAGCTGAGTTTCACTCTTTCCTTACCCTGATTGTTTTTCCCTGCCTGCTGTGTAGCCCGAAGGGAATCACCACAATTAAATAAATGAACACCAAAATACAGTCTGTAGACTCAGAGAAGGTAGGTAAAGAAAAGGTGTACTAGCAAGGACACTTGTGTCTCCCTTGGAGGTGGAAATAGAATAGATTTTATTGGCAGATTATAAATGATTGGATACAGGTAAGAGAGATCTTGTAGGAGGGTCAATGGAATAGAAGTAAAGAGTATGGGGTAAGCCTGATGGAATTAAGGGGGCTTTAGGGGTGTTATATAAAATATAAGAGAACAGATCTGGAATTTATAAAGGTGATCTTAATAGAAATCCTAGTAATAGAGAATATGGAATTCCATTGGCTGTTTCTTTTTGCCAGGTAATACTTCCAGTGGAAGGATTGGCTTTCCTTCAACTGTGTTGTCCCATGGAGATCACCAAACCACCCATGCTGTTACTAAGACAATGAGTTGATCTCCACAACTGATGGGTCCCTATTGTGAGGACAACACCCACACAACACAATTAACATGAAGAAATCAAGTTGGTTTTTACATGAAGCTTTCAACCCTCTGTTCTAGACTCCTTGATGTGGGACAGTACTCTAGAGGTTACGGAAAGAGAAATATATACACCAACCACAAAAACTTTTGACCTTCAATCTGTCCTACCTGCAAAATATGCTATGGCAATGATGACACAGGACTTGTAAGATCAGCCAACCAGTGTCTGTGCTGACCTAAAGCCCAATAGACAAGAAAGAATCTGTCCTGAACACTGCTAGGGTTACCAAGAGCAAGAGATTAGATATCTCAGAGACCTAGTATAAAACCAAACACCACTTGTTGGAAAAAAGAAAGTTTGATTAAATGAGTTCTAATAATATTCTGCTATGCTCATATCCAGTTACCATCAGAAAGCCTTCTTCTGGCAGCAGATAGACAGATGCAGAGAGCCACACATGGATACTCTGAGCAAGCACAGGGCCTATATGGGTCCACATCAGGTTTTCCATGTATATATTACAGCTTTTAGCTTAGTAATTTTTATGGGAATCCTTACTGTGAAAATGAATGTCTTTGCTTTGACTCTTGTGTCTGCTTCTGGGACTCTTTCTCCTGTTGGGTTATGGCTTATAACTTAGATGTGATGATTTTTGCTTCATTTCATTATACTTTATTTTGTCAAAAAATATTTCTTTCACTTTAATTCCCTTACTATATGCTATAGAAAAGGAGGTCCTCAAACACATATTTATACTCAGTGTCTGACAAAGCTGAATGAGGAGCATGTAAAAGCTCTCCTTGTGTCTTTCTGTGCCTCTTCCTGTCTCTGTCTCCTCTTTCTCTATCCTCTCTCTCTCCTTCCTTCCCTCCCAACCTCTTTATCTTTCTTTCAACAATAATCCTTTCAGAAAAAGAGCAAGAGTACCTTGAATATCATGACTCTCTCTATTTTTCTTTCTTTCTTTCTTTCTTTCTTTCTTTCTTTCTTTCTTTCTTTCTTCTTTCCTTCTTTCTTCATTTTTTTGTGACAAGTTTTCTCTTTGTAGCCTTTGATGTCCTGGTCTTACTTTGTAGACCAGGCTTGCCTCAAACTCACAGAGATTCCCTTGCCTCTGCCTCGTTAATTGATGAGATTAAAAGGCATGCACCACAACACCTGGCTTAATATCATGATTTTATAATTAATCTATAGTACTATGAAATTTTACCACTATGTTCTAGATGTGTTAAAGAATATGCCTAAAATAAAGTAGCACAGAAATGATTTCTGAACTCAAGACAATTTTGCTTTCTGGTTATGGTGTCATATTTCCCTTTTCAGGGACGTGAGAAAGAATCACTTGGCAAGCATATTTCTGTGGCTTAGAAATGAGAACTACTAGAAAATGCATACAGTGCATGGGCAATTAACAAACGACTCCAAGGGCATTGGTGTCTAAGCATCTACAATGAAAAACACAGAAAAGACATGAATGAACAGTTTGTCTTGAAGAAAAAAAAATCAAAAGACAAATACAAATGTCAAAACGCTCCATGGATATTTTAAATTTTATTCCAAGTAGGAGAAATAAGTTTTCACACTGTCAAAAACTTTCTTGAGGCAATACAGACTGCATTTATTTACAACAGGCATTTTTAATCAAACACATCAAGATTATTCAAATAATATAACCAACACCAAGGAAAGAGGCAACTTGCCCAAGGTCACATACTTAATTATCAGCAAAGTTAGTCCTATAATTTGCTGTTAATAGCCTCATATGTATCATTCACAGAAGAAACTGAAGAAAAATTTTAATGACTACATAAAACAGATAATATATTTCTTATAAGAATATACGAGGAAATTCTAGTCACTTCTAAAAACACATACATAGTATAACTGCACAGAGGATGTTACCTGAAGTATTGATTTCATATTTTCAAAAATATTTGTTGAGAATAAATGTACGTGATTCACATCACCACTGGGAAATAATTTGTGAGGATAGAAAACTTGACTTTCTAGCTTCTGTTTTGATTTCTTTTTTTCTTTTCCACTCAGTACCACACACTGTTTTTCACTTTGTTTTTAACTGATGGTCCTTTAAGTAAGGTAAAAATCACCAAATATGTTTGAACAATATAGAATATAAATATGAAAGAATGGTAGAATTCTTAGCTTATACTTCAAAAATACTACTTTGGACATGGATGATTGTTTGTGATTGCCAAAACTTTAGAGTTTGTCGAGTAACGTCTGCTGGATATTCTTTTCCTCTCTCCTCTGTCCTCTGTTTCTGGTGTGTGTGTGTGTGTGTGTGTGTGTGTGTGTGTGTGTGTGTGTGTACACAGAGAGTCATGACCTAAAATCATGAAGAATTTCTGACTGTGTGTTAGTGTAGAATAATAATGAATGTGTCTTCCTAATGCAATTGATAGCCAATGAGTTAAAATACAGCTTTGACAAACTGACATTAGGCCATTTATTTTTCTCAGATTCTAGTGAGAAAATGGGCAAAATAATTTTTTTCTAACTCAGCAGAAAATGAATAAATCATGTTAATAACTGTGTATGAAAAATTGTGAGCTATAAGAAGAGCTTCAAACATGTACTTGGAGTTAAGAATTGAAGTACAAATATAAATTTTACAGAAGAAGTGGACAGAAATGTGAGTTATCAGTGACATAGTTAGAGATGCTTTTTCAGATGTAGTGTAAATTGAAAAGTCTCAAGAAAAGAAATACTGGGTTTATGAGGAATGTCTTTGTTTTCGGGATGTCTTTGTTAGAGGAGAAAATGCTACTCTGAAGTAGACAGAAGATTATTGTCTTTTTAAGATAGAAGATGAGGTTAAGTAGATATTTTCTTAAATATTATGACATAATATATTATTTAATGATAAGTTATCATAATCATAAAATATCGTAATTCAACTTTATATAAAGTCCAGTCACGTTTGCAAATTTTCATATCCATTTTTGTAGGCTCACTTACAAAGTTGTATGGATAATTCGTTTTAAACAGCATGAAGACAAAAAAGGTTTTGCTATGATTAAAGCTTAAATTTGTTTGCATACCCCTTGCTGCCTCCTTCTGTAATGATGAGGGCAAGACAGGCCAGATTTTTAAATGTCATAGAACCTAAATCCAAATTCCTCCAAGATGACAAAGAAAGTGTCAATAGAAGTAATGTGACAATTGAAATGTAAAGCTACCTGTGGTAGTCAAAGAAAACACCAATGACTTTCTTTGGGGTATATTTTTCAAAAATATCTGAGCAGCTAACTTAGTTGAGAGGAAGCAACATTGAGGGTGTTTTGAAATAAACTAGAATCAAAGTAATATATGTAAAAATCACATCAGCAGTTGGAGAGACTGATCAATAGCTAAGAACCTTGGTTCTAGCATGTACATCTAGTGGCTTGTAACACATTAACTCCAGTTCTACTCTCTTCTGGCTTCTTTGAGAACTCCACTTGCCCAACAATTAAGTCCAATATTTGGCAAATGGTATTTGATGAAATCAATTTTTTTTCTGCACAGCCAAGGAACAAAAATTGGGTAAAAAGAAAACTCACAGAATGGGAGAAAATATTTCCCAGCTATACACAGGGCAAGTTTAACACACACAATATACAAAGAACTCAAAAGAAAAGAAAAAAAAAGAGTCAAGGTATGTGCCTTGTATCCCTGATCTCTCCAAGACTTTAAACATGAATGGGTGCTGGACTTTGGCAAATGCTTTTTTGGCATCTAAGGAGATGATCATGTGGTTTTCCTCCTTCAGTTTGTTTATGTAGTGTATTACATTGATGGATTTCCGTATGTTGAACCACCCTTGCATGCCTGGGATGAAGCCTACTTGGTCATGGTGGATGATATCTTTGATGTGTTCTTGGATTCGGTTTGCAAGTATTTTATTGAGTATTTTTTGACTCTAACTAGCAGTGTTTTCAAAGCAAAGACTCATGACCAAACCTTTGGCAGAGTACAGGGAATCAGAAGAAAGAAGGGGAGTTAGCCTGATGGGGAAAGGATAGGAGCTCCATAAGGACCAAATATATCTGGGCACAGGGTCTTTTCTGAGACTGACATTCAACCAAGGACCATGTATGGATATAACTTAGAACCTCCACTCAGATGTAGCCTGTGGTAGCTCAGTAACCAATTGCTTTCCCAAAGTGAGGGGAGCAAGGACTATTTCTAACAGGAACTCAATGACTGGCTCTTTGGTCTCCCCACCCCCGAAGGGAGGAGCAGTCCTGTTAGGCCACAGAGGAGGGCTTTGCAGCCAGTCCTGAAGATACCTGATAAAAAAGGATCAGATGAATCGGGAGGAGGTCCCCCCTATCAGTGGACTTGGAAAGGGGCACGGTGGAGATGAGGGAGGGAGGGAGGGACTGGGAGGGAATGAGGGATCGGGACAGGGCTGGGATACAGAGTTAATAAAATGTAACTGATAAAAAAATAAAGTAATAAAAAAAAAAGAAATTTCAAAAAAAAAAAAAAGAGTCAAAAATAAATGGCCCTTTCAATTAATTTGTGCCTGGGAACTGAACAGAGTTCAAAAAAGAAGGAGAAAATTTCTAAAAATATATGAAAACATATTCGTTCATTATACTTAGAAATTGGGCAAATTCAAATCAAAGTAATTTGAGACTTAATCTTACCTCACTTAGAATGTCAAAGATCAACAAAACCAACAACCAATGCTGGTGAGTACATGAGACTTTTGATCTGATTGCAAACTATTGGAACTACTGTGAAAATCAGTTGGGAGAATTCCCAAAAACCTAAAAATAAATCTACCTTATTACCTGATCATACCAGTCCTTGGCATGTACCCAAACAACTCACATCCTGCTCCACAAACACTTGCTTATTAAAACTCTTTTAGGTTTTATTTTTTAATAGATCACAGCAGAGAATCATGATGGATTCTCTAAATCTGAAAAAAAATAGTTCATTTTATGAAAGGTGTTTGCAAGCTATTGAAGAGGTGTAAGTGGATAGCTGTTCAGATTCCATTCTCGTAAATGTTTTTATTTTCTTGAACATTTCATACATATATATTATGCATCTTGATTAATCCAGTCTCAGTCTTCTCTCCATGACTTTTATGCTCCTCAACACATCTTAGCCCTACTTCAAGACTTTTTTATTGTTTTACATTTTTATTTTACTTTTTATGATTATACCATTTATACTTTCTTCTTTTTCTTTCTAAAGACTCTAATATATCTCTCCTTATTTTGTGTCAAATTCAAATCCTCTTTTAAATATATAGTTGTGTCTGCGTGTGTATGGTTGTGTGAGTGAGTATTCCTGAATAAAACCTGCTCAGCACATATAATAATATTTGCAGGAATTGTTTAGACTGAGTCTCTGGTGCGGGAAAACTAAGTGATCCACTCTTCCCTGGAGAAGATTATTCCTTCCACTGTCAGCATTCCTTAGCTGCCTATAGTTCTTTGTGTAAGGTTGAGTGTAAACATTACTCTCTCCATTTTCACATATCTGTGGTTGTCTTTGATCAGCTCATGTGGTGGCATTCATATTAATGAAACCTTAAGAGTTTACCATCTGATATTCCTGGGAGATCCAATATTACTGCAAACTCTCTTATATTCTGATTCTCACAGTCTTCCTGTTCTGTCTTCAAAGAGTATTTGTTTGTTTGTTTGTTTGTTTTATGCTTCATGTTGGTTCTTTTTTTCTTCCTTAGGTTGTCTTTTGCACTTGAAGGAAGCATTATATACCTACATGAAAAATTTCTATGAAAATACAAACTTATGCACAACTTAATTATATTTGATGCGGGAGATTAAGTAGTTAATAGTACTGAGAAATGAAGGGTTAGAAAGACTTCTTGCTAAGCAGAGAGGTAGGGAGAGGGCTTATGATTGAGTAATAGAAGTGGCTAATTTCTAAGATGTCCAGCTACTTTCATACCCTCTGGACTTGAGAACAAAAACCTAATATAACTGAGTCATATATTAGATTTATTTTTAACTTGTTCAGAGTTTTGCAATCCAACAATGAATTAAGATTCCCTTTGTTTCACACCCCTCCAGCATTTATTGTTAGTTATTTTGTTGATATTTTCTTTTATAAATGACTATAAAGAATTTTTGAAGTTGTTTTAATTTCATTTCCTTAACTGATAGAGATAATGGGCATGTTTGAGAAATTTCTCAGCTGTTTCCTATATAGAGAACTCCCTGTTCAAGCCTGAGCCCCATTTTTTGAATGGGGAATTTGTAGTTTGTTATTATTATTATTATTCTTTGGTTTTTGTGCCGTTGGTTTATAGACTTTTTTACCAGTACCATATTGTTTTTATTACTATGGTTCATTAACAAATCATAAGAAATATAGTGGTAATCCAACATTCTTAATTTTGCTCAAGACTGTGTCCTTTTGGTACATGCCAAGGACTGGTATGATAGGGTAATAAGGTAGATTTATTTTTAGGTTTTTAGGGATTCTCCCAACTGAAGAATGAAATAGGAGTTTTTAATTTTACCACATTAAATACTTTTCACAATATTATTTCTACAAATTCAAAAATATGGGTTACCTTTCTGTCTTTGGAAGTTTTTCTCTCCCTCATCCTTCAGAGGTTTAAGATTTTAATTATAAATATTCTTCGCTTCCTTGATTATATTGTTTTTGAATAGAAAAGCTGTGATTTATGGAAGTTGATTCTCTATTCTGCCACACTGCTGAATTTGTTCATCATTATTACAAATTTTCTAGTAAAGATTTTTTTTGGATCTCTAATGTACAGTTTCATATCTTCTAAATTGGGAATAATCTTACTTTGTTTCCTTTCATTTCCTTCCCATGCCTTTATTGCTTCAGCCAGTGCTCCAAGCACAATATTGACTAGCAGGGAGCGTAATGACTAGCCCTGTCATAAGCCTGACTTTAGTGGGGTTATTTCAGATTTCCTTTAAGGGCAATGATGGCTGTGTATTCCTAATATAAAACTTTTATTAAACTGAGGTAAGTTCCTGTTTTTTCATAGAAAATATATAGTAGTATATATAGTCTAATACTAACTACTATCACGAAGTGATGTTTGGTTTTGTCTGAATATGTTTCTACATCTATTGATATGATCACATGATTTTTGTCTTTTACTTCATTTATGTGACTTATTAAGTATATTGACTTGTGTAAGTCAAATCATCCCTACTATTCAGAGGTAAAGTCATGTTCATCATTATAAGTGTTTGTAGAGTTAATCTATATTTGAGTACTTTTGAGTTTGTATTCATTGGAGATTTTTGTAATAGATTTTTTTTTAGTGTTTGTTTTTCTTGCAGATAGTAGATTTTGTTATGTAAGTCTGGTAAAGTTCTCTAGTAAATCTGACCATAACTCTTTTTAGCTGGTAGGCTTTCTATTATTGTATTTATCTTTTCAATTGTTATGGGTCTGTTTTGGTTGTTGGTGTCTAGGTTTAGTATTGGTTGTTTGGCTGAATCCAGAAAGTTATCCTTTTTTTTTTTCTCCAGATATTAAACACCTCATTACTAAATAAGTTGTTTGAAAGAAGAAATCAAGAAAGAAACTAGAAAAATTTTTGGGCACCAAAGAAATAGTATAATTGGTGCATTTACTAGAAATTTGTTTACTTTTAGTTTTATGTTTTATTGCATTGTGGTTTCCATTTTTTTGTATTTATAAAAAATAGTTTTGAGTTCCAGGATGTTGTTTTTATTTTAGAAAAGCTTATAATGCTACTGAGTAGAAAGTTTATTATTTAGTGTTTGCATGTAATATTTGTATAGATATATGTTAAATTCACTTGGTACATGATGCAAATTAATTGAGACAATTGATATTTAAATGTATTATTAAAATGTGTGATAAACATGATAATTATTATGCTAATATTTGGTGTATTTTTTTAATTCTCAGTGGTTCTTTGCTCTTTGTTCAGTGGTTATTGCTCTGTGTTCTTTTCTTATCTCTCTTCTTTGCTTATTTGTCTCTTCAGTATGTAATATTGCTTACTGCATTTGTGTAAGGTTTGCTTTGTTGGTTATTATTATTATTGGTTATTAGTTATTTAAGCAGTGGACAGGTTTTCTTTCTCCTTTAATTAAAGCACATAGATTTTCTGGATATGTTTGTGAAGTGGAAATTTCTGTTTCTTTGAAGACTCAGTTGAGGTGTGTGATGTTTTGGTAGAAGTTGTCCTGTGAGAGGGCATGTGATGTTTTGTTGTGTGGTGTCTCATACGAAAGGTGTGACTTTGGCCATCTAAAAATATCTATGCATGGACTCTGAGGAGAGGAGATATATAGAAACCCATGGACAACTGGACAATGAGACATTGCTTTTTGGCTTGACATCACTGCATCATCATACTCCCCACTCTGTGCCATGGCTTGAACTTGTCTTCCTCCCTGGCATGCCCTTCCTAGCCAGCTCCATATGTGGAGTTCTGCCCTTTACTCAAGGTTTAGCTCAGACACTTGCCATCTCCTTGTGACTCTCGCCTTGCTCCAGGTGATAATGTTGTCCGCCACTCAAAGCCTTGGTCACTTTCCTGCTCCCCTTGAGGTCACTGCATACTTTCTGCCTTGCTTTGGAATTCTGGATCTATACCATGTCCTGCCCATTTACCTGTGAACTCTGTAAAGATACAGACACCTCTGTCTGTGTCCTATACCGCAACCCGGAGCCAGAGGTTGGTTAGTGGCCTATGTGATGAGAAGGCCAGCTCCCAAGAAGCTTCACTAGACTGTACTGTGACTATGAGAAGCTTTTGTAGCCAGATGCCTGAACCCCACTGGAGAGGGGGACTGTATGCAGGGCCATCTCTGTATTGATCCCTTTCCCACTTGACTTTTACTGCAAGTCCCACACCAGCCTTCAGGGTCACTGTCCTACACTGGGACAGACCCCATGCTGGTTCTGTGGATCCTTAGGTTATACTGTTGGGTGGGTAGGAATAAGGTGCTCAGATTTCATTCTTTGATACTTGACTTCACAGAGAGAAATGTTCCAGAGTACTTCTTGGGGCAACCCAACTGAGTTCTTGTGACTTTCACTGATTTGTCCTGATCTTCTGAATCGTGAGATCCATGTTGCTAAAGACCAACTGCTTGGTGAAGGATGTTTTACTGATTTATAAGAGCAATTCTGGTCTGCTAATGTTATACTTGAACAATTTCATCCTGCAGCTTTAAGATCTGAGACACAGTTGAGGAGCCATGGTAGGGAGGATGCCTCTTTTACTAAGGTAATATAATGCCCTGGAGAAGCTGTCACTGAATTCTTATGGAGATTGACTTCAACTGTCATTAGAACAGTACCAGACCCTGAAACCTGAAAAATCATTGAAAGAGATCTTGGCATTTGAATATTTAAATATTGAATGGAAGAGAGCAATTAGACTATTAAAAGCATGAGGAGCCCCAGTAGAAAAATGGATAAGAGAAACAATTGATATTGGCTCTCAAGAGCCTAATGTCAATGTCATTGGACAAGCTGTAGCTGGAAATCTCAGAAATCAAAGTGCCCCATGTTGTAATTGTTCTGGATTTGACTATTTACAAAGACATTGTAAGACTAGAAGCTTTAGGGTTCAAAATAGTAGGCACATTGATTCTGAAGAAAACAGTATTAGTAGAAGAGAACAAGTAGTTTTTCTGTCTGTAATGGAATCCAAAGGCTTTCAGGATTTCGAAGCTGCTGTGATACGGAAAACATTGGTCTAGGCATTGTAAAACTTGGGACCTCATGAAACTGAAAAGCTTCTGCAAAGCAAAGGACACCATCATCAAAACAAAGCGACCGCCTACAGATTGGGAAAGAATCTTCACCAAGCCTTTATCTGACAGAGGACTCATATCCAGTATATATAAAGAACTAAAGAAGCTGAAAAGCAGCAAACCAAGTAATCCACTTAAAAAATGGGGAACAGAGCTAAACAGAGAATTCTCTGGAGAGGAATATCGAATGGCAGAGAAGCACTTAAATAAATGCTCAACCTCATTAGCCATTAGGGAAATGCAAATCAATACAACCCTGAGATTTCACCTTACACCCATGAGAATGGCCAAGATCAAAAACTCAAGTGACAACACATGCTGGAGAGGTTGTGGAGAAAGGGGAACCCTTCTCCACTGCTGGTGGGAAGGTAAACTTGTACAACCACTCTGGAAATCAATCTGGCGCTTTCTCAGACAACTAGGAATAGTGCTTCCCCAAGATCCAGCCAACCACTCCTAGGCATATATCCAAAAGAGGCTCAAGTACACAAAAAGGACATTTGCTCAACCATGTCTGTAGCAGCTTTATTTGTAATAGCCAGAAGCTGGAAACAGCCCAGATGCCCCTCAACTGAAGAATGGATGCAGAAACTGTGGTACATCTACACAATGGAGTATTACTCAGCAATGAAAAATAAGGAAATCATGAAATTTGCAGATAAATGGTCGGACCTGGAAAGGATCATCCTGAGTGAGTTTTCCCAGAAGCAAAAAGATACACATGGAATATACTCACTCATATAGACATAGAACATAGGACAAACCCACTAAAATCTGTGCATCTAAAGAAACTAAGCAAGAGAGAGGACCCTAACTAAAACGGTCTATCCCCATCCTGAAAGGCCAAGAGGATGGACATCAGAAGAGGAAGAAAACAGGAAACAACCTAGGAACCTTCTACAGAGGGCTTCTGAAAGCCAGAAGAAGAAAACAGGAAACAAACTAGGAACCTACCACAGAGGGCCTCTGAAAGCCTCTGCCCTGTGGACTATGAAAGCAGATGCTGAGCCTGATGGTCAACTGTTGTGTAGAGTGAATGGAATTTTATGTAAGAAGTGGGAAATAGTAAGAGCTGGAGAGGACAGGGTCTCCACAAGGAGAGCAACAGAACAAGAAAATTTGAACACAGGGAACTTCCCAGAGACTCATACTCCAACCAAGGACTACTCATGGAGATAACCTAGAACCCCTGCACAGATGTAGCCCATGGCAGTTCAGTGACCAAGTGGGTCACATAGTAATGGGAAGAGGGACTGCCTCTGACATAATCTGATTGGCCTGCTCTTTGATCACCTCCCCCTGAGGGGGGAGCAGCCTTGCCAGGCCACAGTAGAGGACAATGCAGCCACTTTTGATGTGAACTGATAGACTAAGATCAGAAAGGAGAGGAGAACCTCCCCTATCAGTGGACTTGGGGAGGGGCATGCATGAAGAAAGTGGAGGGAGGGTAGGATCAGGAGGGGAGGAGGGAGGGGGTTATGGGGGGATACAAAATGAATAAAGTGTAATTAATAAAATTAAAAAAAAAGATATTCAAGGTAACCTCCTTCCATCGGGAAAGGAACGAAAGTGCATGTCTGCTGAAAGCCCCCCGACAAAATATGAGAGTCAACTTCCTTCTTTCAGCCTGGAGGTACCAAGTGGGCAGGAATATCAAAACTAAGTATGAATGATTTAATAAATGCACTGAAGGTAGTGGAACTTTGGATCTGGCCACAGATATAGCTCTTATACTATCCCCAAATGATGAAAGTTTCAAGAGGAGCACTGATATATATGGTCCTTTACCTTCAGGGAGAGTTGGAATAATTCTGGGACAAAGTGGAATAGCTTCTCAAGGATTCGTTGTGTGTCCAGACACCATAGAGACTTCAAGGAATAAATTAATATCATGGCTATAGGGAAAAAATTAAAAACAAATAAAGCAAATTAATGCAAGGAATAGAATTGCTCAGTTGTTACTGTTTCCTTACATCAAGGTCAAGGCTACACCAGTAGAAAGAATAGGGGTTTTGGGGAGTACTGGAAAATGTGTGTTCTGGCAAACAGTGATTAATAATCAAAAATACAAATTAATGGTACAAAGGAATGCTGTTGAAATAGAAGGCTTGGTGGATACAGGATCTGATGCCCTTATACTTTCCCAAAAGTCTTGGAATACAGATTGACCACTTCAGAAGGGTTACACATATTTATGGAATTTATTATATTGTGAAAAATAAGACTTAATCAATGGATTAAGTGTGCGGGTCAAAAAGGGCTAACAGAGAAGTTGAGATTCTATGTGGCTGACATATCCATAGATTTATGGGGAAGTGATCTTTTACAACGTTGTACTCAAAGTAATATTTTAAAAAAATTTCAGGGACATCAAATGAGAAAATTAGGAATGATATGGTAGATGGCCTTGGAGAACGTATTAATATGGGAGATCAAGAACAAGCACAGGCTGTGTCTATTATACAAACAGGACATCAGAAGTATTGTGTTTCCAAATTATAAGAGGGGCCACTCCTGAAGTACCAATAGTTTTGCCCCTGAAATGGATATCAAACAGACCTGTGTGGCAAGAGTAGTGGCCCATAAGAAAGGAAAAATTGCAGGTACTTGCACAATGGGTATAAGGGCATCTGGAAATTCAACATGTAGAAGAGTCTACCAGTCCATGGAATTCCCTTGTTTTTGTTGTTGTTTTGTTTTGTTTTGATTATTTTTGTAAAAACAAAATCAGGAAAATGGGGGATGATAACAGATTAAAAGGCAGTCAATAGAGTAATTCAAACAATGAGTCCTTTGCAGCATGGGCTTCCTTTACCTTCTTTGTTACCTAGATCATGGCCTATAATAATAATTGACTTGAAAGATGGTTTTATCACAATACTCTTCCATAAGAAAGCTAACAAAAGGTTTGCTTTCTCAGTACCTATTCTGAATAATAGGGGTCCAATAAAAGATACCATTAGAAGGGACTTCCACAGGGACTAATGAATAGTCCAACTTCAATATTTTCTGTGACAACCATTAGAAATAATTTGCAGGCAATATTCTCAATCTATCATATATCATCATATGGATAATTTTTCTTGGCTGATTCTGAGACAGATACTTTAGAGAAAATGTTCAAGGAAATACAAAGAATTCTGCCAAGTTGGGGGTTACAGATTGCTCCAGAAAAAAAATACAAAAAGGAATTCTACTTAGTTATTTGGGTTATAAAATCATTAAACAACAACAACAACAAAAAAAATGACCACAAAAGATACAGATCCACGGGAACTAAATGCAAACTCTTAACGATTTTCAAAAATTAATGGGAGATATTAACTGGATGAGGCCTACTAGTGTATTGAGTACTTATGGGTTAAGTAATTTCTTTCAAGCATTACAAAGAGATTCAAACTTAAACAGTCCAAGATGTCTAGCAGCTGAAGCAGAAAAAGCTCTTGTAGAACTTGTAAGATGCATATGTGGATTATATTGATCCTAAACTTGATTGTGTTTTGGTGATTTTGCCTTCAACTCGTTCTTCTACTGGGCTCATAATTCAAAGGGAATATAATATTATGGAATGTACTTTCTTAGCATATAAACAAAGTCAAATATTGAAGACATATATAGAAATGATTTCTGAATTTATTATAAAAGGTAGAATAAAACTACATCAATTGTTAGGAACAAACCCAGACAAAAGGGGTTCTAAAGAACCCCTTAGTAATGCTGAGATAATGTCATTGTGGGTAATCAATGAGGAGTAGCAAAGTACTTGTAGTAACTACTTGGGAGAAATTAATAAATATTTTAAAAGCAAAACATAATTAGTTTATAAAAAGAACTAATTGGATTCCTCCATGTACTGTAAAGAATGCCAGTTCCAGAGGCACCAACATTCTATACTGATGCAAACAAGAAGGGGAAGACAGCTTATAAGTCAGATAAAATAAGCAAAAGTGATCAGAAGTGCATACACCTTTGTTCAAAAATCAGAACTGTATGTAATACTTACGGTGTTATTAGATGTCCCTAAATGACTTAATATAATTGCCAAATCTTTATATGCAAAAGGAGTTGTTTGGCATATAGAGACTGCTGAATTTGTTCCTGACAACTCAGAATTTACACTGTTATTTATGCCACTACAGCAGGCCATCAGAAATAAAAACTGTGCATTATATATTACTCATATTCGGTCTCATACATGTTTTCCAGGTCCATTGGTGCAAGGAAAGGAGGAAACTGACCAATTAGTAACAGGAAATGTGTTAGAAGCCTCCAAATCCTGAGAAACATCATGTTAATGGGAAAGGCTTAAAGAAAAAAAAATTGCTATCACTTGGCAACAGGCTAAAAATAATAATAATAATAAATGTCCTAAAATTTCTCTATAAAACCAAATTCCATTACTTGTTCGTAGTAACCCAATGGGTTCCAAAGAAAATGAAATCAGGCAGATGAATGTTTTTCATTTTAAAGAATTTGAAAATATGTGTATACATCATACTATTGACACAGGGTTTCAATAGGCAAATTCTTCAAAAAGTTCTGAGAAGGATGATTATGTAATTATACACATAAGAAATAAAGGCAATTATGGTGATACCTGCACAAACTAAGAGTGATAGTGCTCCTGCATATGTATCAAATTACATGAAACAATTCTCTGTTATGTTGCTACATAAAGTGCATTGTGAGTACAGTCCTATAGGACAACAGATGTAGAAAGAGCCAATCACACCTTAAAAGACATGCTTTTTTCTCAAAGACAGTATGTTTTAATAAAGATATAATAGTTTCATATAAAAGTACAATTCTTTTCATTTATATACTTTTGTGCATTAAGATTGATTCAATCATTTATTCTTTTTAACATTTTTATTAATTACACTTTATTCACTTTGTATCCTCCCTGTAGCTCCCTCCCTCCTCCCCTCCCAACCCCTCCCTTCCTTACCACTCTCCATGCATGCATGCCCCTCCCCAAGTCCACTGATAGGAGAAGTGTTCTTTTCTTTCCTTCTGATCCTAGTCTGTTAGGTCTCATCAATGGCTTCGTTGTCTTTCTCTGTGGCCTGGTAAGGCTGCGCCCACATCAGGGGGAGGTGATCAAAGAGCAGGCCAATCAGTTCATGTCAGAGACAATCCCTGTTCCCATTATTATGGAACCCACTTAGACACTGAACTGCCATGGGCTACATCTGTGCAGGGGTTCTGGATTATCTCCATGCATGGTACTTGGTTGGAGTATGAGTTTCAGGAAAGACCCCTGTACTCAGATGTTTTTGTTCTGTTGCTCCGTTGCTCTCCTTGTGGAGCTTCTGTCCTCTCCAGATCTGAATCTTATGAAAGAAGCAGAAAATAGAAAAAAGAGATGTTTTTTTAAAACAAACAGGAATAATAAAAACCCCAGAAACAAACTAGATAACGCTTACTTAACTCTAAATTTTCTAGATCTTGGTGAAAAGGAACAGCAGCACCTGAGAGACAAAATGGGTTATAGAAAAAAAAAAAATTGAAGAACTAGGTTAACCAATATACTATAAGGATGTGTTGACAATAGAATGGAAACTTGCAAGAGTTTTGAGATGGGGCCATGGTTATGTTTATGTATCTACAGGGAATGACAAAATATAGTTACCAAAAAAACTTACAAAGATTAGATCTGACCAGGAAAAAACTCTTATCACCTGAGACATGAATGTCTTCACAAAGCAAAAAAGCCCAGATGATTCACTCTCACAGACTGCTTCAATTATTGAGTTTTCTAAAATTTGCCTGCAAATTATCTTCAAAAGGGCTAGCCCAATGTACAGATAACACAGAGAGCCTGGGCAAACAACACAGAGGCTGGTCAGACAACACAGAGACTGGAAAGACAATACAGAGACTGGACAGAAAAAGATAACAGCTATCCTTTCTGGGTCTTGGCCAAAGTTGACTAAAAGATAACTTTGCCTACATGACTCCGCATTCGCAAAAGATGGGGAGGCTTGAGCTGTCTTGTGAGAGGAGCATGACTTTGGTCAGCTAAGAATATCTGTGGGTGAACACTGAGGAAAGGAGATATATGGAAGCTCATACACAATGACACATTGCTTTATTTATATTTTTACTTTTTTCTTTATTATTTTCATTTATTATAATTTATTCCCTTTGTATCCTGATTGTATTCTTCCCTCATCTTCTCCTGGTCCCACCTTCCCTTCCTTTTCCTGCCTTTGTCCTTCTCCTAGTCCACTGCTAGGGGTGGTCCTCCTCTTCTATTATCTGACCATAGCCTGTCAGGACTCATCAGGACTCTGTGGATTCTCTTTCTCTGAGGTCTACCTAGGCCACTTGACCTGGGGTAGGTGATCAAAGACCTCTTCACTGAGTCCATGTCAGAGACAGCCCCTGCTCCCCTTACTAGGGATCCCATATATTCTGTGTCTGTTCTTAGTTTGAGGAAGTTCTGTGTTATGAATTTCTTGAATATCTGGCCTAGGCCAGTGAATTGGAAATGCAAAGGATTGATTTTCCATGGTTTGCCACATTTCCTGTTTGTTCTTTTCCTGTGTTTTAATATTTCCCCCATTCCTGTCATATTTGGTCTAGATTTTATGGTTTTTATTCAATACCTGATATTTTATATTTTGGTTTATTTTTTCTACTTGCAATATTTTCTTTAAACTTTTCTACTTGAGTTATTGAAATTTTCAATTTAATCTTCATTTCGCTTTGAGTTCTCTTTAATGTTTTAACTCCTGGATTCATTCTTACTTCCTAGATTTTCTTCATCTTGTACATTAGGCTTATGTTTATGTTTCTTGCCTATGACTTAGGTTTTTCTCATTAAGTTCTTTTCTCCTAGGTTTTATTAAGCTGATTTCTTTTGTTATTTCTTTATTTATTTGATGAAATTTATGATTGTAATTATAAATTTTTTGTCCTGGGGCTTATCTAGGTAACTTTTCTTGGCAAACATTGTAACAAGACTGGTCAGTTTTGGAAAAAAGATGTTGGCTTGATCTATTTTAAAATTGTTATTAATTACACTTTATTCACTCTGTATCCCCCCATAAGTCCCTCCCTCCTCCCCTCCAAATCCTACCTTCCCTCCCCTTTCTCCAAGCATGCCCCTCCCCAAGTCCACTGATAGGGAAGGTCTTCCTCTCCTTCCTTCTGATCCTAGTCTATCAGATCTCATCAAGAGTGGCTGCATTGCCTTCCTCTGTGGCCTTGTAGGGCTGCCCCCCTCTCAGGGGGATATGATCAAAGAGCAGACCAATCAGTTCATGTCAGAGACAGTCCCTGTTCCCATTACTATGGAACCCACTGAGACACTGAATTGCCATGGGCTACATCTGTGCAAGGGTCTTAGGTTATCTCAATGCGTTGTACTTGGTTGGAGTATGAGTCTCAGGAAAGACCCCTGTGCTCAGAATTTTTGGGTCTGTTGCTCTGCTGCTCTCCTTGTAGAGCTCCTGTCCTCTCCAGATCTTACTATTTTTCACTTCTTTCATAAGATTCCATGACTCTGCCCAACAGTTGACCATAAGTCTCAACATCTGCTTTCATTGTCTGCAGGGCAGAGCCTTTCAGAGGCCTTCTGTGGCAGGTTCCTGAATTGTTTCCTGTTTTCTTCTTCTTCTGATGTCCATCCTCTTTTTCTTTCAGGATGGGGATTGAGCATTATAGCCAGATTAGTTTCTTTAGGTGTACAGATTGTAGTAGGTTTATCCTATATTATATGTCTATATGAGTGAGTATACAACCCAGATGCCCCTCAACTGAAGAATGGATATAGAAATTGTGGTACATCTAGACAATGGAATATTACTCAGGAATAAAAAACAAGGAAATCATGTAATTTTCAGGTAAATTGTGGGAACTGGCTTGATCTTTTTGTGTTGATTATATTTTTGCTATGCTATTTGGGCATGGCACTTCTTTTGCTAGTTCTAACTCTGATATAAATAGAACAGTTTAAGATTGAAGAGCTCATGTTCATGCAGGGTAAGCTCAGAGACTGGAAATGGCTTTGATGGAATAAGTCAAGTGGACAAAGAGGACTGGGCTGTTGTACCAGATTATGCTTCTTGGTTCAAGCCTGAAATGTAGGCGTATGTTTGGCTGGATGAAAAGTTTGAATGGAGCAGTGGAAGAGCCTGTAGTTTGATAATTAGGTAGAGAGGGCGATGGCAAATACTTAGGGATCATTTGTGGTACAGGAAAGTGAAGACAGCTTAGCATGTGGGAATAGGGCTTGATCTCATGGGATTGAGAGGTGTATGGGGTGGAGATTAAGGGAGATTCATTGAGTTAGACACTGCAGAAGAAAGAGGATGATATGACTGGTTACAGGGGTTAGTTCAAGTGAAGAATGGATATGTGGAGTTTTCCAGGTCCCAAAAGAAGTCTAGAGTTTGGTGTTGGTGTGTGGAGTTGGCCAGGTCACTGGATGTGATATCAGGGCTAGATCTGTCAGGTTACAGAAGGAGTTCAGGGAGATTCACTTTGCTAGATGCTAAAGAAGACGGTTGGAGGTCTGGTTGTGTGGAGATGTTGGATGTAGTGCAGAAAGGATCTGTTGACTTTTCTTCTCTTTTTTCATTTTTTTTTCTTTTACCATAGCTTATTGAGTACAGTATGGGTGTGGTGGAGGCCTATCTACTAAGGCCTGGTATATATACCTACAACCACATCACCGAAGAAGTGCCTTCCCTTTTCTAGCAGCCACCAATTCTATTAGCGCTTCAGCTAGTGGTAGATTGCTTTAGGAACTTTTACTCTGTCAACAGCAAAGCTATTATAACTATAGAAATTTTTAGTGATGAATTGTGCTTCCTTATTCCACAGTGGCACTAGGACATTTCTTTTCTTCCTTCCTGTATGGAAATATAGTTAACATTGGCTTTGATATTAACTTCTGCTTCCCCATGGATAGTAGGTAGTCAGCAGGCAGCAACTGATCAAATCACTTTTCTATTCATACTATGAAGCACTGTCTACAATGAGATAAAACGCAAGAACTCTGTGTAAAGGAGAGTTGAGGCCTCTGTCCACCCGAGAAACAATCCAATTTAAAAGTCAAATAGAAACAGCACATTCCCATGAAGACTCCCTTAATCTCCAAGGAAGTAAACATTCAGAATGCCTTCCTCACTTTCATTAAACCTTGTAGAGATGTTTTACAATGGATATTTCAGTTTTGTGTTTGTTCCTCGGCCCCACTAGAAAAGTGTGATTACAGTGAAACCACTTTACTTCTTATCACTGTATGTTCAGATCCTTCAAGGAAAACTAGGTGGTCATCAAAAACTTACTAATAAATGAATAGATGGGTGAGTCCAATTGTATATGGTCCCAAAATGCCACCTAACAATTATTCTTTAAAATGTGTTTTTTGAGAAATTATTTCACCCTCACAAGAATAAAATTGATAATAAAGAATTCCCTGCTTCCACTACTCAGCTTTTCTACTGTTAAAAATCTTCATTCAGACAAAGAAGTAATGAATATTATTATAAAACTAACCTGACCCCAGTTGGATTTCATTAGTTTTTGCATGCACTGCCCTATCTTTCCTGGTCCATTCTTATGTATCTGTAACTTTCCATGTAGAGATATTCGATTTTATCAGCTGTGTAGATTTAAACAATTGAGCTATATCAATCTGCTCTTCCTCCAAACGATCAGCTTCGTGGCGTCACTCTGAGATTGCCTCTCCTCTATTCTACCCTTAGAAACTATCATTCCATCTCCATAACGCTGCAGTATTATTATGAAAATATAATCATGCATCACATGAAATTGAAAGATTAATATTGCTATTTTTTTAAAGAGAATGGTCTTAAAATATACTTCATTTGTCATCTGTATGTGTTGATGTGTCTGTGTATCTGCAGTTGTTTTTAATGTTGAGTAACACTCCACTAGATATTAGCTGTCTATACAACAGTATCATTATATAGACTTCAGAAACAAGTGAAACTATTAAGTTAAAAATTTTCTAAGCTAGTCCTGGTGGTGAATGTTTGTGATGCTAACCACGTGAAAGGATGAGTCACAAGGATTACAAGTTCAAGGCAAATTTGAGTAACTTAATAAGATCCTTCCAATATATATATATATATATATATATATATATATATATATGGGAAGATTACAAGTTCTCTATAACCCTGCTTATCATTACTACACTAGATATAAATGAATGCCTACCTTGATGTTTCAGAATTCTTAAGCTTTACATCACTTCTAGTTCCATGCCAACAGGAAGGACAGAGCAGCAACAGTGTCATAGTCAGAGATTTAAATGGTTCTGAGTCAGTAATTCTGCTAAATCTTCATCATTCCCTCTCTTTCTCTTGAGCATTGACTCCAGGTGCTTTTGGCAAAACATTTTCAGATAGATAAAGGTGAATTTCATTTTATTCTGAACCACAAATAACTTCAGAGTGAGTCTAAGTGCCTGTTCTTTGGGGAAAAATGTTTTTAAAGGAAGATTGGTGATGTTTGATATAGCTGTTACAAGAAGTGAATTTAACAAATCAATATACACTATGATTTCAAAGATGATTTAGGGTGGGGAAAGAGATTGTTGTGACACATTTGAGAAGTATATTGACAGTTTTCCTTACTCTTTAAGTGGTAGGGTTGGCTTTTTTTTTTTTTTTTTAATATAGCGATGATTCAAGCAGATTCTCCTAAATGATAAACAAGAACAAGAAACACTTCATGAACTTTCTTTTTCAATATTATTTTTGGTGAATCCTGAGTTCTGGGTGATGAATGGGGGAAAATAACGAGTTTCTGGCTGGGTGAAAGCATAATAACTGCTAGCTCCGTTAGGAGGACAAAGAGAGAAATCCTAGGCATTCACTGCATGGTAGAGGTCTGATGCCTGAATCTGGAGCCAGTAACTGGAAGTTAAGTTTCATTTTCCTCAAATGGCTCCATTTTGTTCTTTTCTTATTGAACTTAAATTCCTTCATGAGCTGACATGGGAGTAGAGGGTGGAGGCAGCGCAGAGGTGGATGAGGAAGAAGCTCACAGATTTCGCTTCTTATTATCAGCTTCTTTCAGGAGAATTTCCCCCCCCTGAGATTGTCAACTTGTTTCATGTGAGGACAATATAGTTCTCATATATGCCACAACCATTTCTTTCCACACCTTAACTTATTGCACATGCTGTGCAACGAAAGGAAGAAAGACCACTGTGCAGACTCCTTCATGGAAACAATTCTCTTATCTAGAAACCAAAAAAAAAAAAAAAAAAAAATTCTAGGGCATGCCTGTAAATTATGTAATCTTGGCCTGTTCTTAATTTCCCTGGGCCCCAGCCACAGCTGGAAATTAAGAAGTCTTAGCTATTATTTTATTTCTCTTTTTACTTTTTTTTTTTTCTTCAGAGACAGGTGAAGAGGAAGGCAATAACAGCTTAGTACAAGAAACAGTACAGTAGCTGTTCTCTGCTGGATCTTCTGGTCACTTTCTGCATTCCTGGAGGGCTGGTGTCTAAGTTTTCAAACTGCAAAGAGATTTTTTTTTATTTAACATTTTTTTATTTTATTTTATTAATTACACTTTATTCATTTTGTATCCCCCCATAAGCCCCTCCCTCCTCCCCTCCCTCCACTTTCTGCATGCATGCCACTCCCCAAGTCCACTGATAGGGGAGGTTCTCCTCTTCTTTCTGATCTTAGTCTATCAGTTCACATCAAAAGTGGCTGCATTGTCCTCTACTGTGGCCTGGTAAGGCTGCTCCCCCCCAGGGGGAGGTGATCAAAGAGCAGGCCAATCAGATTATGTCAGAGGCAGTCCCTCTTCCCATTACTATGTAACCCACTTGGTCATTGAACTGCCATGGGCTACATCTATGCAGGGGTTCTAGGTTATCTCCATGAATAGTCCTTGGTTGGAGTATGAGTCTCTGGGAAGTTCCCTGTGTTCAAATTTTCTTGTTCTGTTGCTCTCCTTGTGGAGACCCTTTCCACTCCAGCTCTTACTATTTCCCACTCTTACATAAAATTCCATTCACTCTGCACAACAGTTGACCATCAGGCCCAGCATCTGCTTTCATAGTCTGCAGGGCAGAGGCTTTCAGAGGCCCTCTGTGGTAGGTTCCTAGTTTGTTTCCTGTTTTCTTCTTCTGCCTTTGAGAAGCCCTCTGTAGAAGGTTCCTAGGTTGTTTCCTGTTTTCTTCTTCTTCTGATGTCCATCCTCTTTGCCTTTCAGGATGGAGATTGACCGTTTTAGTTAGGGTCGTTTCTTGCTTAGTTTCTTTAGATGCACAGATTTTAGTGGGTTTGTCCTATGTTCTATGTCTATATGAGTGAGTATATGCCATGTGTATCTTTTTGCTTCTGGAAAAACTCACTCAGGATGATCCTTTCCAGGTCCGACCATTTATCTGCAAATTTCATGATTTCCTTATTTTTCATTGCTGAGTAATACTCCATTGTATAGATGTACCACAGTTTCTGCATCCATTCTTCAGTTGAGGGGCACCTGGGCTGTTTCCAGCTTCTGGCTATTATAAAATAAAGCTGCTACAAACATGGGTGAGCAAATGTCCTTTTTGTGTACTTGAGCCTCTTTTGGATATATGCCTAGGAGTGGTATGGCTGGATCTTGGGGAAGCACTATTCCTAGTTGTCTGAGAAAGCGCCAGATTGATTTCCAGAGTGGTTGTACAAGCTTACATTCCCAACAGCAGTGGAGAAGGGTTCCCCTTTCTCCACAACCTCTCCAGCATGTGTTGTCACTTGAGTTTTTGATCTTGGCCATTCTCATGGGTGTAAGGTGAAATCTCAGGGTTGTTTTGATTTGCATTTCCCTAATGGCTAATGAGGTTGAGCATTTCTTTAAGTGATTCTCTGCCATCTGATATTCCTCTCCAGAAAATTCTCTATTTAGCTCTGTTCCCCATTTTTTTAAGTGGATTACTTGGTTTGCTGCTTTTCAGCTTCTTTAGTTCTTTATATATACTGGATATGAGTCCTCTATCAGATAAAGGGTTGGTGAAGATACTTTCCCAATCTGTAGGCAGTCACTTTGTTTTGATGAGGGTATCCTTTGCTTTGCAGAAGCTTTTCAGTTTCATGAGGTCCCATTTATTGATTGTTGCTCTTAGAGCCTGTGCTGTTGGTGTTCTGTTCAGGAAGTTTTTCCCTGTACCAATGAGTTCTAGGGTATTCCCCACTTTTTTTTTTTCTAGCTGATTTAATGTGTCTGGTTTTATGTTGAGGTCTTTGATCCACTTGGACTTCAGTTTTGTGCAGGGTGATAAGTATGGATCTATTTTTATTTTTCTACATGTAGACATCCAGTTGGACCAGCACCATTTGTTGAAGATGCTATCTTTTTTCCATTGTAAGGTTTTGGCATCTTTGTCAAAGATCAGGTGTCCATAAGTGTGTGGGTTTATTTCTGGGTCCTCTGTTCGGTTCCATTGATCCACCATTCTGTTTCTATGCCAGTACCATGCAGTTTTTAAAACTGTTGCTCTATAGTACAACTTAAGATCAGGGATGGAGATACCTCCAGAAGATCTTTTATTGTAGAGGATTGTTTTAGCAATTCTGGGTTTCTTGTTATTCCATATGAAGTTGATAATTTTTCTTTCCAGGTCTGTAAAGAATTGTGTTGGTAATTTGATGGGAATTGCATTGAATCTGTAGATTGATTTTGGTAAGATGGCCATTTTTACTATGTTAATTCTGCCAAGCCATGAGCATGGGAGATCTTTCTATCTTCTGATATCTTCTTCTAATTCTTTCTTCAGACATTTGAAATTTTTTTCATACAAGTCTTTGACATGCTTGCTTAGGGTTACACCAAGGTACCTTATGTCATTTGTGGCTATTGTGAAGGGTGTTGTTTCTCTAATTTCTTTCTAAGCCTTTTTGTCCTTTGTATACAGGAAGGCTACTGATTTTTTTTTTTGAGTTAATTTTGTACCCAGACACTTTGCTGAAGGTGTTTATCAGCTGTAGGTGTTCCCTGGTAGAGTTTTTGGGGTCACTCATGTATACTATCTTATCATCTGCAAATAGTAATAATTTGACTTCTTCCTTTCCAATTTGTATCCCCTTGATCTCCTTCAACTTTCTTATTGCTCTAGCAAGGACTTCCAGAATTATGTTGAAGAGATATGGAGAGAGTGGGCAGCATTGTCTTGTCCCTGATTTCAGTGGGATTGCTTTAAGTTTCTCTCTGTTCAGTTTGATGTTGGCTATAGGTTTGCTGTATATCGCCTTTACTATATTTAGATATGTTCCTTTCATCCCTGATCTCTCCGATACTTTAAACATGAATGGATGTTGGGTTTTGTCAAATGCTTTTTCAGCATATGGCAAAGAAATTTTAAAATCATAAAAAAGTGATGACATCCTTGTGATGATATCAGGACTTAACTAGGAGTAGAAGCTGACACCTACTTCTAGAACTTTAAAGGCCAATTTTTTGTTTGTTTGTTTGTTTGTTGTTTTTTTCTGTTTGTTTTTTAGATAAGTTCTAGGACCTTGAGTTTGCCATGTTTTTTGCACACCTGTGAAATACTTCCCATGTAATGACAGGTTAGACAGAAACAAATCAAGGTGTGTTTGAAAACCTTAGTGCATGCTGTAAATGAAAATTTGATGGGTGGAAACAACTGAGGGTTGAAAATGGGCAAGAATTGTTGCATTTGTTCACTCTCTTATTTGTAAACAAGTATTTCTTAGCGAATACTAGTTTGATCCAGAACAGTATTACACTACTGTGCTGCAAGGCTGTTGAAGAGATGAAATGTGTGTGAGAGAAGGAGTCCAGTGATAATCAATAAAAAATAACTTAGGATTATGCATGTTGAAATGTAACTTAGACTGAATTTTTCTACCCATTTTTCCTAATTATAATAATAATAATAATAATACCACCTAAGGACATGAAATTACCAAGACAGAGAGCTAGAATTATATATCTGATCTCCACACTGTATATATAGAAGATTGTTATGCTTACAGCTTTTGTTAGTATAGTTATATATATAAAACATAGATCCATTTATGGCCAATAGTTTTAAATAACTCTGCAATAAATCTAGGGTTACAAAAACACAAACACAGGTGAAGGATTAGCACGTCATGATGTGTAGGATGAAAAAAAAAAAACAACAACAGATTCTGCTAGACATAAATGAAAGATTGTTCTGTTATGGGGATCAAATGTCAGTTCACTATTTTTTATCATACCCAGACTAAATCTGACTTGTTACTTGATAGATGTTCTACTTCCTGTTAAGTAACATGCCCACATTAAGCTGTTGCCTTAGTTGATGACATTAAATCTCCTTCAAGCACTGTTAAGCTAACAGTAAGGATCAGTTCAGTAGAACTTGGGACAATGATTTAAAATCTATTGAACACACATGTCTCTAGAAAGACACGATGAAAATAAGACAAGATGATTACTAAATTTCCTATGTATGTTCTAAAGATTGACTCAGAATGATGAGTCTGACTTTTTGCATTGGATGATGGAAGCCTATATTGTCTTCAGTGAATTACTAGAAGGACAAAGTTGAGCACAACAGTATGTGTTGAATGAACAAATAGAAATGCTCACTCATCCTAAGGGATTGTGATTAACTTTTGAAGCAACGCTAATGATATGAGATATAAATAAGCCCTCATGTTCTCTAATTTTTATTAAAGAAATAAAACATGATTAGAGAATCTTGGGTAATGAATTAAAAAACGTATCTGCAATGACAGATCAATACCAAAGTCATTCCAATTGTGAGGGGGAGCAGCCTTACCAGTCCACAGAGGAAGACAAAGAAGCCAGTCCCGATGAGATCTGATAGACTATGGTCAGAAGGAAGGGGAGTAATTTGTTAATTTAGAAGGAACTAGAAATTCTACAAAAACACACCTAGCCTTCGAAATAATCCTTTGTGATGCTGATTTAACTGCATTGAAGGAATGGATATGTGTACCACTGAGTTATATTTTAATATTTAACTTGAAATTCAGTAAGATGATTCAATTTTAGCAATTGCTCAAATGTCAAAGTATCTCAGCAAACCTTCAAAACTCCTAGTACTTACTTAATGTATGTTGTTAAATTATATACATAACATTTTAATGGTTTGTAAATACCACAGAGCCTGATTACTTTGAATAACCTACTACAAGTTCTTCTTTGTCATAAACATAATTTACCTATAACTGGAAGAAATGACCTAGTCAATATGCTGAAACCTTGTTGAGGAAAAAAAAATCCGAATTTGTCAAGATATATTTGCCTTATGTCTAATATCTTTATGAATCCCCCAAATCATCTGAGCTTTGTCTTTGTAGAACATTTTTCACAGCAGGTCATGGATTTCAAGGTTTGTCTCTTTTTTTATAACCATCAAAACCCATAACAAATGTTTGTGGATCTCTACGTCTTCTCCTTTGTTTTCTGTATTACTGTTCTCATGTTTTCTTACCTAAACTTACTTGATTGTGGCAAACCCTGATCAAAGTCTGTTGAAGTGTGCACAGTGTCATGGTTGACATTTATATATTTATCTCTTTTTGCACAGCACATTGCTTCACACATTAGAGCTGCTTGACAATATCTGAAGTATCTATCTTTACTCTTGGATCCCCATTACTGAGCTCACTACTCATTTATGCTCAGCTCTGTGCTTTTTTTTTTTTTTTTTTTTTTCAATGCAGTTTATTCAGAACCTTGAACAATCATCGGACCCTGGGGAAAGCCAGCCCACAGCTTATATAGCCTCTGGGTAGCCAACCCCAGCGTGCCACGTGGGCAATGCAGATAGGTCCACATACATGGAAGCAAGCCAGATCCTCAGCCTTAGCCAAATGTGGAGGTGTTTGTGACAGAGAGCACTCACCATCAGGAAGGTGGAAGGCGGAAACCAGCTCCATCTTTAAGGTGCGGCATTACGCAGCTCTCTACAGTTCCCCCTTTTTGTTTTAGATGCATCAGGCAAGAGTAGAGGTCTGATCTCTGATATTAGAAATAAATTGGGACTTTGTACCGATGTTCATTTAGGTGTCATCCACCCAAAGAGCATCAGACCCGTCTGATACCTTTTTCTCAGAGGCGGGACCTGGGGCATCAACCCGCATGCAATCAGACATGCTCTTCTCTGGGTCTACAGCGGCTGACCCTGAGTGCAGTGCTTAACCTCGCATCCTGAGCATAACATTTTAGCTTTTTATGGTAGCCATCCATGCTTGGGGAGACTGTCCTGCTTCAATGGCTGTAAAGGCCTGAATGATCATGGCTGCATTACGCTGTTGTGAGACTCTAATCTTGCATATACACCACAGGCAAACCAAGGAGACCAACACCAGAAGGCCTGCTAACGCTCCCATGCCCTCCCATTCCTTCAGATGATTCATGGCTGCAGCAATCCATGATGATAATCCTGTGGCTAGTCCTGTGTCCACTCTGGTAGAATTTACTGTGATAATGGCCACTCTCAGCTGCTCCATCGTAGTATTGAATTCTCCAGTCCAATTACCTAAAATATAGCTAGACAATTGTTTAGACAGATTTGCAGCACAGGAAAAAGTCTCATGTTGTATGCTAGTGACACAAAGTCCAGGATACTTTCATTGACAGCCCGGTTGAGCCATTTGCCATACGGTATCAATTTGCTCCTGCACGAGGTCAGTCCTCTGATTGAACACCATCAAGCCTCCTTTTAGTTGAGCATTAATTCCTTTTTGTACATCTAAGGCATGAGCTACATTGGCTGAAAGATTATTCAGGGTCTGAGCAGTCTGCACAGTATGACTTATGGCTAATGCCACGGTGGTAGCTCCAACAGTCACCAATGAGATGGCAGTAACAGTGGCGGCTGTAGTTCTAAGATCCCTTTTTTGTCTGAAGAGAGTCATAGCGTGAGGGGCATCAACGGGCACAGGCACCCAGCGAGGCATGCGAGTAACCAGGGCATACATAAATTCACTAGCATTCCAGCATTGGGCAAAAAAGTATCATCACCACAATTACTTGGCTCTATCTGGCTAATAATGAATAAAAATGGGGGATATAAACAAATAGGTGTGGGCTTATAGGAAATATTATGAGAAGCCTTAACCCCCTTGTTGGAACATTTTGCATCAGTTCTAGAACTAGCAGTGGTGGTGTCCAAGGTCTGAGTAGGTTCAGGAGACCATTGCCCCCAGGGACGAGACATGCTCCATGTAAATTGACTAACTCCATGTTTTCCTCCACTTTTGAAAGTCATTTAAGGTTCTTAAATTATTCCCCGCCCCTTTTTTTTTAATTTTTCCTCAATTACACTTTATTCATTCTGCATCCCCCTATAAGCCCCTCCCTCCTCTCCTCCCAATCCCACCCTCCCTCCTCCCTCTGCATGCATGCCACTCCCCAAGACCACTGATTGGCAGCTCTGTGCTTTTTAAAGGACGATATTAGGTCTCCCCTATCAGTGGACATGGAGAAGGAAAGGGGAGGAGATGAGGGAGGGAAGGTGGAGTTGGGAGGGACTGAGGGAGGGGCTACAGCTGAAATACAATGTGAATATACTGTAATTAATGTAAAAAATAAAAAAAATTAAAAGAAAGGAAGATATTATTTTTCCTTATTGGCCATGTTGTCAACATTAAAGTTGGTCCTTAGACATATTGCTTGAAGACAGGTAACTAACTAGTAAGGATAAATGAGTTTTTATTTATTTATTTTTTGGGGTCCCAACCACATTGGAGAATAGGACCCTTTGTAATATTTATCTGGGCCCTGAGAAATGTGGCTATAAAAATCCCTGCAGGTCTGCCTTGTGAAGATATTTGCATATTTCCCTTTTTACAGGTGTTCAGGTCAATCATAGGTCCATTTACTTTCTTTTCAAAAAACAAAAACAAAATAAAACAACCATAGGAAAAAAAAAGTTGAAATCTTGGCAAAGATTTTTGAGAAGAGAGTGTGGACTTCAAAATTTCCTTAGAAAATTTTACAGATTTGTTTGGCTTTATTCAATTCAGAAAATGAATTTCACACAATTTCTTCTAAGAATGAAACTGAAGAGTATTTCTTCCATGCACTGTTTAGTCTTCCCTGTAGAATGTTTTCTTTGTTGATTCTATTATGACATTCATGGAAGATAAGGCAAATGGCAACATGTCTCATCTCCTTCCCCCAATAATACTTTTTTGTAAACACAAATAGATGTATTGAAGATAGTTGATTTATTTTGCACACAAATATGGATTCTGATGTAACATTACACTATTTTATTGAGTCAAAGAAAATTATATTGTCTATTTCAACAACTGGTTTTATTGTTTGAATGTGAACTTTCCCACAAGCTCATAGTTGGAATGATTTCACCCCAAAATGGTGGCACTATTGTGAGAGATGTTAAAAATTTAATTTAGGTCTAGATGGAGAGAGTGTTTCTGGAGTGTGACTTAGAAGGTTATATTTGTTCCCACTTAACCCCTTGATCTGCCTTATGTTTCCAGTGTATCTAATAGCTGCATTTCTTCAAAAGATCCTGGCATTATGTTGTTTTGCTTCTCCCTGGGACCAGATTTAAAATCTTCAGTAGGAAAAACAGGATTTGACAACTCAATTGTCAAATTGTATGCATACAGTTCAATTTAACAAGAGCAAAAGAAACATTTTCTAACTGCGCATTTGCTGTGCTAGTATTTGGATAACTTGCTTACAAGGCTGGAAGGATACATTTAGAGATGAGCAAATTGTGTACGTGTGTGGGTGTCCTGTAACATTTGAGTAGCTGTATAGTTTGCAACTATCAATGTAGACATGTAAAATAACTCACTTGCTTCAAGTCTTGTAAGTTGTGCAGTATGAACTGAAGGAGAAGAACTTTGAAGATTCTTTCTGATGTTCTGTCTCATTACTTTTCTGAATTATATAATTTCCCCCTTCTGGGACATCCTGCCACATCTTGAAGGTCAGGCTGACAGAATGGGCAAACTCATTATTTTATTCCTGATTTTCCAAAAGGAGTCACTGATGTACTTTATTCTGTAGCATGATTAGGTGCCTCAAGTTAATAATGGAGTACAGACCATCTGCAATTCTGATTATTAGCCTGTCTTAGAAAAGTGATGGTTTCACTTTATAAGTATTGAGCTAATTTAAAATTCACCAAGAATTCATTATTTTCATGAGATAGGATAGATTATGGAACAGTGATTTTGAAATCAGTGTGGGTCCTTAATACACAGGGAAGAAAAGTAAAAACCTACTCATAATTTAGTTAATAAGAAAAAAATATAATTAAGTAGATATCATTTAGTTGATATTCTCATAACTAAGTTACTTTGCATGTTTTTTCAAACAGATATCCATTTACTTATTGACTATACTTGGGTATGCAGAATAATATTTTTTTTTATTTTTATTTTTTTATCAGTTACATTTTATTAACTCTGTATCCCAGCCGTGTCCCGATCCCTCATTCCCTCCCAGTCCCTCCCTCCCTCCCTCATCTCCACCGTGCCCCTTTCCAAGTCCACTGAAAGGGGGTGACCTCCTCCCCATTCATATGATCCTGTTTTATCAGGTATCTTCAGGACTGGCTGCAAAGCCCTCCTCTGTGGCCTAACAGGACTGCTCCTCCCTTCGGGGGTGGGGAGACCAAAGAGCCAGTCATTGAGTTCCTGTTAGAAATAGTCCCTGTTCCCCTCACTTTGGGAAACCAATTGGTTACTGAGCTACCACAGGCTACATCTGAGTGGAGGTTCTAGGTTATATCCATACATGGTCCTTGGTTGAATGTCAGTCTCAGAAAAGACCCTGTGCCCAGATATATTTGGTCCTTGTGGAGCTCCTATCCTTTCCCCATCAGACTAACTCCCCTTCTTTCTTATGATTCCCTGTTTTCGTCATGAGTCTTTGCTTTGAAAACACTGCTAGTTAGAGTCTTTCAGATGCGCTCAGTAGACTCCTGTCATACGTTCAATGCACATCCCATCTGTCTTTCTAAACGAGGATTGATCATCTTACCCCATGTCTGCTCAATTGATTATCTTTTTTAGGTGTATAGATTTCATTATGTTTATCATATCTTATAGGTCTATATAAGTGAGTATATCCCATGTTTGTCTTTCTCCTTCTGGAATATTTCACTCAGAATGATCTTTTCTAGATCCCACCATTTGCCTACAAATTTCATGATTTCCTCCTTTTTGATTGCTGAGTAGTATTCCATTGTATAAAAATACCACAATTTCTGTACCCATTCCACCGTTGATGGACATCTGGGTTGTTTCCAGGTTCTGGCTATTACAAATAGAGCTGCTATAAACATGGTTGAGCAAGTGTCCTTTTTGTGTACTTGAACAAACTTTGGGTATATACCTAGCAGTGGTATAGCTGGGTCTTGAGGAAGCACTATTCCTAGTTGTCTGAGAAAGCGCCAGATAGCTTTCCAGAGTGGTTGTACCAGTTTACACCCACCAGCAGTGGAGGAGGGTTCCCCTTTCTCCACAACCTCTCCAGCATGTGTTATCGCTTGAGTTTTTCATCTTGGCCATTCTGATGGGTGTAAGGTGATATCTCAGGGTCGTTTTGATTTGCATTTCCCTGATGGCTAATGAGGATGAGCATTTCTTTAAGTGTTTTTCTGCCATTCAATATTCCTCTGTCGAGAATTCTCTGTTTAGCTCTGTTCCCCATTTTTTAATTGGATTACTTGGATTGCTGCTTTTCAGCCTAGAACTCATTGGCACAGGAGACAACTTCCTGAACAGAACACCAACAGCACAGGCTCTAAGAGCAACAATCAATAAATGGGACCTCATGAAACTGAAAAGTTTCTGTAAAGCAAAGGATACTGTCATCAAAACAAAACGACTGCCTACAGATTGGGAAAGAATCTTCATTAACCCTTTATCTGACAGAGGACTAATATCCAGTATATACAAAGAACTAAATAATAATATTTTTTTTAATTCTAGTAATGAAATTAAAGATAAAACAGACATCTCCTTTGAATATTAGTATACTTCTTTTATCCTCAACATCCTTTAATTTTAAATAAGGTGTTTTCTACAAGTAAAGTAATCATAAAACTATGATATACTCTAGGTAATGGAGTATGAACTGTGTTAGTATTTACTTGTGTTGATTGGGAAATAATCTTGGAATGAAATCAAATATATTTTCAGTGTGGTGAAAGAGAAACAAGAGATAGAGATTTCTGTAAAGGGATGATTCAAGTTTCAAGGCATCAGAAATAATTTCCTGTAATCCAATCACTTGCCATTTAAGTTAATTACTAGCCAAATGCCTTTTACTCCCATACATGGCTATCATCTTCTATTTAGTTTAAAATTAATCAATAATATTTAGAATGTAGTCAAGTCTACCATATTACTGGATGTTGATAAGAGTGTCTACACTCTTGTAGCATTGTAGCAGTCTACAATGCTAACCACCATCATGCTCAATGCCAACCTTCCTGACTTTTTGAAGGTATAAATTCGTTTTTTTTCTCTAATAAAATATTGACTTATCCTTTTCCTGATTGTATCTTACTTACTGTTATGTATCAACTGTTCTTTGTCTTTAAAAAATACTGCACTTTAATTCATCAGAAACTAGTGAAGAGAATATAGTTCCAGGAACACTATAATTACTGAATCTATTGATATAGGTATTGCTACAATCTATACCATCTTGTGGAGCGGCCTGTCCCCTCCAGGTCCTTCTATCCTTCCCCCAACTTTTCCACAAGATTCCCGAGGCATTGCCCAATGTTTGGCTGTGAGTCACAGCATCTGCTGGGTGGAGCCTCTCAGAAGATATCTATGCTAGCTAGGACTGTTTCTGACATGAACTCTGTTCCCTGCTTTTTGATCACTTCCCCTGGCGGTGGTGCCAGGTCTGCCCTCAGTCCTGGTATGATTTGCTATACTGGGATGGGTTAATGGGTGGATCCCCTTTTCTGATGAGTAGGTGTGGGGATCGGGAGAAGAAGTAGATAAGATGGGATCAGGAGGAGAGGAGGGAAGGGCCTAATTTGGGTGTCTGTGAAATGAATAAATAGATTTAAATAAACAAATTTCACATAAAAAGAATGTGGAAATAAACTTCTGCTACAAGAAAAAAAATTGTGTAATGCTAAGTATTAACAGCCCCGAGAAAAGCTAATGTGATGCCATTCTGTCCCCTGGAACTTTCAAAATTTTTGAGTTTTGATGTGCTTAACTCTTCTTAGGATGTACAGAGTTCTTGGTTTAAATGTAAACATATTTTATCCCCTTGCAAAGATATCCATCATTTTTTGTTTCCTCAAAGTCTGGTTGATGTCTTTTGTAAAGTACAGAGTTGGAAACAGAGTGTGAGTAACTAACATAAGAAAGAAAAAAAAAAGATCACACTTCATACTAAGAAGATTTAAATGTATCTACTATGCTCTAAGCACTACATTAAAATTGTGTCAAATGTTTTTTTTTTTTTTTTTTTTTTTTTTTTTTTTTTTTTTTATGTGCACTGGTGTTTTGCCTGCATATTGTCCCTGTGAGGGTGTCAAATCTTGAAGTTAAAGAATTTCATGAGCTGTTATATAGGTGCAGGGAGTTGAACCTGAATCCTTTGGAATAACATTCAGTCCTCTTAAATGTGAAGCCATCTCTCCAGCCCCAATTTATTTGATTTTAACAAGTAGTGCCTCTGGGAAGTTCCCTGTGTTCAAATTTTCTTGTTTTGTTGCTCTCCTTGTGGAGACCCTGTCCTCTCCAGCTCTTACTATTTCCCAGTTCTTACATAAAATTAAGGTCTCTTCACAGAGATAAGCCAGAACCCCTGCACAGATGTAGCCCAGGGCATTTCAGAGTCCAATTGGGTTACATAGTAATGGGAAGAGGGACTGCCTCTGACATAATCTGATTGGCCTGCTCTTTGATCACCTCCCTGGGGGGGGGGGGCAGCCTTACCAGGACATAGTAGAGGACAATGCAGCCACTTTTGATGTGAACTGATGGACTAAGATCAGAAAGAAGAGGAGAACCTCCCCTATCAGTGGACTTGGGGAGTGTCATGCATGCAGAGGGAGGGAGGGTGGGATTGGGAGGGGAGGAGGGAGGGGCTTATAGGGGGATGCAGAATGAATAAAGTGTAATTGAGGAAAAATTTAAAAAAAGGGAAAAAAATAAAAAATAATAAAAAATAAAAAATCCAAAAACCTGTAGTGCAAGCAGTGGACATTCTGGTTTCATTATCCTTCTAAAGAGCGAACTGAGAGTAGATATTTTAAATGAAGAATGGCTCAAAATTATAAGCACAATGTTATACATATAAGTACAATATATTAAGCAGATTTAGACTTGAGAGACAATTTGTTTGCTGTCTGTCATTGGACATCTATCCACCTACTGTGTGAGTTTTGAATGGTCTCTGCACTTTTATGCCATGAAATAAACATAGTAGCAGTGAGTGTAAGCACACACACTACAGTGAGACAAATCTTCCCATTGCATTCAGAGTACCGTAATGAAGTATGATGCAATAAATGATAAGAGGTATTATGCATAGTTTACTGACAAAATATACTTATATATTTTAGATGGTTTTAATAAAAGAAAAAAACATTGAAATTTATCAAAAAAGTCTGATTTTTACATATATAAACAGTATCTAAAATTAAAATAAGCATTGATTTTTAAGATCGTATATTCTAATAAAACAGGTCTTAGTACAGAAGAAAAGATTGCAGAAAAATTGTATTTATAATTCTGAAAAAGTTTTAATCATGTTTCTAAGATTATGACACAATTTAAATCAATAGAGTAGTAATAAATGGCATATTTATAGATGGCTTATATTTTTCTTTCTCAGAATATAAAAACAGAATAAACCAATGATACAAAGTACTTTTAAATTATTCCTTTGTAGGATCAATGGAACCCCATAGAA